>NC_138549.1:81307718-81806701 GCF_964273705.1 Natrix helvetica | reverse complement strand
GAGAGAGATCTTCAGCAAATGCTTTCAGCGCTCCAGACCAGATCTAAAGATGCTTAAGCTATTATCTTGGAACGTGAATGGAATGAACTCCCCACAAAAAAGGAAAAAAATATTTTATTATTTGAAGCAATTTAATAATGATGTTGTTTGCCTTCAAGAGACTCATATTAGGCTGCAAGACCAGAAGTATTTAGTGAATTCAAAACTGGGAACATTTTATGCTGCCTCTGATTTGGTAAAGAAAAATGGTGTGGTGATATATATAAATAAAAGATTTTCAACTAAAGTTATAGAGGCAGATGACGCTGGTAGATATATAGCAATTCAATTTGATACAGACTTTGGTTCCATTTTGGTGCTAGGAATATATGCTCCTAACCAACGCCAAGAAAGTTTTTATAAGATGCTCCATTTAAAAATTTTAGATTGGAACTTTAAGAGTATTTTAATAATGGGAGACTGGAATGGAGTGATTTCTCCAAAGATAGATAAAAGTACAAAGACAAAATTCACTACCAAATTACCAAAGGCTTTTTTTGATTTACAAGACGATTTGAAATTAAAAGATGTTTGGAGGACGCAACATCTAAATGAGATGGATTTTTCTTTCTACTCAGATAGACATAAATCCTTTTCAAGGATTGATTTCTTTTTGTTAACACCGGATCTACTTCCTAAAGCCAAGAAATCCAAGATTTTCGCCAGGACACTTAGCGATCATAGTCCGGTGTGGTTACAAATTGAATTAGGGATGAGGCCAAGAAGGTCTTGGAGAGTAAATGAAAATTTATTTAGATATGAAAAAAATGTTGATGAACTGAAAAAACACATGAAGGAATTTTTCAGTTTTAACATGAATAAGGGCACTCCCATTGAAATAGTTTGGGATGCAAGTAAAGCTTATATGCATATGAACTTTAAACATAAACAAATTAGACAGAAAAGGAGAATGGAATTGGAAGATGAAATAAAACGCAAGGAACAGCTGCTTATAACAAAGCCGAATGACCAGGCGCTCCAGATGGCGCTAAAGCTGTTGAAAGATCAATTTCAGATGCTTATAGCAGAACAAAGAGCAACTAATTTACAATTTGCTAAACATAACACCTTTGCCAACGCTAATAAACCTGGTAGATGGTTAGCATATACTTTGAGAAGGAATATGAATGACAGAATTATTGATAAAATTGAGTTTCGAGGGAAGATGGTATATCAACAAGAGTTGATTAAAAATCATTTGTGGACTATTATACTAAGCTATATGTACAGGATAATATACAGAACAAGTTAATAGATGATTTTTTGGAAGGAAAAAGGGTTGCCAAAATTTCTGTGCTTCAAAAGGCAAATTTGGAACGTCTTATAACCGCTGATGAGATCACTTTAGTTATAAATCAACTTAAATTAGCTAAGGCTCCAGGGACTGATGGTTTGACTGCAATGTATTATAAAACTTTACAACTGGAAATGATTGAATATCTTACACAACTATTTTGTAATATACAACAAGGAGGTAAAATACCTCCCTCATGGAAAGCGGCTTTTATCTCATTGATACCTAAAGATAAAGAGGGCCCTAAGAAACCAGAGGATTACAGGCCGATATCTCTTCTGAACACAGATTATAAAATATTTGCTAAGGTACTAGCCAACAGATTGATGCCGGTTATTCAAGAGATTATTCATCATGATCAAGCAGGATTTATTGAAGGCAGACATATGAAGGAGAATGTAAGGCAACTCATAGATTTAATTGATTATCTTGATAAGAATAAGCAGATCTCTGCAGTGCTGGTTTTCTTGGATGCAGAGAAGGCCTTCGATCGAGTGAATTGGAACTTTCTAACCAAGACTTTGGAAAAGATGGATATGGGACCACGATTGCGGCAGGCGATTGGAGCAATTTATCAGCAACAAAATGCACAACTTATTATTAATGGAAATTTGTCAACAACTTTCGAGATACAAAAAGGCACAAGACAAGGTTGCCCATTATCCCCATTGTTATTTATTTTAACTTTGGAAGTCTTGTTGAACGCAATTCGGGACTCAAAATCCTTAGATGGCATAGCTATCAGGCAAAAGGAATACAGAACTAGAGCATTCGCCGATGATCTGGTTGTTACCCTTTCACATCCTTTGAAATCAATAATCCAGATGAAAAATATCATAATAGAATTTGGCATGGTGTCTGGGTTTAGACTAAATCAAAACAAAACGAAAATGATGGTTAAAAACATGACAGAGACTCAAAGAAAGAGACTTGTAAGTTTAGCAGGTTTTGAAATAGTTTCTAAAGTCAAATATTTAGGAATACAAATATCAGAATCAAATACAAAACTTTTCTCAAATAACTATGAAGTGTTGTGGCAAAAGATACAGAAAGATCTTGAAGCGTGGAAAAAGTTACAATTGTCTTTGCTTGGAAGGATCTCAGCAATTAAAATGAACATTCTACCTAGATTTATCTTTCTATTCCAGATGATTCCGGTGCTTAAGTCAGATAAAACCTTGTTAAATTGGCAAACAACTTAAAAAAATTTGTTTGGAAGGAGAAAAAACCGAGAGTAAAGATGAAGATTATGCAAGATACACGTGAAAGAGGCGGCCTCAGACTCCCAAACCTTCGATTATATTATGAAGCTGCGGTATTAACGCATGTAGCAGATTGGTTTGGGAAAACAAAAATGGAATTGCTGAATATAGAAGGCCATGATCTTGTTCTGGGATGGCATGCATATCTTTTTTATGAAGACAGGGTGGATAAAGTGTTTAACAACCATGTTCTCCGAAGTGCCTTGATGAGAATATGGAAGAAGCACCGGCCCAATTGGGATTATAAAATACCGCTTTGGTTGGATCTTGCAGACACCATGGGGATTATGAATATTAAGTCACTCGGGGGTTGTTTATATAAAGATGTGCTTATTGCTGATGGGGGCGAATGGAAGTTAAAAACTTTGGAACAGCTGTTGGAAGAAGGAATTACTTTAAATTGGTTACATTACATACAGCTACAGAAGAGATGGGAAGAAGATCGCAGGGTCGGTTTTATGGATAAAGAAGTGGAACTGATTAAGCAGATAAAAGAGACTGGTCCAAAACAAGTTAAAAGAATATATAATGTACTGTTAGAAAGAGACTCAGAAAGTGAATTGGTTAAGGATTGTATGATTAAATGGGCTCAGAATTTTGGTGAAGTGGTTATGTTGGAAACATGGGAAAAAATATGGGTTCAGAATGTTAAATTTACACAGTCACAGAATTTAAGGGAGAATTTTTATAAAATGTTTTACAGATGGTATTTAGATCCTAAAAAATTATCATGCATGTACCCAAATGTTCAACCAAAATGTTGGAGATGCGGGTGTCTAGATGCTACCTTTTTTCATGTATGGTGGACTTGTAACAAGATTAAAGCTTTTTGGATAAAAATATGGTGGGTTATGCAGAATGTATTTAAGAAACGAATACAATTCACTCCACAAATGTTTTTATTGGGTATAGCTAAGGATTTTACCAAAGGGGAAACAAAATTGGCCTTGTATATGGTCACAGCAGCTAGGTTGTTGATTGCGCAACATTGGAAAAAAGATTTTTTACCGACAATTGATCAATGGATTCAGAAGGTGGCGGGGTTCGCTGAAATGGCAAAAATTTCAGCTTTCTTAAAAGCTCAGAAACAGGAGGATTACACACAGGAATGGGCAAAATGGATTGATTATATATAGAATAAATACCAGACTAGGAGTTATTATGTAGCCTTTAGGTAAGAATGTTTAGACCGATAGATGATCAGAGTAAATAGTATATGGGATGTTTGGAATTGTTAGAGTGGTATACAGCGGAAGTCAGGGGGGTGGGTTTGTGTGGGAGGTGGGGGAGGGTTAGGGTGGAGGGTGGGATAATATATATGTATGAATAAATTAGAAGATGGGATTAATGAAACATTGCTATGCTAGGAGAAATTTATATTAAGAGTTATAGATGTTAAATTAGCTTAGAAAATGGGATCAATGTGTTATTATTAATCTAAGAGAAATTTATATTGTGTTTGTTGGGAGGAGAGGGGTTACGAGTAATCTATTTTAAGATGGGGGAGAGGAGGGGGCAAAGTATTTGGTATAATATTTGAAAGTGAATTTTTGTGGGGGGGGGTTGGGGGGGTATAGCATTTGTATGAGATTTATATTGTATGGCGGGGGGGGGTGAAAAGGGGGAAAAATTGTTTGTACAAAACTCTTTTAATAAAAAAAAAAGGTTCCAGTTTGCTCAGAAATATCTTCTTCCTTTCAGTTTCAAACAGGGCAGGTAGTAGAGATGATATGAAGTTATGTAGTGTGGTGGCTCAGTGGCTAAGACACTGAACTTATCAATCAGAAAGATCAACAGTTCAGCAGTTCGAATCCCTAGCACTGCATAATGGAGTGAGCTCCTGTTAACTTGCCCCAGCTTCTGCCAACCTAGCAGTTCGAAAGCATGTAAATAATGCAAGTAGAAAAATAGGAACCACCTTTATTGGGAGGTAACAGCATTCTGTGCGCCTTCGGCATTTAGTCATGCCGGCCACATGACCACAGAGACGTCTTTGGACAGCGCTGTCTTTTCGGCTTTGAAATGGGGATGAGCACTGCCCCCTAGAATCAGGAACGACTAGCACATATGTGCGAGGGGAACCTTTACCATACTGTGGTATTGGAGAATCTGTGCCTTACCTCTTCCTCATGTTTGTAAATGGACTTTTTTTCACTCAACTGTAAAGCCATTGCTGCTCTTACTAATGAAA
The DNA here is from genome assembly GCF_964273705.1 of Natrix helvetica. Classification (NCBI taxonomy): domain Eukaryota; kingdom Metazoa; phylum Chordata; class Lepidosauria; order Squamata; family Natricidae; genus Natrix; species Natrix helvetica. The sequence goes on along the minus strand of NC_138549.1, from coordinate 81,801,915 downwards.
TGTCTGGCCCAGACAAGGGCCAGGAGTTTGCATTACAAATAGCACGCTTGTAGTTCAAGCAGAACTGGAAAGACTTTTATGGACATGACAGTGGGGAATATCTCACACACTCCTCTGAATAGGCCATATTGGGGGGAAATATAGGTAGACTTCAACTTGCAATCGTTCATTTAATGACAATTCAAAACTACAATGGCACTGAAAAAAGTGGCTTATAATCAGTTTTCATAGTTATGACCCTCATAGCATCTTCGCAGTTTAGGTGCCAGGTAACCAGCACGTATTTATGATGGCTGCAGCATACCGGGGTCATACGATCAATGTTTGTGACCTTCCTAGCTGTCTTCTGACAAGCAAAGTCAATAAGGGAAGTTGAACCTGCTCAACAGCCATGTGTTTTAATCCATAGCTGCAGGAAAACTTTAGCTTTAGGAAGAAAGGAGCACATTGAGCTGACTCAGCAAAAGAATGCTAAGGAGCTATTCTTCCTTCCTACTCTATCTTCTATTTCAGAGACTCTATCCACTACTAGTCCTGAGAACCAGGATTTTGGGATGGAAAAGTATACCAATCTCTTCACTTTCTATTCCATTGTCTTATCTACCTAGAGATATAGGCTAGCTTCTAAGTCCCTTTTCTCTTTTCCTTTATATTTCTAGTCGCCCCAGCCAGCTCCACCATGCATGCATGCATGCCTCCCACTGGCCTGATGATTTTTTTATTTCTGCTGCGCATGCAAGGGGCGGGGCACGTGCGGCAGATGTGCATGCAATTTCAGGGGGGCAGGGGGTTGCGCGTGCATGCATGGGGGCAAGGGGGAGCGCTGGGGGTGTGGTGCACCCTCCCTGCACCCAACTTTTGGTCCCAGGAGGCTGCAGGGAGGCTTGATAGGCCCAAAACAGGAGGGGTGGAGGGGTCACTTGTGTGGGGGGGGTTGGGGTCACACAGAGGGTCGCATTGCACATGCGCAGGGGGTCAGGGCGCTCAGGGGGGCACATGTGCATTGCATTGTGGGTGTCAGCACACACATGTGTGCTGTTGTGTGTGCGCGTGCACTTTCAGCACACAATGACAAAAAAGGTTAGCCATCACTGTTCTAGTCCCTTATCTCCCCCTGAAGCCGAACGATAACACCAGACTTATTCCAAAGACTCCCCCCACTATCCTCCATCTGACAAAGAATCACAATTTCAGAGCCCATGTATTTGTTTGTTTGTGTGTTTGATTCTTGGGTGGGTTCCTGCCGGATCGCACCGGATCGCGCGCGCTCCCTTTTGGCGCTAAACCCGGATCGCGCGCTCCCTTTCGGCACTAAACCCGGAAGTACGGTCTTGCCCCGCCCCTGGCGACGCGACGATGCTTGCCTGCGCTCCACCAGCTCGGCTGGGAACGGAGACATTTCCTCAGCGGAGCGGAGCGCCTGAAAGGGACGCAGGCTCAGCCTGCCAGGCTGCCACCACTCCACTGAAGACATTGCTGAGCAGAGAAACGTCTCCGTTCCCAGCCGAGCTGGTGGAGCGCAGGCAAGCATCGTCGCGTCGCCAGGGGCAGGGCAAGACCGTACTTCCGGGTTTAGCGCCAAAAGGGAGCGCGCGATCCGGGTTTAGCGCCGAAAGGGAGTGTGCGCGATCCAGTTTTAGCGCCAAAAGGGAGCGCGCGCGATCCGGGTTTAGCGCCGAAAGGGAGCGTGCGCGATCCGGTGCGATCCGGCAGGAACCCACCACTGGTTTGATTGTTACATTTACTTCCTATCTAACTGTGGAGTGACTATAGGTGGCTTATAATAATGAAAAGGAAGAAGAATGAAAAAGGCATGCAAAACAGAAGAAAAATAAACAATGACAAAATAATGCAATGAGAATAAATACATCAATATTTTTTTATTTTTATTTTTTCCTTTCAAATTCATTCTTAAATATACATTCTTATAATTGTTATTTAACATTTGTCGATTCATATCATTTTTCCGCCTGTATGTTTACATTTTCATACTTTCTTATTTCCCCTCCGCCTGATTTAATAATGTGTCCTCTGAGTTATTTGTTTTGTGCTTTGTTCCTTTCTCTTTCTATCTTTTTTCAAGCCAGTCATAAAATCGCACCCATGTCCTGTAGTACACTGATCCCTCTTTGTCCTTTATTCTCAATGTCAACCTATTCATTTCTGCACAATCTGATATCTTCTTTATTATCTCTCCTTCCGATGGGATTTTGTCTGCTTTTCAGTTTTGTGCAAATACAATTCTAGCTGCTGTTATTATTTGTACAATTAGATATGAGTCTTCTTTAGCATATTTCTCTGGTAGAATACCCAATAAGAATATCTCTGGCTTAAATTTTATGGGCTGATGTATCATTTTCTCTAACCAGGATTGTATTTTAACCCAATAGCTTTTTGCGTCTCTACATGTCCACCACATATGATAATATGTTCTTGGCAATGGTGACATTTCCAACATTTAGCTGATTTATCCTTAAACATTTTCGCTAATCTTTACGGTGTCGTGTGCCATCTATAAAACGTTTTATATAAATTCTCTTTGTATGCTGTCGCCATTGTCATTTTATAATTCCTTTCCCATAGTTGTTGCCATTTTTCTAGTTCTTTTGTATATCCAAAGTTTTTTGCCCATCTTATCATTGTTTCTTTAACCTCTTCTTCTTCTAAATTTATTCTAAGTAAATAATTGTACAATTTTTAAATCATTTTTTCATCCGTTCCCATGAGTATTCTATCTAATTCTTAATCTTCCATACTAAAGCCATACTCTTTAACGTCTTTCTCATATCTTGTTTGTATTTGCATTTGTTTAAACCATCCTATATCAATCCCCTGTTCTTCTAATTCTTTCTTTTGTTTTAGTTCTCCCTGTGCTGTTAGTATATCTTCGTACCTAATAACCTTTTCGTACTACTAATATTCGTACAACTTCTATTGTTCAAAGCCACATTGGTACTTCCATATAGTGTTTTTCTTTTACTTTTTCCCATACTGCATATAAACCATTTCTTACATAGTGTCTCTGAAAATAACCATGTATTCTATTTTTCCCATACCACAAAAATGTGTGCCAACCCAACTGCATAAATATTTCATATTTCAATATGAAATACATCAATATGATGACCAAAAAGTTAGATGGACCAAGAACAGAGAGAAAGGGTATGGGAGGTGGAGTCTGCCATCAGTCTAGAAGCTGGATTGGATTCCCGAGTCTCTTTCCCAGGAATTCTTCATTGCTATTTCATCTAAATTCTAATTCTCCATTGAATGTCATCTCCCATATTTATTTGTTTGTTTGCTTGCTTGCTTCATTGCAATTTCCCACTGAAGTGCTTTCTTTGCCTGGTCTCTCAGGAACATCCTGAGAAGCAGAACTGAGATGGCACAATGGTTAGAATGCAGTACTGCAGGCTACTTCTGCTGACTACTGGCTGCCAGCAGTTCGGCAGTTCGATCCTCACCATTGACTGAGCCTTCCATCCTTCTGAGGTTGGTAAGATGAGGACCCAGATTGTTGGGGGCAATATTTATTAGGCATGTCATATTGGCACACCTGGGGAAACCCGGCTCTGATCCCCCTCGGGTTTCCCCCTTAATTAAAAGTATATTTCTCCTTCCCCTGCCCATGCATCCCATCACATGGTTCAATCATGTTACAGTCCAAAGTTCAACTAGTCTTGCATCCCGCCTCCTGGCACCAGGTGGGAGCGTCCTTGGTTCTCAGAGAGAAGAATTTTATTGTAGCTACAATCCCCTGGCTATCTCTACCTCCCCACTCTCGTTCCCACATCTCGTTGACCTTTGCCGTGGCAGCCCTGAAGAGGCCAGGGGGGGAAATGGCTCCAGGGCTGACACTAATTCCATAAACCACTTGGAGAGAGGGCTGTAAAGCACTGTGAAGTGGTATATAAGTCTAAGTGCTATTGCTATCCAGCTCTTTTCTCAGAGGCATGTGTGATTGCCATTTTTGAAGTTCATATATCCTAGAAGCCAAAACTTTAAAGTATTTTAAATCGAAACTTCTCACTTGCAATAACCAGGTTATTTTTGGATAGAGGAAATAGAAGAAATATGACCCGGTGTCCTGCTTGTCATCTCTATTCTGCTGCCACTAGATGACATTAAAAAGGTTTCATGCTGGAATAGCCAACACAATCACTGCTGGTGGCTCTAGAAAATTCTGCATGTAGATATAATGTAAAGTCTTGCCTATTTATGTTTCTCTCAGGCCCAGCTTTTGTCTGCTTTTTGTCCCTTTTTACCAATTAATTGTTTTGTCTGTTTTTTTTTTAAATAATGCTGATATTTAATAAATAAACATCAAGCTATATTTTTTTGCTAGCTGAACTGAGTTGCATGTGTGCTTGCTCTGATCTGGATGGAAAGATTGATTGGGACTGTGTTGGGTGCACACTTAAAGTGGAAATTACCCACAATAATTTTCCAACAGTCTCAGCTGGAGTCTCCACATAAAATTGTCATCAGTATATGAAATTTCAACTTCCTGAATTAAATGAAGGTGTGTGGAAGATATTCCACTGATGGAATTGATCTTCTGCAAAAAAAACGTCAACAATATCAAGAAAAGCTTCTTTCAACGTGTAAAAAATAAGAAAAAAAAGTCAAGGCAACAATTGGTCCATTAATGGGGAAAAAATGGCAAGAAGGTGATGAGCAGCAGGGAGAAAACAGAACTGTTTAACTCTTTTTTTTTTTTTTGCAACTATCTTTATGCCAAAGGGAAAAAAAAAACAGACCAACCTATCAAAAACAGTACCGTAAAAGATAGGTTAGGAATACAAGTTAAAATAGGTTTTAAAAAATGGTAAGAACACATATATCCACTCTAGAAGAGTTCAAATCATCAAGACAAGATGGATTACACTACCCCAAGGTTCTGAAGGAACTAGGACTAAGGATGACATATTAGCACTTTTCCAATATTTAAGGGGCTGCCACAAAGAAGAGGGGAGTCGACCTATTCTCTAAAGCACCTGCAGGCAAGACAAAAAGCAATGGATGGAAACTAACCAAGGAGAGAACCAACCTAGAACTAAAGAGAAATTTCCTGATAGAACAATTGATCAATGCCTCCAGAAATTGTGGGTGCTCCAATACTGGAGGTTTTTAAGAGGAGATTGGACCACCACTTCTTTGAAATGGTATAGGGTTGCCGGCCTGAGCAGGAGTTGGCCTAGAAGACCTCCAAGGTCCCTTCCAATTCTGTTATTCTATTATTCTTCCATTAACCATTAAATCATGAGTATGTAATCAGTGACTCCAAGATTATATGTGTTTCCTGACATTTTGATTTTCCCCTCATCTTCTCATGTCCTTTGACAACCATTGCTGAAGTAGCATGGTTTCTTGTTCTTTTGAGGCATGAAATACATAGTCATATAGTGTGACTCCTTAGTACAGGTTCTCCAATCTTAATAAAGAGTTTGCAAAGGACAAAACTGAAAAGCTAGATTCACCTGCCCAGGAAATGTTTTGGGGTCAGGAAAATACTTTGTTCCCTTCCTCATTTGACACGGCCTTCTCTGCTCTATAGAGCCATATTTTCCTCCTGGTTCTCATTTCTTCTTTCTTTCTTCTCTCCAAAAGACTCTGGACAGATTAACATCAGAATATATATGTAGCTAAAACCATTAAAATATAGAAAAAACATAACAGCCTGGACATTTGCAGGCAGACAAAAGGAGAAAGAAAGTGGAGAAACTATGATGGATTAAACTTTTGCAACAATATATGTCTATAAATGATGGGAGGAATCACCAAAAGGTAAAATACTATATAAACAAACTTTGAATAATAGTACCATAAATAATAGCAACCACGGCTCCTTGGTTAGTCCCTTCAACCATTGGATTCAACGTTGACCATATTGGGGAAGTGATCTAGGCTAAAGCAACATTTTAAAAAATCCATTACCCTTGAAACATTTCAAAATTTGTCACTAAAAAAACCCCCAGTAATCTCCTTTCCAAGAGGGAAATTAAAGTTTGTAATAACAGGGGCTCTATGTTTTAATCACAATTTGCACAGCGAGTGTACCTAGTGGATGTTTTAATAGAGTATGAGCTACGAATTGAAATGCAATTTTCACATGGGAGGTTGAAATATGTTCTAATTGTCACCCTAATGGTTAGTGAATCAATCTGGGCAGAGGAAAAGACCTCTTGTGTGGAATGTGCTTGAGCTCTAAAAAAAATAGCTAAGGAGAGCTGAGAATGAAGGCAGTCTTACTATAAGAGAGAAGGAGAGTTTGTCCCTACCCAACTGAGTATCTGAATCCTAGGCCCTTGCTTGGAGTTATTCTATACTTTTATCAAGGCCTAAAGTAACAAAAACTGGTATTGAGAAACCATACTGTGCCTTGATCAACCGGTCTTTGCAACCAGTTGGTAGAAAACTATCATTCAGGGTATGACAAACCATGCAAGTTCCCTCAAAGGATTGCTTTGTCCAAGATGTTAAGCAGTGTAGGCTTCCAGGGCCTTCCAAAGAGCCCAGGCCTAATTGTGTTAAACTAGAGCTGTGATGGCGAATCTATGGCACGCTTGCCAGAGGTGACACGCAGAGCCATCTCTGTGGGCACACACGCTGTTGCCATCTGCTCTTCTGGCTTCTGGCATGTGTGCTGGCCAGTTGGTCTTCACAGGCACCAAAGAACCAGAAAACAGCCTGAAAACAGCCAAAAAACTCCCTGAAAATGGCCAAAAAATGGCCAAAAACCCAGGCATACACACTCCAGCCAGATGGTCTTTGGAGGGTCAGTGCTCTGGTGTGCATGAAGACTGGCTGGCGCAAATGTGTGTGCCAGAAACCCAAAGACCAGCTACCCGGCGCGCACATGCACACAGGCCAGCTGGTCTTTGGTTTTCCGGCACTCTGGCATGCACACATATACACATGCATGCATGCATGTTCCAGCTTGGGCACTCGGTGCCGAAAAGTTTCCCTATCACTGGACTAGAGCATTAAAGGTCAAGTAAGGAATGGGTGCAATGTTTTTAGAAATCTAGCTGGTATAGAATCAAAGATTGAAATCTTATAGACACATGGCTGGGTATTACACAGCAGCATACATAAAACTTAATGGCAGCCATTAAAGTGCTTTCCCACCCAAGGAGCCCACATGAGTTTTAAAAGTCAAGCTGGTGAACCAGGGGTGGGTTCCTGCCAATTCTAACCTCTTCTATAGAAGAGGTTCCACAAATCTACAGTGCCATTTAGAACCGATTCCAGCTCCCTCCCCCCGCCCGTCCACACATCATCAAAATGAAGAGCGAGAGGAGGAATTCTAGGAGTTGAAGTCCACAAGTCTTAAAGCTGTCAAGTTTGAACACCCCTGGGTATTTTTTTTTCTAAAGGGTTAAGGGTGCAAGGGTCTTGTAACTTGACAGCTTTAAGACTTGTGTGCTTCAATGCCAGAGTTCCTGAGCCAAAATGACTGGAGGAGGAATTCTGGGAGTTGAAGTCCACAAGTCTTAAAGCTGTCAAGTTTGAACACCCCTGGCGTCTTTTTTTTCTAAAGGGTTAGGGGTGCAAGGACCTTGTAACTTGACAGCTTTAAGACTTGCGTGCTTCAAATGCCAGAGTTTCTGAGCCAACATTTTGGTTGCTAAGAAAGAGCATTGTTAAGTGAGTTTCACCACATTTTACAAGTTAGCCACTCCCACTCAGCCACATGACTGGCAAGCCACTCCCACCCAGTCACATGGCCAGCAAGCCACTCCCACAAAGCAGGCTACACCTACAGAAGAGGTTCTAAAAAAATTTGAAACCCACCACTGTGGTGAACAGAACTTCACATTCCAAGTCCCTACTTCTCTTTTATATTTTTGTAACCTCTCACATACATGTTTTAAAATAAGGCAGGGCTTTGCTTATATGCTCACAATTATCATCTCAACTCTGTTGAGCCCTTCCCCCTCCCAAAACATATTTGTTCCTCACCATCTATTCATACTTATCTGCAATGAAAAACCTACCTCTTGTGTTTATCTGTTTAATAAATGGATGTGTGGAATTTTGCCCAGGATGGAATCTTACAACGTTATTATAAATGACATTCTTGAAAGTCTTACGTAGGCTGGATATTTTACAAGGGAAATGCCACCATTAGATGACATTTTCTCATCATTTTGCTGAAGCCAGAGGCTTTTTTTTTAAATGCTTATTTTTATATCATTCTTTAGAATTGGTTAAATATTGAAAGTAACCACTTGTGAACATGGCATGTTAAATTTTAAAATACATGCCATTAAATGTTATTCTCCTAGTGACATTTTCGCACTCAAAACAAGTGCTTCAATTAAATTTTAGAAGGAAAAAATATACTTAGGGAAATTGTAAGAATGCATTTCCTTGAATGTCCTCAGAATACAAGGGCGGAAGGGATGCCTGCCTCCATTTAAAGCAAACTCTGTATGGAATAGATGTGTTACCCAAATCAGCAATTCACAGAGCTAAAGGTTTGAGAAATGAGTTTGCTCCCCGTTACCCTGAACTAAAAAGATTTTTAAATGCAGCAGGCGCTCTGTTTAAACCACTGCATACCAAAATGCATGGGTGCCAATTGAATTCAATTTATCCTGACTTAATTTGAATTAACATGATGGGTCTTTTGACACAAGCCGTAACGACTAATTGTTGCCTGTTTGCTTGCACTAAATCAGCAACTGAGGCAATCAGGAGAGAAGAACCAGATGTTCAGTGTTTCTTTGATTGCCCACAGCATTAAGGTTGGGAAGAAGATATGTGTGGCTGATTGACTCTATTAGCATCTGTCAAGGCGATGTTTGCACTCCAGACACAACTGTCAAAATAAGCAGGATAATGGCAATCGTACCCTTGTGTTACGTTTCTTGTAGGAACATGAGCAAAGAGCAAGACTTGTGAGGGTATAGAGCAAGATGCTCCGGGAACAATCATGCCTTGGGTTGTGCACCACAATCAACTAGAGATACACACAAAAATATACAAATGCACATCTGTCTCAAGGATTACTTTATATTTCCTTTTTTCTAAGTGAATCTGGCTTTCCTCATTGACTTTGCTTGTTGGAAACCAGCTGGGAAGATTACAAATAGTGATCACATGATCCTGGGAGAATGCAACTGTCATAAATGCATGCCAGTTGCCAAGTGCCCAACTTTTGATCATGTGACTATGGGGATGTCGCACTGGTCAGTAGTGTAAAAACTGGTCATAAGCAGAGGTGGTATTCAGCAGGTTCTGGAGAAACAGTAGCAGAAATTTTGAGTAGTTTGGAGAACCAGTAAATACCACCTCTGGCTGGCCCCACCCCCATCTATTCTCTGCCTCCCCAGTCCCAGCTGATCGGGACAAAATGGGGATTTTACAGGATCCTTCCCCTGCCATGCTCACCAAGCCATGCCATGCCCACCAAGCCATGCCCCACACAACCAGTAGTAAAAAAAAAACTTTTGAATCCCACCACTGCTCATAGGTCACTCTTTTCAGTGCTGTTGTAACTTCATACAGTCACTAAATGGATGGTTGTAAGCCAAGGACTATCTGGGTAATATATTAAGGCAGCCTACTCATCCAGAGGTCCAAAACAGCTGCTTCCATTTTTTTTTGTCCCGCCATGCTTTTTTGCCATGGCAGAGGGTTGGTCAGGGATAGTCCCAGCATTAGAAGAAGGAAGACAAAGGGAAAGGAAGTCAGAAGGTCATGTTGGGGAGCCTGTTCTGAATTTACAAAGGTAATTTTGCTATCCTGTTCCCTTAAGGCTAGAGTAAAGGTAAAGGAGTCCCTGTGGATTTTATTCCACTGGTTGTTGCAGACTGTAGGGGCTGATGCTCATTTTCATTTCATGTGCATTGAGCCAGAACTGTCCAAAAATATTTCCATGGTCATGTAACCAGCATGACATCACAGGGCACTGTTGCCTTCCCACCAAAGTGGTACCTATTTATCTACTCGCATTTCCATGCTTTCGAACTGCTAGGTTGGCAGGAGCTGAGGTGAGGACAGACACTCATTCTGTCATGTGGTGCCTGGGTCTCAGACCTGGGTAGCCAGCTTTCTAGCTAACAAGCCCAATATCTTAAACGTTGAGCCACCATGCTGCCCCCTTAAGGCTAGAGGCAGATAGCAAAATAATGCTAATATGAAAGAATCTGATCAGCTTCTGCATATGGTCTCCCCCATATTTATCACATAATCAAGATAGTTTTCTTTTTTCCACAAAACGGTTACTGCTATTAAAAGTGTGAAATTGGGAGAAACAATCTGGTCCTGACATTTTTCCTGCAGACCATAGTAAAAAAAATATTATTTTTTAAAAAATTATTTTACTAGAGGTATATGCTCAAGCTTAGAGGTATATGTTCAAGCTTTTCCAAATTCCCTGCCTTTTAGCTTTTATGAAGCAAATATAATAGTTATTCCTAAATCAAACAAGAAGTCCACTAAATGTTGTAATTCTAAGTCTTTCTTCCTTGGTGGGTTCTAAGATTCTTATAACTATTTTGGTCTACACTAGAGGTGTCAAACTCAAGACCCATGGGCAGGATCCAGCCCCTGGAGTGCTTAGATCTGGCCCATGGGTCATTCTGGAAACATAGAAGGGACAGCCCACAGTGCCTCTGCCAGCAAAAATGGAGCTCGGGAGGGACGCTTGGGTTGTAGGGTGCCATTGCAGCTGGAAATGGAGCTTGAAAGGGCTACACACAGCCCTCCCAGGCTCCGTTTTTGCTGGCAGAGGGTTGCCGGAGGCTATCGTAGCCAGAAATGGAACACAGGAGCCTGTTTTTGCTGGCAGAGCATGATATCGAGCTGGCCACACTCACCCTCCCTCCCCTGAGGTCAAACACAACCCTGATATGGCCCTCAATGAAATCGAGTTTGACACCCCAGTCTACACAAAGTATAGCAGTGTTCTAACTCTAGTGAACCGAAAGTAGATTTATTCAAGAGTGTTAATCTATGGATAAGAGCAGATTTTTAATGGGTATAGCTACTTTAGCTCAAAATAGATAAAACCTAGCAGTTACGATGTCTTTGGACATTGAGAAAAGGTTTTATAACTTCTTGGAAGTTTTTGAAGCTAGTTCTGACTTATTATCATGTCTCCAGAGGTTTGTATTTTTCTATTCTATTTATTCAATGTATTTAGTCTATTCCATTATTTATCCAATTTATTCAAAATTATACCTAATTGTTAATGATACGTCATATTCCTAATTACATTTATCTCAAGGTCCATAGCAAAGATGCCTTATTTCTCTTTTTCTTTCTAATCTGGTTTTATAAATTCTTGCTTTCACTAATAGATGTTAACAAAGTTACATTGCAAGGCATAACATCAGTTTTTTGATCATATGTTTCATAACTACACCAGGTACCCTTGTTCTTCTGCCATGTCATTTATACATGAGCTTGGGAAACAGTCTGGATACTTTATAAGTCAAGATAAATCAAATTTGATTCTATTGACTTACTGCAATAGAAAAATATAAAGATTGAAGCTTTAAGTTATGATCTAATTCCTTTTGTTTATCTTATATTCCCAGAAACCCTTCTCAACTAGTAAATTTCAAATTATCCCTAGCTTTGATGCAAATGAACTAAGAATAGCCAGATGGTCTAGAATCCCAGTGAGTATCTGGGACAAGTTAAATGTGATTAAGGTGAATATAACTCCAAGACTGATTTATATTTTGAGAAGCCTCCCACGTTTATTCAACTACAAAATAAGTTTACAGAATATTTCTTGAGCGAGACTTTTTCCAGACTTTTGGATTTATCACTGGGCATTTATGCTCACTTTGGCTACCGGCTAGAAAGAGACAGACTTCATAAATAACTTCCCTTTTGGACTTGGCTGGAGAGCTGGTTGTTCGTACTCAATGATGAGAATAAAATACTCTATATAAGTTCAGAACAGGGGTGAAATGCTCTGAAGTCTGCTACCCGTTCATCTCATGCGCATGCGCACCATTCACCCAAACCAATAGTTCCGGCAATCAGCTGTCCAACAATCAGCTGGCACAGCTGATTGTCACACAGCTGATCGTCGGAACTACTGGTTTGCCCAAACCGGTAGCATTTTTTTACTACCTGATCAGGCGAACTGGTAGCATCTTTTATTAGTGGTTCAGGCGAACTGGTCCAAACCTGTAGCATCTGACCCCTGGTTCAGAAGTATAACATTCAGCATTCATGTTGCTACTGAACATTGGTACAGTTCAGTAGCAACATTATTGGCTAAATCCGGTCAGAAGCAAGCAGCTGAGTTTTGCAGGTGATCCTCCTAATGTTCACAAGACTGCTGCCTTATTTGCAGCATATTTTGGGAGAAAGTTTCCTTTAAAACTACACAATAATCCTTCAGAAGTTATTTGTGGTGGTCTCATTCGATGGTGCTGTTAGAGCAACAAGTAAAAATATAAATCTTGGCATCTGTGGATAGCAAAGAGCTTTTGCTATTTCTCTTTTGGTGCCAACCAAGTCTCCTTGTTCGTTCTATCTATCTATCTATCATCTATCTATCTATCTATCTATCTATCTATCTATCTATCTATCTATCTATCATCTATCTATCTATCTATCTATCTATCTATCTATCTATCTATCTTTTATTTTAAAAAGAATGGTTTAATTCAAAACTTCTAAAGATTTTTAGAAGAAAACTAAATCTCTATCATGCCTCTTTTAAAATTCACTTGTTCATAGAAAATAAAATATTGGGGATCTCCAGTCTGTAATTTTCTTAAAGTGAGCCTTGCCAGGAAACAAAGATAACACATTCTGATAAACTAGATGGAGTAGGGATGTGCAGCCTAAATAGTTTGCTTCCCAGAAAATTACTGTTGATTTACTTCACTCATCCAGGCTGCCAATATTTCCGATGTGTTAAGTGGCCCCGATATGAACAATGTGAGCAGCCTATATTTATTTATTTAAAAGCAATTGTGATTTTGATTCAATCATTTGGATGACTTAAACCATTTATCACCACACAACTATTCAAAGAGAAAATATTTGTTAAAACTCCGGATTTTTCATCAGTATAATGAAACAAGCCTGTCTATTGTATTTAGGTGTGAATCCAAAGGCATTTTGAGTTCACTCTCACCAACTGCAAATAAATTCATTGGAACAAGTTGTTAATGTAAGGTTTTGCAAAGAAAAAAAATGTTTTGAAAAGTACTACCAATCATCTTGTAGTCGAAGTCTTTTTTAACGGGACAGGGTTTTTTTGTGAATTTTTTGCTCATTAGCAGACTGTCAGTCATTCTGTCATTTTATTTCAGTTATTGAAAAACAGATTTTGGAAAAAAAAAAGTCCCATTTAACTGTCCAAATGTCAGTGCAGCCCATACAGCACAAAATTTGACTGGAATAAAACAAGCTTCAAAATTATATAGCGATAAAACTAAAAATGTAAGTTAGAATTTGAGGTTTAAATTTTTATGTAGCAAGGTATTATGTAATTTGAATAAAGTATTTAAATGATTGTAATAGAATAGTAAACTTACCGACCTAAAATATGGTAATGCTATAATAGTTAAATCCATGGAACCTATAATTAATATACATTTATATCTAAACAAAATGTGACATATAAAGAATGCATAAGGAGTGATTATATTTTGGAAATGAAATGTTAGAATTCAATTATAATGACTATATTGTTAAAATGACTCTGGCAATATGAATGAGAATAAGACAGAAGAGGGGACATGGTGGCTCAGTGGCTAAGATGCTGAGCTTGTTGATCATAAAGGTCAGCAGTTCAGCAGTTCGAATCTCTAGCACCACGTAACAGAGTGAGCTCCCGCTACTTTGTCCCGGCGTCTGCTAACCTAGCAGTTCAAAAGCATGTAAATAATGCAAGTAGAAAAATAGGGACCACTTTGATGGGAAGGTAACAGCGTTCTGTGCACCTTCGGTGTTTAGTCATGCTGGCCACATGACCATGGAGATGTCTTCGGACAGTGCTAACTCTTCGGCTTTGAAACAGAGATGACCACCACCCCCTAGAGTCGAGAATGACTAGGAGGGGAATCTTTACCTTAAGAGAGAAGAAAGAATCAATTGACAGTAAGTACATAACAAAATTATATGGAATAGTGACTAAATGGACAGAAGCATTTGAAATGGTTCCGAATGGAGGATGTCTAAGAGATGTTTGAAGAGAATTGTGGTGCATTGAACAAACTGAGGAATGCAGACCTCAAAATGGACTAAGACTGATTGGATAGTAAAAGTTTAAGATAGAAGGAATCAGTGCAACCAAGGTGTTTGGTGAAGAGTGGGAATAGTAATTTCTGACATCAGTTTAGAGAGAGCTTTGCTCCTAAACCACACGGGCACAATCTTTGCTCAAAGGTAATGTTTATCTCCCCTCACTGACTGCTGTTGGAAGGGCATTGCATCTAGCCAAAGGCAATGTCCTTCTAAGTTTAGGGATAATTATGAAATTAAAGTATGTAGCTGTGCAGAATGGCTCAAGCAGACATTTTTGGGCAAAGGCAACATATAGTCCCTAAACAATTGATCATGGTAATGGCTGCTCAAGAGAAGCTATAGGATTTTTCATGTAGCACTTGACGCCAGGAAGACTAGAAGCTGTCAGTCATAATTAAAATTAAATTACTGAGTTTTTTTTAAAAAAGTTTAAGCTAGTGTGAAAGTATGCAAATCCAGTAGGAGATTTCTATTTTGAGTAGGTTAGTTTCACAATGAAGCACAATGTTTAGAACACAGGAAGCTATTTGCAAGACTTATTTCAGGAACTTAAATTAGACTCTTTTGCAAGGGGGGGAAAAGGTCCTATTGTAATCCAGAGAGAAGCCTTGTTTCTCTTGGCCAAGAAGACTTTAAGAAGGTATGTGCTGGATTCTCTTGGAGAAGAAGAAAGATTGTATAACTGAAACTGTTTAATATGATATGGTCAACATCAAATTTACCAATGTCTGTGGAATGGAAAACAATCCCTAGGTAGCTCAATGACTTGGGTTGTATTATTAAATGGCTATTTAGCCCCCAGACATATATCTTAGGATATTTGGCAAATGCCATAGCTTGGTTTTTGACTCCTTGGTTTCTAGCATTTTTTTTCAATAGTGCTCAGCAAATCTCTAAAGTGCTTACTTCAGGTCAATCTACATCACCTGCATATAGAAGAAGGGAGGTATATCTGTTTTCCAATTTGGATGGACAGAGGAATGGATTGTTCAATTTATGGGGGTTGATGAGTAGATGAAAAGAATGCATCCTTGGGTCATCTCTCTTTTGTCTGGGATTTCTTTTGGGCAATGTCCATGCATATTATTCTGCACCTTCATCCAAGAATTTTCACGAAGCTTGTAGATGAGCATGAGCTCTATCTATCCATTAAGAAATAGTTCCATTTCTCCCATAATTTAAATCTTGAGATGAAATTGAAGGCAATCTGAAATCAATGAAGTCTACATAGAGGGCTGAACAGGTCCAGGAGGAGTATTTTTCAACTAAATGTCGAAGAGTTAGGGTAACATCCAAATTAAACAATTAAATAAATAAACATAATTTCAGGCAGTGATGTAAAGTGATGCATATATGACCTTCCACATATTTGGAATGTTGAAATCAGGATTTTTCAATTACACAGAGCTGGAACACCCCCAGTTCTTCAGATGTTAAGCACAATTACTAGGATCCCTCAACTTTGAAGAATGATGGAAGGGCTTCTGGAAATTGCAGTTCAGTATTGCCTGCTAGATGTTCCTCACTCAAGACATGGAAGAATTTAGGCAGATGTGTATATATGTAACATTCATTTCGGCAAAAAAAACCTGAGTTCAACATGTGGCTGATAAAATACAGTATACCCTAGGGTTTGTTTTTATGCTTTTATACTAATACAGTCAGTGGCCCTAATTTGATGAAAGGCAATACCATTTCACATCACGTCTGAAATTTCTTTTCCAATATCATCTTCAGGATAGAAATAAAAATCATAACTCTTTTAATTTGGCTTTATCCTTATGTAGCAGGTCTAATGTCAACACATTCTTTGAAAGCTTCCATGCATTTTGTGGAGGGGAAATGCCTGCAGTTGCAAATTCAGCATCCAGTCCAGCTTGGAGATTCATGAGTTTATTCCAGGATCTTTGGTGGGCTTTGAGGCCCTCTTTTTATCTTCTGCCTTTCTTTGTTAACACTTAACAAAGTTTCAGACATTGCTTAAGGGCTAAAGTCATAAAAACAATCACTAAATATAATGTATTAAAAGGATTTCTGGGGCGAAAAATGGAAGGGACAGATTCATCAATTCCTCCTGAAACTTCATTAGCAATTTAACCAAATTAAAAAAAAATGGATTTCATGGAAAACAAGCCACAATGACTAAAATTACGATAACAAAAAAAGAAAAAAAAACATGTCAGGGCCAAGTGTGAAAAGAAGTAATGTCACTTTCATTCCTGCCTTCATCAGCTAATGTAGCTCCTTGCTCTTTATTTCCTATTCCGTTTAGTAATTCGAATGTCAAAAATAAATTCAAAGTGCCAGTATAAAGATAATAGGGAAAAGATTCTCGAAACATTACTATGGGTGATGAGCTGTAACATCAATTAATATGGGAATTAAGTTTACCAAATGAAACTTCTATCACATAACGTTAAATTTGTTTCAAGTCTTTAAGGAAATTGGTATTAGAAGTATGTACGTTAACCAGATCTTAAGTAGAAGTGATTTCACTGTAAAGTAATTGCTTGAAATTGTGCAATATTTAAGAGAGCATGAGAGAAATCTCATTCTAAATGGCTAAATTCTGAAAAGCCGGGTCCGAAAAATAAATGGACAGCAGTATTATCAGTCAACACCAAGACTAAAAGTTGCATCAGCGTAAAACTTTTTGGAGAAGAGTGGAAATCCTGCTCCAAAATTTGTTGGTATTTGGCTTCTGTTAGCAAGAGTCACACAGTCTCTGATCTAAATAAAGATGTAAAGATAAAGGTGAAGGTTCCCCTCACACATATGTGCTAGTCGTTCCTGACTCAGGGGGCGCTGCTCATCTCCATTTCAAAGCCATTTCAAAGCCGAGCACTGTCCGAAGACATCTCCATGGTCATCTGGCTGGCATGACTAAACACTGAAGGTGCAAGGAACGTTGTTACCTCCCCACCAAAGGTGGTTCCTATTTTTCTACTTGCATTTTTACATGCTTTCAAACTGCTAGGTTGGCAGAAGCTGGGACAAGTACATGGGAGCCCACTCTGTTATGCAGCACTAGGGATTCGAACCACCGAACTGCGGACCTTTCTGATCGACAAGCACAGCATCTTAGCCACTGAGCCACCGCATCCCTATAAATAAAGAGAGGAGAACCCAAAGAAGAAACTTCTTGGATGAGAAGCAAAACATTTTCAAGCAAAAAAAAAAAAAAAAAAAAACCAAAACAAGAAAATCCAATTGCCTTTTGGAAAAAGCACCTTTGGGACAACCATGATCTGGATGATTGAGAATCTCCATAGACAAAGGGAGTGTCACGATGTTAAAAAGTTTGCTAGGCCTGAACTGCCTGAATTGACACTCAAGAGTTAAACTAAGAAAGCTTTATTGCGCAGGTCATAAAACAAAAAAAGGGTTCTTATCTGAAAGTGATTTATTGCGCATGCGTTACACATTCCAAATTCCTCTCTTCTTTGTTCGGCAGCCAACTTTTGGCTGAGGAGCTTTCATTATCAAAATGTAACCTTTAGTTATTTCTGTATCATTTATTTTTTTTATTTTATTTTATTATTAAAGTTTGTTTATTAATTAGAATATTTTCTTAAAGAGTATTTTTTTTCTCAATATCTCAAGAGATATGCGGAAGGGAATCAGCCACGGTCCATTGATCTCTAACAGGGTGTTTTTCCCCTGACAACTTGGTAGCAGAGTTTTGGCTTTTGATGATACCAGCTGAGATGGTTACAATTTATGGCTGTATTTTCTCTTCATGCTATCTAAAGATAACCGACTAAGCCTAATTAGCAATGTCGAAGAGAAAGAAAAGAAAAAAAAACACGGACATGGAAAGCGGGCATCGAAAGAATCCATTCCCTCAGACACAGAGGAGCAAGATTCTTCAGGTACCGAGCCAAATATGGAAGAAGGAGCTACAGGACGCGACATCCACGAAACGAGGTCAGTGGTTCCTCCTTCTAAAATATCTCCAGGAGATTATGAATTTTTGGGGGCCAAGCCAAAACTTCCCACTCTGCCAGAGCCACTCCATTCCCAGACCCTCGCAGATTATCAAACGATTGATGAATGGCAACTGCCGGCAGAGTTAAAATCCTCCCACGCAGAAAGCAGATTTTATAACATCTCCCCAGATGGTGAGCAAGAAATGCAAAGCTATCTATATCAAATAGAACGTTTAGAAAAATATGTTAGGGAGGCGAGAGTGTGTTTTGAAGAGATAAGGCGAAGTAGAAGAAGCTCCCCCACTCCCAAAATGTCTGAGGACGCCATCTTGTCTTCTTCAAAACAACAGCCTAAGACACACCCCACAGAGTTCATTGGTCAATTAGAACAAAGAGACATGTACACGTCACCGAGGTCACGTGGTCCCTTTGAGCCCATTGAACTTCCGCATATGTATAGAGGGCTGCAGTCAAGAAGTGAAGCTGCACTGCCATCTGCTGGCGGAGAAAAATCATTACAGCAAAAGGTGATGAGTTTTAAAGAATTAGCTATGAGTCCTTTAGAAGCCAAAACTTTGTCTCCAAAGGTTAAGTCTTCAACACCCCCTGGCGGTGTGGAATTCTCCCTAGATGGAAAAAGGCAAAGCCAAAGGCGAATTCGAGGAAGCCAATTTGATGTTGCCACGCAAAGGCCAATGATGCAACCCCAGCATCCCCTGGTTCAACAACCAGCTTTGCAACCAGAGCAACAAATTGTTCCTCAGCAGGTATTCACAGTCACCCCCTTGACTGGTGAGTCCAAATTAAAGGAGTCAGGAGAGAATTATAAAGCCTGGGTCAGTGAAATTGCGCTCTTGCTTCGAAGAGAAGGCACATATTCCATGGTTTTTAATCCTCCTCCTCCACCGTGGACGCCTGCAATAAGAAACCTCGAAAACAGAGCTATCACGACTTTACTCATGTCAATGGAAATTGAGATCCAAGGTATCTTTCCACCTGATGCAACTGCCCAAGAAATATGGGCTATTTTGGAAGATTGCTACAGGCCCGTTTCAATTGAATCCTCATGTTTGCTCATGTCTGAGTTCCATGGTTCGAAGCTGAAACCTGGTGAACGAATTGGTGGACATTTGACCAAACTGAAAAGAATGAGAAGTGAATTGAGACAAAATGGCCATGTAATCGATGATATCCAAATGATTAGCATCATCATTAACTCATTGAATTATGAATGGAAAGATGCTGTTGCAAAGATTAACTACGTGCCTATTGCTCAACGCACAGTTAACCACGTTTGCAGACTTTTAGTGGAAGACGAAGCTATCAGGTTAGCTACCCCACATCTGCAACGGCCTCCAGCACCAAAGGCTCCAGCCAGACGTCCCTTCCGAGGAAGAGGCTACGCTCCAAGGATGCCAAAGTGCTACACCTGCAACCGTGTGGGACATGACACCCGGGATTGTCCCCAACGAGTTCCAGCTCCCGCCACGTACCAGCCCAGAGGAACAGATTCCAGAGGCAGAGGTAGAGGCGGAAGACAAGGTCGTCGTGGTCCAAGGCGTGATCCACAAGCTCCGCTTGCGACACTGGCCATAACCAACGTTCCACAACCTGATCCAAAGTTCGACAGACGTCTTTTGTGGACTTTAGATAGTGGAGCAGCTGTGCACGTTACCCACAGAAGGGAACTTTTCACAGAGATGGGCGAACCAGAGCCCGAGTATCGAGAACTGTATTCCTTCACCAACCACACTTGCAAGGTTATGGGAAAAGGAACTGTTTACATTGAAGAGCTCGATACACACATCCCTGATGTTTATTACATACCTTCAGCAACCAGTAATTTGCTTAGTCAAAGTCACTTGTCTAGAGATTTAAAGTTCCAGGTTCACCACCTCGAAAAAGCAAGTTACTTAGTTAAAGATGGTGATATTGTTGCTGAAACCATGCTGATTGGTGGTGTTTATTACTTAAAGCCAAAGCCTAAAGGGCAAGCACAGGCAAGTATGCAAACTCCAAAAAGGCACAACGCAGACCCAGAGAGAGTTGTCCCAGAGAGAGAAAGCGTTACTGTGCCAAAGGCTCCTAAAGCCAACAAACAGAGAAAACAGAAACAGGTTGCTCAAAGCAAGCCTGAGGGTCCTCATGAAACTGTTAATGTTGAGAATTCACTAACTGGTAAACCTTTGCATTCCAGGTGTATTCACAAGTGGCACAGAAGATTGGGGCATGCCAGTTTCCGTGTTCTTAGAAAGATGCCGGAGTTCGCAAAAGGTTTGGATCTAAAGGGGTGTAAGGTGTTTTTGGATTGTGCGGTTTGCAAAAAGGCTAAATCCAAGGCGGCTGCAATTCCCAAACACGCTACACGCCGGTCAACACGCATTTTTGATTTGGTACACACTGACATAGTGGGTCCTTTCCCACCAACACTTGGTGGCAGAAAGTATTTTTTAACAATTGTAGATAATCATTCTAGATATGGATTTGTATATCCTATGAGAGAGAAATCTGAGACCTTTCAGATCTTTAAAGACTTTGCAGCGTTTGTTTCTACACAATACCAAGTTCGCATCGCCAGAATCCAGAGTGACCGTGGTGCAGAATTCATGTCTCAGCGTTTCCAGGACTGGATGCGTAAGAATGGAATTCTTCATCAGACATCTGCTCCATATACACCGGCTCATAACGGAGTCGTAGAAAGAAGACAAGGGGTTCTACAAACCATGATGCGTTGTCTTCTAGAAGATGCCAATCTCAGTAACGCATACTGGGGTGAAGCAATCAAATATGCAAATTACATTGTCAACCGTACTTGGAGCAGTGTAATCAATCAAACTCCTTTCTACATGCTGTATGGCTACAAGCCTAATCTCAAGAACCTCCACATTTTTGGTTCATATGCTATGGTGAACACTCCTATAACTCAAGGACCAAAGAGACTAAGATTTATGGGTATTGATGATAATTCAAAATGGTATAAATTCATTGATACTAAACATGTGATTGTCATTTCACAATCTGCTAATTTTGAGGAAGACATTGACTGGTCCAGGATTCATTCCAATGATCCTGAAGTTTATTTTCCTAGACATGGTGTTCCAGATGCCACGCAGCCTGATGATAATTCGCAGGCAGATGTTCCTTCTACCAGTTCTTCACAACCTGATGTTCCGTCTTCGCAAGCCGCGGATGCTGATGCTAGCGACGAACGTGAGGACGAGGATGATGATGAAGAAGAAGAAGAAGACTGGTCTGTTGTTCCTAGACGCTCCAAGAGGGCCACAAAAGGAATCCCTCCACAACGTTATTCATGGCAACTGACAAAATCACCATTACCTTTGATTTGCAACGTTACTCTTCCTCCAGAGACATTCACACAAATCAAACAGCTTCCTGATTCAGAACAAGACAAATGGTATGATGCAATGCAGGATGAAATGGACAGTTTAAAGAAACTTAATGTATTCACACCTGCAAAACCTCCAGCAAACAAGAAAGTCATTGGCACCCGACGGGTCTACAGAATCAAGAAGAAACCAAATGGTGAGTCTTTATACAAAGCCAGACTTGTAGCTCAGGGTTTCGCTCAACGTTATCCTGAGGACTACACAAACACTTACTCACCAACAGTCAGAACTGAAAGTGTAAAAATTGCTTTAACCACTGCAACTATTCTTGGTTTAGAAGTTTTCCAATTTGATGTGGACACAGCTTATCTACATGCAGACCTAGATGAAGAGATCTACGTGAGAAGCCCTCCAGGATTCCGAAAGCAAGAAGGGGATACCTGGTTCCTGAACAAAAGTCTTTATGGTCTGAAACAGTCAGGTTTAATGTGGTATTTATGTCTTACTGACAAACTAAATTCAATGGGCTTTATTAAGTCCGAAACTGATGAATGCGTGTTCACAAAAAGATCTAACAATGCATATGAGATAATTCTTGTTTATGTTGATGATATTGTTTATATTGGTCCAAATAAGAAAATGAGTGAGATTTTTGCCAAAAGTTTGCAGAGATACTTCACACTAAAATCTTTAGGACACATTAGCACTTATTTAGGTGTTCAAATTGAAAAGACACAGAAGGGGTTTAGTTTTTCACAAGAGGAGAAAATTGACCACATTCTACATCATTGCAACATGAAAGATGCTAGCACAACAAAGACACCCATGCAAACAGATTTTCACAACTTAACACATGAACCAAGTCCTGAGTTCGAGGATCAAACACTTTATCGTTCAGTCATTGGTTCACTATTATACATTAGTAGTTGGACCAGACCTGACATCGCACTTAGTGTTAATCTTTTATCACGACACGTAGGTAAGGCAACACAATTTCATTGGTCATGCATTAAGAAGTTGTTGAAATACCTGAAACACACTAAGCACATGAAGTTATTGCTAGAACCAACACACACTGATCAACCAAAGTTGATTTGTTTTGCCGACGCCGACTGGGCGAGCGACAAGAAGTCACGCAAAAGCACTTCTGGTTACATGATGTTCCTAAATGGTTGTCCTGTTTACTGGCAAGTGAGAAAACAGAGTTTTGTTTCATGTTCATCTACTGAAGCTGAATATGCTTGTGTTTCAGATGCTTGTAATTCTCTAACGTGGTTTGATGCTTTGATCACAGATATCTGGACACGTCCGATTCGACCAATCACCGTGATGGAAGATAATGTATCTGTTGTTTATATTTCTGAGTCACATTTTACAGGTTCTAGGTCCAGACACATTGACATTCGTTATCAAAACACAAAGCAATTAGTTAAGCAAGGTTTTGTTAAATTGCAATATGTTTCTACACATGATCAGATCGCAGACATGCTTAACAAACCACTTGCCGCAAATCAACACGAGTATCTGCGAAAGAAGATGTGCCTTAATTGATGATTTGATGACGTCAGCCCAGACTAGCAAAAGAAGGGGTGTCACGATGTTAAAAAGTTTGCTAGGCCTGAACTGCCTGAATTGACACTCAAGAGTTAAACTAAGAAAGCTTTATTGCGCAGGTCATAAAACAAAAAAAGGGTTCTTATCTGAAAGTGATTTATTGCGCATGCGTTACACATTCCAAATTCCTCTCTTCTTTGTTCGGCAGCCAACTTTTGGCTGAGGAGCTTTCATTATCAAAATGTAACCTTTAGTTATTTCTGTATCATTTATTTTTTTATTTTATTTTATTATTAAAGTTTGTTTATTAATTAGAATATTTTCTTAAAGAGTATTTTTTTTCTCAATATCTCAAGAGATATGCGGAAGGGAATCAGCCACGGTCCATTGATCTCTAACAGGGTGTTTTTCCCCTGACAGGGAGGAAAATAATGTGGGTTTGTCAACTTATTTCTGCACTAAATGGGTTTACTATTATGTAATTGTTTCAAACATTTTTATAATTTTACGAAACTGCTTTTATAGCTTTAAAAAAGTAGTTCAAATTCTTTGAAAGCTGTATTGTTTATCACCTCTTCAAGCTCCGGAAGAAACACCTAGAAAGAGAGTAATCTGTTAAACAGCAATTTCTTTCTTCTCCCTCTCTCCCCCATGAGTTATGAAAACTAAATTGTGGGCTGTTAGTAAGCAAAAATGCTAATTATATTGTTCTCTGCTGCTTCTGGAATTTGTGGGAAGTAGCATGTCCCGTTAGCACAAAAATCAGCTTTCTCCTTACCTTCATTCTCTTACAGCTGTCCCAGCTATGACATCTGGAGAAGCTGTTGTGGCACTGGGAAGCATGGCTTCACGTGAAAAATTTATGACTTCCCCTTAGAGGTAAGAACTTTGACTGATACTCTAGTTTAGATGTGAGATGTTCAAGCAGCAAATTTAATTCCAGAGCTTCCATCTGATTTAATAGTAAGAAACATCAAGAATGTTAAATGGTTGGTTAATATATACACTATTAACAGACAGCTCTCCGAAAAAGAAACAGGAAGAGGGAAAGAAAATTAACTGGAAAAAGTACAATGTTTTTAAAATGATAAAACAGCAACTAACTTTAACTGAATCTTATGAGGGATAGGTTAAAAGCCTAGAAGAACTAAATTGGGCAAGAAAAACATTGTTAGTCATTTGCCAGGGAAGAACAGAGCTGAATTTAAGGTTAAGGATTCAGGGGGAAAAATATTTTGATTTTCAATAGGTGGATTTTTTTAAAAAAAACCAGTACACCTCATTGTGAAAACATATTTTCAAGAGCTGTTTCACTTAGACCGGAGTTCCCCAACCTGTCCAGCTTTGCAGACTGACCAGGAGGAGTGGGATGATGCCAGTCAAGTGGCACAAACACAGCTCTATTTGTGTGAGTAGCTGCTTGTGGAAATGGAACCTGCATGCATGCGTTTGCCCATTGCTTGTGCAATTTCCATGGCCCAGTTGCCCACTGCTCCCACCACATCCATGTCCCAGTTCCAAACAGCTCAATGCCCGGTAATGGGCCACAGCCCAGGAGTTAGGGCAGTGGTGAAATTCAAAAATATTCCCTATTAGGTTCTGTCAGTGTGGCTTGTGGCCATGGCTTGGTTGTCATGGCTTGGTGGTCATGTGGCTGGGTGGGTGTGGCTTGGTGGTCATGTGACAGGTGGGAGTGGCTCAGTGGTGGGTTTCAAAAAATTTTGGAACCTACTCTGTGGGTGTGGCCTCCTTTGTGGGAGTGGCTTGCCAGCGATGTGACCTGGTGGGAGTGGCTTGCCGGCCATGTGACCAGGTAGGAGTGGCTTGCCGGCCATGTGACTGAGTGGGAGTGGCTTGGCAGTCCTGTGACCGGATGGGAGTGGCCAAGACAATGTCACTGAATTTTTTGCCCCAATGAATGATCTACAAAAAGAAGATATCAAAAAGGAAATTTATTATTTTGTGCACTTACTACTTAAATAAGATTAAAATAAGTACACAAAACAATAAAAGAGATACTTACAGAAGGTAAGTAGCTTACTACTTACTACTTGCATTTCAAAGGAAATAAATACATATTTAATTTTACACATGTTAACAGCTGTTGGAATTGTGTTTGCACAACAGTGGAAAAAACAAAGATATGAAAATGAATAAATATTAGAATGTGCAAGAATGAATAAATTGACAATTAAAACCAAGAAGGGTTTGAATACTTTTTCACGTGGAATTTGTTTTATCAATTGCTAACTAACAGAAACAGCAATTAGAAATCTAAAAGTATGAAAGAAAACACCAATTATGAAAGGAAAGGTCATTAAAATGTATAAGGAAATATTATTAGTACTTGATCATTATTAATGTGTAGATAACTGCAGGACATTACATACCCACAAACACAAACTATGACAGTGCCAGGAAAACACACACACACACACACACACAAACAATTTCCCCCCAAAAGACTGCAGATGAAACCAGTTTTTTTTCCCTAACCCTAAGAACAGGAAAGACAAAGCCACAGGAATAAAAACCATCAAGGCATTGTGGGAAATTATAAAGGACAGTGCCAGGAAGCTCACAGAACCAGCAACCACCTCACAATTACCTAAACAACCAGGTATCACACAGAAACACACAAAATCTGGCAAAGCTGCCTTGCACCAACCTGGCCTGCCCATAGAAAAGAAGCCACCTTGAGACACATACCATACACCAACCTGTACACTTAAAAGCAACATATTGCATCACAAATAAAACATTTGCAAAAAGGAATAACATTTCTTGTAATAAACATTCTATAAACAATAAATAAATAAAAATTCCCTAAAAATAATTAAAAACCAGCAGGTTCAGAGAACACCAAAGGACCCCACAGTCCTCTCCCTCCTTATCTTTTTCCTTTTTGTCCTTCGACTTCTCCTCCTCCTCCTTTCCCCACAACCCCATCTAGCACTGATGATGTTACCTAGTTTGGTAGTGAAATGTCTGTAAAAAAAACCACCAAGCTCAGAAAGCAGCAAGGATCCCACTTTCCCCCACCTCCTCCCTCTTTCTCCTTTTTGTCCCCCCCCCCCCCCAAAGACTGCAAATGAAACCAGTGTTTTTCCCCCCTAACCCTAAGGACAGGAAAGACAAAGCCACTGGAATAAAAACCATCAAGGCATTGTGGGAAATTATAAAGGACAGTGCCAGGAAGCTCACAGAACCAGCAACCACCTCACAATTACCTAAACAACCAGGGTGAAACACATTAAATGTGGCAAAGCTGCCGTGCACCAACCTGGCCTGCCCATAGAAAAGCACCCACTTTGAGATATATAAACCTGGTCTGAACACTTTTAAGCAACATATTGCACCACAAAGAAAACATTTGCAAAAAGGAATAACATTTCTTGTAGTAAATATATTTTATAAACAATTAAAACATAAAAATTCCCAAACAATAATTTAAAAAAGATATTCTATAAATAAAAAAAATCCTTAAAAACCATTGTTAAGTATTCCACCAGCAATAATTTATACTATAACTATTTTAAGGTATTGTACCAACTGTAACCATTATTCCACCAGCAATAATTTATACTGTAACCATTTCAAACTATTCCACAAACAATAATTTAAAATGAAACCATTAAAAACATTCAATACAAAATAACTTACAATAAAACAATTTAAAACAATTCTATACACAATACATTTTAAAGTATTGAGTATAGAATATTTTAAAATGGTTTATTTTAATTTATTTTGAATAGAATCTTTTTTAAAATAGTCTGAGACAATTTAAAAAAAGAATCCATACACAATAAATTGAAGTAAACCATTTTAAAATATTCTATACTCAATACTTTTAAGTAAAATTATTTAAAAAAAATCTATGCACAATGAATAAAATATTATTTTAAAATACATTAAAAAAATAAAAGAAAAAAAACCAGGTTACTTACCAGCAGGCAGAATCAGCAGCTCTCCAATGCGATGGATGGATGCAACAGGCAGCAGACAGGCAGAGAGGCAGGAGGACAGGTAAGACTGTTTAAGACTGCTTAGGGCTTAGCCAGCCAGGCGAGGCTGGAGAGGGGCCTTTCCCGGGCGAAGCTAGCTTCCCGGCGGCCGCGCGTTCCACACGACGTCGACGCTTCATCCCGGAAAGGCCCAGGGGCCTTTCCCGGGTGAAGCTAGCTTCCCGGCGGCCGCGCGTTCCACGCGACGCCGGCACTTCCTCCCGGAAAGGCCCCTGGGCCTTTCCCGGGCGAAGCTAGCTTCCCGGCGGCCGTGCGTTCCACGCGACGCCGGCGCTTCCTCCCGGAAAGGCCCCTGGGCCTTTCCCGGGCGAAGCTAGCTTCCCGGCGGCCGCGCGTTCCACGCGACGCCGGCGCTTCGTCCCGGAAAGGCCCAGGGGCCTTTCCCGGGCGAAGCTAGCTTCCCGGCGGCCGTGCGTTCCACGCGACGCCGGCGCTTCCTCCCGGAAAGGCCCCTGGGCCTTTCCCGGGCGAAGCTAGCTTCCCGGCGGCCGCGCGTTCCACGCGACGCCGGCGCTTCGTCCCGGAAAGGCCCAGGGGCCTTTCCCGGGCGAAGCTAGCTTCCCGGCGGCCGCGCGTCCCACGCGACGCCGGCGCTTCATCCCGGAAAGGCCCAGGGGCCTTTCCCGGGCGACGCTAGCTTCCCGGTGGCCGCGCGTTCCACGCGACGCCGGCGCTTCGTCCCGGAAAGGCCCAGGGGCCTTTCCTGGGTGAAGCTAGCTGCCCGCTGCCCGCACGGCCCACGCCAGCCCGCCGCTTCAGCGAGGGAAGGCCTAGAGGCCTTTCCTCGCCAAAGCTAGCCTCCCGCCCCCCCTCGCACTTAGTTGCTTACCTAAGGGAAGCAGCAAGCTCCTGAAAGGCGAAGAGAAGGGAGTTTTGAAATGGAGGATCCGCTTTTAAATGGGTCGCCTCCAGCCCGCTCACTGATTGGCTGGACTCCAGCCAATCAGTGAGCGGCTGGCTGGGCTAGCTAGTTTAGTGCGGATGGCCGGGGGAGCGAGCGAGCTGCATTGGGACGGCAAGGGCGATTGAACGACAGGACCGGTGCCGGTTCCCAGAAGTTACTTCCAGGTCCGGTTACTTCCGGGTTCGGTCGCCAACCGGTTCGCGCGATCTGGTGCGAACCGGTAGGAACCCACCACTGGAGTGGCTGCACAACTGACTCACACACAATGGAGAAGCAGCTGGACTTCACACAAAATGGCCCCTGCAAAAAGCAGGAACCTCACAGACAATCAGGCACAGCTGATTGTTGCATAGCTGATTGTCAGAACTTTTTTTTTTACTTTTTAAAGCATTTTTAACTATCGGTTCAGGGGAATATGTAGTTAAAAAATCATTTAAAAAGTAAAAGAAAAAGTTCCAATGATTGTGGGGCACAGCTGATTGTCAGAACTTAAAAAAAAAACTTTTTAAAGCATTTTTTTTTTTTACTACCGGTTTAGGGTGAACTGGCCCGAACTGTTAGCATTTCATCCCTGAGTTGGGGCCCTCTGCTTTTGATCATAGTGAAGCAGCTTTTCATGGGCATTCAGAACAGACATCTCTGAATGAGTACATAAAAGCAGTCAAATGAGAAATTATTGAGTAATTCAAAACTTGTTATTTGCCCTTGCTAGGATTGTGATATATCAGGTGTCAAAATAGCTCTGTCTAATGTATTGGAACTTGGAAAGGAGCCATTGTCATTTCCTGTCTGTCCTAGATTTTGATGTAATGTCGTTCAATCTAGATGGGAAAGGAGCTGCCTTCATTGTATGGGGAGTATGGTAATAGTATGGCCAAATTATTTAAGGTTAGCTGAAACAATCTGGGCATAAATCACTTTCCATTCATTTATCTATATGTGGTTTGTGTTTGTTTATTTATTTGCATTTGTTAGCCATCCAATTGTAACGGATTGATATCAATGATTCCTTTCTCAGCTCTGAAAAATGGAAGTCTTATGGAACGTTAAGAAGTAGTACATAAGAGGAGGAAAGTTTTTTTAAAAAAAAATCCCTGAAGATATTGAAATCTGAAGTTCTGCTTTTTGCAAGAAACACAAATCTCCCTGACAACTCCGCTGTCAGGCCTGGAAGCCATCTCTTGCGTTGGGCCTTCAGGCCTGCCACATTTATTATTGTGGGAAACTGGGAAGATGGATTATATGGAGTGGGGTAGATATAGTCAAAATAACATTCCTTTCTCAGAGAGTCAAGGTCATCCTGCCCTGAACTTGGATTGGCGTGACTGGGAGGCATCTCCAGGTGCTGGATGGGACCATGTGATGGACATGTGGTTGCTGGGCAGGGACTTGAACTTTTGTTTGGGTGGGGAAAACCTGGAAACTTTCAGATTCAGGTTTCCCCAGATGTGCCAATATGATATTTCTAATAAAATGGAACTTTGAGGAATCTCAAGCTTTGGAGTCTTCTTTCGTTAGGGCTGTTACTTGGAACCCTGACACCTGCATCTCTCCTCAGAAACCTGGGATGATCTGAACCAGATGAAAAGACTTTTGAAATTTGCAAGAACAGTTTCAGTTCAGATATGTTCTAATGTTGTAGCTACAACAGAAATTTTGGATCCAGTTTTGGCAATTAAGAATGAATTTAATCAGATAGTTTGAATAATTTTTTGTTTGTTTGCTTCAACTAAAAATAAACATGATACTCTACCTAACTATTTTGCAAATCTTTTGGGCTACTGTTGGACTGGTTAACTGTAGCCAGAGATTTTAATTGAATTTGGGATCTATTGTTAGATTTGCTGTAGTTTTAAGAGAAAAAAATACTCTCCATTATTGGAATGCTTCAAGGAGATATTGAGGAATGCAAATTAATACTTGTACTAATATAAATTACTTTTAACAACCACATACATCATGGTGAAGATTATTTTTTAAGAATCTCCGCTGTCAGTTAATTTAATTCAAAATGTTTTCTTCTTTCAGTTTCAAATTTTCTCCAAATTCTTGTAGTAATACCAATGGCTTTAAGCAAAAACAAAACAAAACCCACCAACAAAAACAACCCAGCTAGAAGGAAGTAGCATCTTAATATCACTCCTAAATGATCAACAACAGCAACAACATCAAGCGATGAGCATGGGTGTTTCTATACCAGGAAACCACTACCATGGAAATCACTGTTACGTTTATTACAAAGTTATAGTAGTAGAATTTTACAAGTCTGAATACACTTCCTCCTCCCTTTCTGTATCTTTGTGTGAAATAGGGATGATTTTGTCTGAGATATTTGAAGTCCTTCATGACATGGGTCCAAATTACTTGAGCGACTGTCTCACCCCACTGGGAT
The DNA here is from genome assembly GCF_964273705.1 of Natrix helvetica. NCBI lineage: Eukaryota > Metazoa > Chordata > Lepidosauria > Squamata > Natricidae > Natrix > Natrix helvetica. Next base: position 81,771,529 of record NC_138549.1, on the reverse strand, counting down.
TGGCACATACCACTTGTGCTAGCAAAGAAGGCATGCTGTGGGTTCCATCATCCTGAGTAATCTGGCTGGCAATGTCCAGGAGGAAGGCCTTCTCTGCTGTTGCTCCTGCACTCTGGAATATTTTGCCGCCTAACCACCTACCCAGGTGAGGTTGGCCCCAACCGTCCTACCTTTTTGTAAGAGTCTAAAGACATAGCTGTGCCAGTCGGTGTGGGGCACCAGTTGGGGAATAGTACAATGGAGGTGGTTGATTGAGTAAAAACAGATCTCACCTCCACCACCACTCTGTCCTCCTCCTTCCCCATGTGTCCTTAGCTTTAATGTTGTTTTTATCTTTTTATGTTTTGACTGTATATGTAATGGTAAGCTGTCCAGAGTTGCCCTATGGTAAGATGGGCAGCCAATAAAATTTATAACAATGAAATGAAATAAAATAATAAAATAATAAAATAATAAAATAATAAAATAATAAAATAATAAAATAATAAAATAATAAAATAATAAAATAATAAAATAATAAAATAATAAAATAATAAAATAATAAAATAATAAAATAATAAAATAATAAAATAATAAAATAATAAAATAATAAAATAATAAAATAATAAAATAATAAAATAATAAAATAATAAAATAATAAAATAATAAAATAATAAAATAATAAAATAATAAAATAATAAATAAAATAATAAAATAATAAATAAAATAATAAAATAATAAAATAATAAAATAATAAATAAAATAATAAAATAATAAAATAATAATAAAATAATAAAATAATAAAATAATAAAAAAATAATAAAATAATAAAATAATAAAATAAAAAAATAATAAAATAATAAAATAATAAAATAATAAAATAATAAAATAATAAAATAATAAAATAATAAAATAATAAAATAATAAAATAATAAAATAATAAAATAATAAAATAATAAAATAATAAAATAATAAAATAATAAAATAATAAAATAATAAAATAATAAAATAATAAAATAATAAAATAATAAAATAATAAAATAATAAAATAATAAAATAATAAAATAATAAAACAATAAAACAATAAAACAATAAAACAATAAAACAATAAAATAATAAAATAATAAAATAATAAAATAATAAAATAATAAAATAATAAAATAATAAAATAATAAAATAATAAAATAATAAAATAATAAAATAATAAAATAATAAAATAATAAAATAATAAAATAATAAAATAATAAAATAATAAAATAATAAAATAATAAAATAATAAAATAATAAAATAATATAAAATAATAAAATAATAAAATAATATAAAATAATATAAAATAAAATACATATTTCTTCTCCAAAATCAGGTTACCGTATATACTTGAGTATAAGCCGAATTTTTCAGCCCACTTTTTGGGCTGAAAAATCCACTTCGGCTTATACTCCAGTGGAAAAAAAAAAAAAAAGAACACCGAGGCTTCGGTGCTTCCGGGATCGCTCCCACCCCCTCCGCCACCTTCCTACTGGCTCCCACGGCCTCATGGCTCCTCAAAAGCACGGCGAAGGAGGGGGCAGGGGTAACACACCCTTCCCTCCACGCTGCTGGCGCCCTTGCTTTATTTGAGTGCATCGCTGCTGCTTTCCTTTCTCGTCCCCACTTATGCCATTCTGAGTCCTCGCTTTCCTTGCCCTGTGCGCGTTTTGTATTTTACGCCCGCTGCTGCAACGCCACCGCGTCCTCCCGCTCTGCCTGGAGCGCCCTGGGAAGACGGCGGCGCTGCGCTCCATCTGCCCACCGCTGCAATGCCACCGCGTCCTCCCGCTCCGCCTGGAGCACCCCGGGAAGCTGGCACCTTCCCGAAGCCCCCGGTGCACCTCCCACCCCCGTGGCACCTGCTTCCCTTCAGTCGAGCCTTTTCCCGCTGTCCTTCGAGCTCCTCTTTGGGAGGAAGGCAGGAGGCCAGCATGGAGAGGGAAAAGGTCCAGGCAGAGCGGGAGGACGCGGTGGCGTTGCAGCGACGGGCAGACGGAGCACAGCGCCGCCGGCTTCCTGGGGCACTCCAGGCAGAGCGGGAGGACACGGTGGCGTTGCAGCGGCGGGCGTAAAATACAAAACGCGCACAGGGCAAGGAAAGCGAGGACTCAGAATGGCATAAGTGGGGACGAGAAAGGAAAGCAGCAGCGATGCACTCAAATAAAGCAAGGGCGCCAGCAGCATGGAGGGAAGGGTGGGGGACACAATTGCCCGGTCTTATCGGTGCTCCCGGGGAAGAAGGAAAGATGGGGCAGGTGAAGAGGGATCTACCATGCCGTGGCTTCCCAACAGCGCCCTTCAATACCTCCCGTCTACCTGCTAGCGGCCGTTATCCACGCCACTTTCCCGGCCCGAATTGGGCCGGGCGGCGGCCAATCCAAAAGCAAGCTCCTAGGCAAAGCGTTCTGGGAAATGTAGTCTGCCTCTCGTTATCTCGTTATCAACACGCCGCCTTTCTCCCTTCAAGAGAGAAGAGCTTTTTATTTGATGATCTGTATTACGAGAGGATGCATGAATAGCACCCCCCCCTCCACAGTGGGCAGCGACCCGGCGGCTCATATCAGATTCGCACAGCCAGCAATGCCGTGAGAGAGAGAGTGAGTGAGCCTCTTTTCCACATGCCTCAATTAAAGCAATTTTATTGTTATGTACCTGTATTTTTATTTTTGAAATTTACCGTGAGCTGCTGCATTTCCCAGCCTTGGCTTATAGTTGAGTCAATAACTTTTTCCAGTTTTTTGGAGTAAAATTAGGGGTCTCAGCTTATACTCGAGTCGGCTTATACTCAAGTATATACGGTACTTTTACCTGTCTGTTCTTTAGTGGTTCTTCGTATCCCCCAAGGCCATTCGTTGTGCCTCCTTTACAGATTGCCTGGATAAATTTGTAGTTGGTAAGACAATTACTTTAATCTCTAGAGAAGGGGTGTCAAACTCACATCATCACAGCGGCATCATGTGTCATATCGAGCTGGGAGTTTGACAGCCCTGCTCTAGAGGGAAATAAATAGGAGGAAGTTGCATCATTAAAGAACGAGGCAGAATTAATTACAGAATTAAACGAAGTATTGGAAACATGTGCTTAAAGTTATACCCTGGAAGATTATAACCCCTTTAGATTCATAAATCTAAAGTTCGAGTTTCACCATTTGTATATTATGAGTGCTGAATATTTATTAAAGGTATTAAATGGATAGATCTGGAAATGACGGGAAAAACTTGGTAAATGTTTGGCTTCTGCAACAGCTAAAAGAAAAGCAAAATAATGGTTACAATAAAATATTCCTTGGGGATAATTCACAGTGATTATAATGACATGAATGTTCATTAATAGTGTTTTATACTGATTTACATTCTGAACACATTGACAGACATATTGAGCAGATGGATGTTTTTTATTTAAAAAATGGAATGAATTTTCTAGAGGATTCCCATTGAAGGGATTTAGCTAACGTTCAAAGCAATATTAAAGAAATATTGGTACTATTGAACCAATGAAATCCAAAGCAGCCTTGGACTGGACAGAATACCTATAAAGTAGTAAAAGAAAAAAGAAAGATATTTGAAAAACGGGGACTTTATGAACATAATTGTATGAAAAAGTTATTTATAAAAAGGTTTTTATGAATTGTGTGAGTTATTAAATAGTATCTTAGTTTAAACATTGATCTCAAGATTTTTGTATAGCCACCTTATTAAGATGATTACAGAAGATACTGTATATGATTTAATAATTCATACATCATAATTTGATTTTAGAAAAAAATATTACTTTAATTCCTCTTGCTTAAGTCATTACTTTTGGGACTATCTTCTCTGTAATGTAGATGAAGTATCAAGAATGTCCTTTATCTGCCTTTAATATTTAATTTGGTATTTGACACTTTGGAATGTGTGCTTCAGTGATCTGGTGAAATTCATGGTAATAAAATTTGTTATGTCCAGATTATATTGATAGGCATTTTAATGGTTGAAATCTTTATCCAGAATTGTAGAACTGTTACAACAATGGTAAATATAAGTAGCCCTTGATTAACAACCATAATTGAGGCCAACATTTCTGTTGATAAGTGAAACATTTGTTAAGCATATTTGCCCCATTTTGTTAAGGGAATCCCTGCAGTTGTTAAGTTAATAACACAATTGTTAAGTGAATCTGGTTTCCCCGTTGACTTTACTTATAAGAAGATCACAAAAGGTGATCAGGTGACCCCACGACACTGCAACCGCTATTATTATGAGTCAATCGCAAAGCATATGATTTTCAATCACGTGATCATGGGGATGCTGCAATGGTCGTAACTGTGAAAAACGGTCATAAGTCACTTTTTTCAGTGCCATTGTAACTTTGAACGGTCACTAAATGAACTGTTGTAAATCAAGGACCACCGGTAGCCTGAGCTCATGGTAAATTGGAATCATGCTAACATTACACCAAATGGTAAAAGCAAATCATAAAAATAGGTTAAAAAAACCATTGGATTTGTTTGCGTATTTTTTTAAAGAAAAGATCATTTCTAAGAAAATGTACTTAGTAAATATGAAGATTTTACATTGAACTATCCAGAAGAGTGAGGGGGAAAATACAGATACATTTGTAGAGAAGAATAAATGTGTGGAAAATGAATATAATTTGAAAAACTACAATACATTTTGAGAATACTGCTTAAGTTAATATGCTGAAATATTGTAAATAGATTGCTAATAATTTCTTTTTAATGGAAGGACCCAATAACTAGGATTTCTCTTTTAAAGTTACCATTTTGTAGAACAACGTGGGGTGAGTGGGTTTCTGATTTTAAAGTACATCATTGGGCATATCTGTTAAATTTAACAAAGTTTTGGAACGAAAACGAAACTGAGTATGCAACACTGGGCTTAGGTAGAGAAACATATTAAACTCTGGCAAAAACTTTTTCCAATTATAAAAGGAATTCTAACATTTTTGCACATTTAAAGCAAATTAGCATCTTCTGGAAACACAGACGCTTGCCAACTTAATTTGCCTCTCTCTATATAAGTTTCTCATCTGAAATTTGAGTACTTGGTGGAATTCTTGTATTATTATTGTGTTAACATATTCATACCTCGGAGAGAGTTGATTGTTGGATTAACCTTTTCTGTCCACTTTACTACAAAAGAACTCTTATACATCCTATATCACTCTCACTTTTCATGATGCAGTTAATGATGAATAATAATGCTACCTTGTTTGCCTCTACTCAGAGAGTAGCCTTTGATTTAATAGGATTTCCTCCCGCTTAAGAGTGTTCATTGACACCCATTGAAGTATTCATGAATTTATCTTGTTCTTTTTTGTTGGAGAACCACTGAAGAGTTTACAAGATTTAATCGCAATTCCAAGTAATATCAAAATATAGCCTTCAAAATCCACGGCCCTACTCAAGAGGGTCTGGATGTATGGATTATGCAAATTTTAAAGCCATTATAAGCAAAACGGAATGGTTGGTAATGCCCGTCTCAGCTCCGAAGGCAATCCCTGAAACATTTCTAAGATACATTCAACCAAGACTTAGAAATTTCAAAACAATGGCCCTTTCTAACACAAAGAATGTATTTTGTTATGTAAATGTACCATTTTAAAAAGCTCTTTCTTGAACTGTCTCATGGACAATGAAGACTCCCACTGATTCAGAATAGATATCAGAAAATTAGGCTTGTGCTTGTGTGTGCGTGAACATCAGAACTCATTGGAGGACAGAATATGTTCAGTTTCTGCTTTCCTGAATTACGTCTTCCATTCTTTCACGTTGCGTGCAACTGCAATTGAGTTCCCACTTGAGTAAGAAACCTGGAAATCGGCTCAGTTCCCCGCATCATCTTTAGCAATGTGCGTATTCAAGAGCATTATATGACTAATTGGCCTTGCATATGTTTCAATCAAATTCTAGCTCAGTTTTCAAAGGTGTGATTTTCCTTTCATCTTTCTTTCCATAGTAGCTAATTCTAACCTGCTCATTAAATTTAATGAGCAATCATACCTCCTAGCTGGTGTTTCTTGTTGAGGGCTTGCCTATGTTAGCATTAGAAAGATTATTCAAGGCATAAACAAGGACATCTGTATGCACCCATACCGAACTTAAGACTCTTAAGAAAATTAATCAGGACCCAAACCTTGGATTATATTTGTATCTTACATTTTTTTCCCCTTTCCAAGGGAAAGGCACAAGCTTCATGCATTCCGATCCTTGGCCTCTCCATCTATCTCGCCCAATTGGTCACACCAATTTATCTCTTGCTTAGTTTAGTACCTATCCATCTTATTTTACAGAGGGTGACAAATAAATGAGCGAGTGAATGATGATGGGATGGAATCAGCTGTGAAGTCACTTTCTATTTCCCGGGTTCCCAAAATGGCATGTAATCATGGCAATGTGCCTGATGATAATTCTGTTTGGATTCCCAGGATGTCTTAAGAAAAAAACACATTTTTCTAAAAAAAAAAAATTATTAAAAAAAAGTAGGTAGCTAGCTTGCTGTCTAGCAAAGTAACAACTTGAGGAATAAATTGTGCTTTCAAGAATGTTCCTGGTACCACAAAAATCCACATAGAAGATGGCTGGGGGGGTTTCTTTAGAAGTGTTTCCAAATTCCTGCCCAGATCTATTACCGAAATAAATTCAGTGAGAAGAAGCATTGTCAGAAGCTAGAAGGGGTGATGGGGGACAGGCTCAGTAAGTTGACATTTGGAATTGATAAGCAATTGACATGTTTCGAGTGTTGTGGAGATTTTGTTACTCTTTCAAATTGGATCATTGGCTTCCAACATCTGGGAATTTCTGCTGTGCTTCAGATAATGCTCTGATTCAAATACAATTTGGAACCTATCAAAACCAAAGTATGTGGCTGATGTGACCTTAATTTTTTACTACCCTTGGTACACCAATGCGCGCTGGCCAATGCCTCACGTGCCCTGACAAATGGCTCCGTGTGCCACCTGTGGCATACGTGCCATAGGTTCACCATCCCAGGTATATGCTATTTGTCAGGCCTGCAGGCATATCCCTTTTAGGATCTTTGGCCTGCCACACTTTCTATTATTTTACTATGCTGTTTCATTAGTGGGGAATAGGGAGGGGGGAATAGTAAGGAGCAGAATGTGTCATTGTCAAAATAAAACATTCCTTTTTAGAAGCCCAAGGTCATCTTTTGTCTCCACACCTCTGCCCCTGACCGGAACTAGATGGGTGGAAATTCCAGTGTGACAGACGAAGATTGGACCATGTGATGGACTTGTGGGTGTGTGGGCAAGGTTTTAAACTTTCAACTGGGTAGAAACCCAGGAAGCTTCCAGATTCGGGTTTCCACAGTTTGTACCAACATGTCTCTCTTATTAAATTTGAACTTTGATGAAAGCTATGCCTTGAACTCTGATTTAATTCTGGATGATATTTGGAACGCTGATACTATCCTAGTCTAAAACCAGTGGAATAGTTGCTCTGTATCTAAACCAGAAGTGAAAAACCTCTACTGTGTTTCTCAGAAAATAAGAAACACTTGGGCTTATTTTCAAGGTGGTCTTACTTTTTTGGGGGTGCACCAGGCCAGACTCGGTGAGATGGACACACATTGGATGCACGGTCACCTACATTCCAAATTTTCAGCTTTCGGAATGGAGGCTTTTTGGCAAATGGGAGGAAAATGGGGAGTGGGATTTTCCTGCCTGTCATCCTTCCCTCAGTCTGTGCTGAGCTTGAGGAATGGATGACAGGCAGGAAAATCCCCCTCCTCATTTTCCTCCCATTTACCAAAAAGCTTCCTGCTAGCTTCCCAAAAAGAAGAAAAAAGCAAAGCAGCTGACCGCAAAGCTGCTGGCTTCGGGGAAGCCGCCCAACAAGCTGAAGCACTGCACCCAGAAAGACAAGGACAAAAATGATATTTAGCTGCCCCAAGGGCCAGCGGGCTGCAGCTGGACAGTCCCATCCCTCCCACATCGCCACTCATGCTGGCCATGCCTATCCCCCAGGCTTATTTTGAGGATAGGGATAATATTAGGCCCTCCCCCCAAAAATTAGGATTGGGTTTATTATTGGGGTGGGTCGTGTTTTCAGAGAAACATGGTAGGCCTCCAGATATTGTTAAACTACAGGTCCCAGCAGCCCACAAATGAGCCACACTGAGCCACACAGGTCTCCTTATCTCCATCTAAAGAATTGCCAATTCCTATGAATTTTGTGTAGTCAGAATAACCAATCTTTCTTTCAACAGCAATTTACTTTCTGCATTCTGCTTTGGTCCCTGCTCCATCAAGATGCTACCTTCCCCAGAGACAGCTTTATTTTTACTAAAGGACCAAGGCTCTACTTATCACCTATCAATTTGGAATTTTACTCCAACTGGTCTAGACTGCAGCCACAGTAATTGTCAAGATGTTTGAAGTGGTGGGAGAGGGGAGAGGGGATCATTTGAGTTTGCCACTTCACTGACAAACTGAAGGCTAGTTTTGAGAGTCATCTACTATGTTTCTTTATAGATTAGGAGAAGGAGGGGAAGGAAGAGTCCTGGGAAAGCAATTAAGCCCACTCTCTCCTTAAGTAAGCAGAAGGCAAAATGATGATAAATGTTCTATCAAGCCTGCTGTTTACAGTATACTTAGGCAAGTGATTAATTTCTCATTTTCATGTTATCTGACTACTGCTTCTCAGCACAGCTGTTTTTTGTTTTTGAAACCAGGAAAAGCTGAAGTGATTATTCTTTCTCGGCTTGACGACAGGGAGAAAATACCAGATGAATATGAGGGAGGCTGGGCTTTATCAGTCACCTGGGAATTTAATGCCCAACAATAAAAAAAAAAAAGAAGGAGGGGGAGGAGAAAAGAGGAGTCTAAGCTAAAATATCAGATGGTAAAGCTTCCTGAAATATGGTTCTATGTAGAACTCAGTGTGACTCAATAGATCACCAGTCCTAAATGTGGCCAAATATAGTGAAGGGAAATGGATCTGCTTACTTCATAGGGCTTTGCCCATTTTGAAAATGAGAAGGGATTGACAAACTCAGCAAGATGGTGGAAGGAGCATTGCAATGCTCATTGCTGCTTTGCAATGCATTTACGATGCACACACATTCAAACAGTGACGTGCGGTGAGGTTTAGAGCTGGTGAGGCTGGTGGCGTCATCAGCGCGAGCCGCTGTCCCCTTCATGTTGACTCAGGAGTCAGGAACGCGGAGAATGGGACCACGTGTGCAGGAGGCTGAAGCTGCCTCAGCCTCCTGCACACATGGTCCCATTCCCCTTCTTCCTGACTCCTGAGTCAACATGAAGGGGACCACGGAGCGCGCTCCACCGGACCGCAGCTCACGCTCCGCGGTCCCCTTCATGTTGACTCAGGAAGGCGGGGAATGGGACCATGTGTGCAGGAGGGAGGCTGAGGCTAGAGGAGCCTCCTGCACACGTGGTCACATTCCCAGACCATGTGTGCAGAAGGCTCCTCAGTGCCTTTTCCCTTTTCCCTTTTTTTTATTTTCATGATGAGAGCGGTGAGGCTCTGCCTCCCCTGCCTCCCCTGACCGCACATCCCTGCATTCAAATGGGGTAGGACTTGCATCCTGATCTTTCATCCACCATTGAATCACTTTTGACCCCATCCTGACCACTGCCAGGATAGCTGAATCTGCTATGACCTACTAGTTTAACAAAAAAGCCACAACTCTCAACTGAACTAAAGTGAATGAAAGGTAAATAAGAGCCGTGGTGGCCCAGTGGTTAGAATGCAGTATTGCAGGCTAATTCTGTCAACTTCCAGCAGTTCGATCCTCACCAGCTCAAGGTTGACTCAGGCTTCCATCCTTCCGAGGTCGGTAAAATGAGGACCCAGATTGCCGGGGAAAATATACTCTATAAACCACTTAAGAGGGTTGTAAAGCACTGTGGTGGTATATACTGTAAGTCTAAGTGCTATTGCTATTTGCTAAAGGAGTGAAAGAAGAGAGGATGAATAGAATGGGATAGAAAACAAACTGGGAATGGTAGGGGTATTTGTGATGTCCACGGGCATAGATACTTTTATGGATGTGTGTGAAAGAGAGAGGGAAATATTGATGGATGTGTAATCATTATTCCTGTAGAAGATACAGGTGATTCAGTTCATGTTACATATTTGGATTTAAGAAAAGGATTGACAATGACCCACTCAGGGTGTCTAGGGAAGGGTTAAACAAAAAAGTCAAAATGGCAGTTACAACAGCATGATCCTAGCTTTGCCCATTGTGGGCAAAATAAAATGTAGGCGTTTAATCACATGGTTGAGATTCTAATCTGATTTTTGACAAACCATTAGATGTCCTTGTGTCCTTCACTACAAATCTCTTCAATAAGCTTAGTAGTTATGGGTGTGGAAGTTGCATCTCTCTCAATGGCCAACTGGCTTAATGTCAGGAAGTAGAGGGTAAAAATAGACACAATGGTTATTACAATTACATGACAATTACATCAGTTGTCATCGTCTTTTTGGTTGTTCTGTGTATATGTGTGTGTGTTTGTTTGTTAGTTTTGTAGCTAAAATGGAGACAATTCTTATCATAATTTTATAAGACCATATAAAAAAGTAAGGAAAATCACATTTTGAAAATGAAAAGGCAATTTATTTTTCTCTGTGCCAAGGAATATGCATATCTCTATAAAGGAAGAATTTAGATAGTAAAAAATAAAAGTAGTAGGCTTTTAGGTATTGCATCCAAAAAGCTTCTTCTAGGTACATTTTTAGTTCAAGTCTGGTGGGCATTTTATTTTAATGCCTAGTTTTAGCACCTCGGTTTGCAAGAATCAATCCTGCTATGTTAATTTAGGATTGTCTGTGCTATGGACAGGCTCCAAATCTGACATTGCAATGGATTTGCAAGTTCTTCAACTAGCCTACTAATTAGATCCTTCAAATTGTGTGAAAAGAGCCATGGTTTCTCCTCAACAAATTGGAAAATTATTAGATGTTTTACTATTGTTGGGAAAACCTCATATCACTCAAAAGAAGCTGTGGCGAGTAATTATTACCATAAGATATGCTTGCTCTTTTCTAGGTGAAAGTCACAAGGAGACGTTTGTGGTTCAAATGCAGTATTCCATTTGTCTTTCCCAGTCTAGGTGCAAATTTAAGTCTAAGAATAATCTTATTAACTCTATGGAACTTGGCTTGGCAATTTGCACACAAAATAGCAGATTCAGTGGCTGTCTGTGGGGTTGATACCTTTAAACTAAATCTGGAATAAAGCTTAAACTCAGTCTGGCTGACTTTCTGCACCAGTTTGGTATTGTGACTAAGGCATCAAACTAGAAACTAGGGGACCGGGAGTTCTAGTCCCATCTTAAGCACAAAGGCATATAAACATTCTGGAGCAAATCACTTTTTCCCCAATACTAGAAAGCAAGCAAGGGGAAACCACTTCCCTAAAACATTGCCAAGAACACTATGGGGATTAATCTATGCAGTTGTCAGGAGTTAACAATGCTTCAAAAGCGAAAACACCCAAAATCTTTTGCTCTTATGATTTTTGTGGCAGCTGGGGAGAGGGAAAATGTGGCTGTGTTGTGCTTTTTAAGATGATATTTTCAAAGTTAGAAGACAACCCTTAGGCTGGTAAAATGGAGTCATCTGGTGCCAGTCCAGCAATTACTTTTCAAATTTATATAAGTAGTCCTCAACTTATGACCAAGCCCAATTCAGCCCGAAATTTATGTTGCTAAATGAGACATTTGTTAAGTAAGTTTTGCCCCATTTTATGACCTTTCTTGCCACATTTGTTAAGTGAATAATTGCAATTGTTAAGATAGTGGGTCTGGCTTACCCATTGACTTTGCTCGTAGGAAGATTGCAAAGATGATCAACATGATTTCCAGGACCCTGAAACTGTCGGGATGCTGCAATGGTTGTAAGTGTGAAAAAATGATCATCAGTCACATTTTTCAGTGATGTTGCAACTTTGGTCACTAAATGAACTGTGATAAGTCAAGGACAGGTACCCAGAACCTTATTTCTTCAGTACCCAGGACCTTATTTCTTAAAGCTATGGAATCAAACCATACTTACTAGATTACTAGAATACATTTTTAAGCCTTATCTAAATTTGTAGATTTCCAGATTTTGCATTGTTGGTACCTAGCAGGATTGTATTAGAATCAAATTAATTAATTAACCATGAAACTAGTTAAACTAAAAGTGCTTATGGTTGACTGGACTGTGCCCCTACTTAACAATATAGTTGCATAGTTTCTAGTTATCTTTTATTTTATTTTGCTACCTATTTATGCTGTAATGTTTTGCTACTTGTAGTAGTAATCACTTCAGTTCTATGTTGTATATAAACAGTTCTCTCATGTCTCTTCAGTTTTTATAGAGTGTTCTATACTTTACATTCTGCAGCGGTTTGTAGTTTAAATTAATAAAGTTTTTCTTTCTTAAAAAACACTAATCTATCTTAGCACTGTCTCTATTTAAATTTAATGAACTGAAACCAGATCCCAAATGAGGATGTTACTTAAGTCATAGAATTTACAAACTCAAAGCAATAAATGCAAATTGGAGTATTACAAATATATTTAATAGAGTGAGTCCAATTATCTCACATTTACAGGGTCTTCTTCAATTCTCAGAAGATGGAACATCACTATAACACCCCCTCCAAACGCACACACACAAACCAACACAATCCTATATGTGAGATGTTATGCATTTATTTTGGATCTGCTGGATAAAAGAAAATCTTGTAAACCATTAATATGTACATTTATATCATGATTTCAAATGGGCAATAGACTGTATATTAGTTCACTAGGTGTGTAAACAATGAATCCCCACCCATGAGTTTAATTTATGGAAGTTACCTGGGTGTTTAATTGAAGTCACCCAACTCAGCCATTTCTTGTAGTTCTGAGCTCGTCACCTTCAAATATTTTCCAATTAATTTCAATCAAATTTGGCATTCTATATTCATTTAAAAAAATGAATATTTGAAGAATTCTGCCCCATTAAATATGCTTGAAGAACTGGTACTCTGCACACCCCTATGTGAAATATCTCCTATCTTTCAAATTTGTACACTGGAACTCAGCTATTAATTAGAATCCTAAAGAATTGCAGTAAGAGATGTCAATGTTCTAATGAGGAATTTGTTTTTCTGCCAAATAGTCTGAGTTTTTTTTTTAAAGAGCACACTGGAACATGAATCCATAGCTGGACACAACGTTAAGAAAAATGTGCAAAAACAAACCTTGGCCATTGATGAAAGATGCTTCCAATAACTTTCCTGAGTATTGCATGAAAGAGATAAGAAAAAAAAAGTAGACAGCGGGACATTTATGTAACAAAAAGAATGAGACATCTAACCAATTAGCAGTTAAGAAAATTTTCTCAAAGTAGGGGGTGGGTTTGAAGCAGTGGTGGGATTCACTTACCTTTGCTACCGGTTTGCAAATGTGAGTGTGTTTGCATGCTTGCACGGTCGCACGCTTCATGTGCATGTGCCATATTCTGCACAGGTGCACCGCCTTCTGCGCATGCGCAGAAGGTTGCACATTATGTTGGGGTGGGCGGGCGGAGCCTCCAGCAGCTGCTGCTACCGGTTCACCCAAACTGGTAAGAACCAGCTGAATACCACCTCTGGTTTGAAGCTGCCCAAATGAAGGGCAACTGCAATTGCTATTATTGAAAAAAAATATGTGTACATAAAGGGTTGCTATTGAAAAAAAAAAGCCCCCAGATTTCCTTAAAAAACAAACTAAAATAGGTCTCTTAATCAAAGTGATGGCAAACTATTCCGTTCTGTACTCTGATGAATGGGTTTCAAAAAGTTACAGGCTTCAAATTTACCTCAGATGAAGTTTTATTTTTTTAATGTGAACCACAGAAAGAAATATATGAGTTAAAAACACAGTCAAGGGACATGATTAGAAACAGTCTGATTAATTTCCACTCTTCTCTTTTTTTCTTAGGAAAAGGAACTGTAAAAACCAGGCTCTGGATCAGGACTACTGCGTTAGTCATCATAAAAAAAAAACACATAAAGCACCAGAACCTTAATGTAAATGCTTTCTACTCCCTTTAATAATTTTGAAAATCTTAGTTCCATTCATTGCAAAAAGGTTAAGGATTAAGTTCCATTTGACTCTTTCAAAGTCAATTTATTTTTGACAGAGAATTTAATAAAGCCAGGGTTTCTCAAGAAGAATAACAATTCTGCTCATGGAGGAAAATGTATGCCTTTTCTTAATTGCCATTTTCACTTTCTGGCAAACAGCACAATTCAACTGACATGGATTTCGAGGCAATGCTTCTGCCAAAATGCAGCTAATATTAGCACTGGTATCCAGCCAGCATACTAAACTCATCCCTTATTTTCTCGCTTTATTGTATATTATTCTTTTTTTTGAAAATAATCACTTGATTTTCATCATAGTTTGAAACACAGTTTAATGTTTAATTAGTTTGTCGATGAGAAAAAAATAGCATCATGCTGTTAAGCTCTGCTATAAAGGATTCACTAAGGTTAAAGCGCATGAATCCAGATAACCTTGAGATGGTAGTAAAGATTTTTTATATATCCTTGCTGCCATCTAGTGGTCATTTATATTTTGCCATCACATTTGATAACACCTAGTGCAGGGGTCTACAACCTTTAACACTCAAAGAGCCATTTGGACCTGTTTCCACAGAAAAGTAAACATCAGGAGCCACAAAACGTGGGTGGGTGTGGCCAACTCAACATCACTTACTCCCACCCAGTCACATGACATCCCCAGCCACGGCTATCCAGGTTTTGTGGCTCCAGGTGTTTTCTTTTTTGTGGAAAACAGGTATCTCTGTGTGTGTGTGTGCGAGACTCTCTCTTTGTCTCTCTCTTTCTCTGTCTCTCTTTCTCATCTCAGTCTCTCTCTCATCTCTTTCTCTTTCTGTCTATTTCTCTTTCTCCCTCTGCCTCTCTTTCTCATATCTCTCTCTCTCTCTCTTTCTCTTTCTCTCTCTCTCTCTCTCTCTCATTGTGTGTGTGTATTCCCTCTTGAACCATTTCCAAAAACAGGCGAGAGTTGGGGTTTTTTTTGGGGGGTGATGTTGTTCTTTCTTCTTCTTTGGATGCTTTTTATTATATGATTTAACTCAAGAATCATTTCAGCTTCCCAGATAAATGAGGCTCTTTCATCCCCCTGCTGTGGTTCCGTCAGCTGAATCCACCACTGGCTAGCCCCTCCCCTCAAGCAGCACCCCTGTACTTGTCTCATCTCTTGCCGGGTCTTGCAGGCGCTTCTGGCCCTTGTTTGTGCTGCATGCACCCTGGTCACTTGGGGAGATGCACAACTTGCTTTCCACCCTGAGACACCTGCCTGATCCAGCTGCAGCCAATGCTCCATGTTGTAATGGGCTCCAGAAGGACGAGGGGATGCCATCTCCCCCATTGTGAAGTGCACTAAATTTAACTGTGCTGGGCAAGGGCTGGAAGAAGCATCCACAAGATGAGGCAAGTACAGTGGTGCTTTGCTCCCATTCTGGAATATGGAGCGAGTCTCCATCCCCCGATGTCACCCTTACCTTCTCAGGCCAGGCGAGGAGTGACTGGGAAGGTGAGGGGCGGGGACAGCCAGTGGTGGGTTCAGCCGACAAGAGCCACAGCAGGGGACCAAAAGAGTTGCATTTGGCTCTGGAGCCACAGTTTGCCGACACCCACCCTAGAGTCTAGACCACTGCAATATTTAGTAGGCAATAGATGGTAATTATGAGTTTAGGAAATGAAAGTGCCAGATTTAGCATGCTATTGGCATGTTATTCTTTCACCCATTGCTAATAACCTTTGCCAAAGGCTCCCAGTCATGCATTTATGGCACATATATTGTATGTGTGTGTGTGTGTGTGTGTGTGTGTATCCAGATCAGCTTGTACTCAGGATAGTGTTGGTGAATGATCATGATGATGAATAGCAGTAGTGATGAGTTAGAAGAGTGTCATAACTGCTTTGATATTGGCAGAAGTTTATTGATAACACATTAGCCCAGTTAAGGATGGCCCATTTTAAACATTTAGACTTTCAGCAACTATTCAGTGCTATTGTACTAATTGATCTAGAGTATGGATTTAGAAATTAGAGTGAACCCATTCTAATATTCTTTCAGAAGGCGCTGAAGATGTGGTTCTGCCAGCGGGCCAGGGGAACCCGGAGCAGGATGGATCCCATTAAACAGCTGGCATGAATGTGTATAGTCACAGGGAGGAGGGTTATTTTATTATTTTTATTATTTATTATTTTTATTTCTTTTTTATTGTGCTTTTATGTCCTTGAATTGCCATGTGCGAGTAGAGGGCAATATAAATTTTCTAAATAAATAAATAAATGTATACAATAAGGCAGGTAAAAACAAGTGCCTCCAATCTTAATAAGGCTTTGTGTCTTGTGGAAACCCAACCTCATTGTTATGGTTTAGAGATCAATGTTAACTGAGAAAATGCATTCATTTGGTATGCATGTTCTGTAAAAGCAGCTATATAGTTATTTGCATTGCTTTAAACTAGTCAAAATAACATTTTTTCCCTCCCCGGACTCAGGCAGACATTTGTGAACTTTATCAACAATAAACAAACCTTTCTGAAAGTGACATTTAGAAAAATCAAAATTGATTTAACACGCTCCTCCTACTCCATTTATGAGGATTTTGACCTGAATATTTACAAAGGGCTTTAATCTGTATTCTGTGGCTTATGTGATAGATTATCTACAGCCAGAATTTAATTGTGTTATTGACGATTATACAGCACTTCCTGTAGGATTAAAAAACAGAATGATCAGTCCAGGGAGACAGGAATTGATTTTATTAATAAAATGTATATTATTTTGTCTTTCAGGTGACAGTTAACAAACTTTGGTTTTTGAAAAGGAATTCCAAACAGCAAATTGTTGACTTTGAAATTTCTTTTACACATAAAATGCTTGCATGCTTTAAAACAGCTGAAAATGAGCTGGTGGGATCCGGTAGCAATTAATTTAAAACAGATTTATATAAGAAATAGTAACAAATACTTTTCAAGTCTTACATATATTATGAGAAATAAGTACAAAAGGATTTGTGTTAAATTAATGTCTGTTTGACCACCCAGGAAAAAAAAACTCTCGAGACCAGGAAAAAATAAGATTGCAAATTGTAACTGAGTAAAAAAAAAAAAAAATCTTCATAGCAATTTTCTCATAGGTTGCTTGGCAACTAGGTAGAATCACATGACCTAGATTTATTTGCCACAATACAGCAAGAAGGCTACCTGAGCAGATTTAAGTTTTACACTCTTTACACTCTTGTATCTTCTGTGCTGGGAGAGCAAATAGATTCTGTCGATACAAATCCAGAATCTGAGGTTATAGTGCTACATTGACTATATCTGCAATGTGGTTTGTTTGTTTTTTGCTTGTTAGCCAAGAGGCCAGGATGTAAATCCTTTCACCTGATCTACCATTATCTTTAACATGACCATTCTGGTAGATATGTAGTTATACTTTTGGTACAATAAATGGCATATTTTAAATATGAAAGCCCTGTTTTTTTCTTCTTTTTTCTTGGGCATCAGGATATGCCTGAAGATGGGGGAGGGCGATGTCTTGAATGGTGGCAAGAGTCTTTGTTCTGAAGTTTCAGAAGTAAACAATGACACTGATAGAATAAAAACTAGACATTAGTGTGACAAATACAGGCACTGCTCATATATAATTTAGCTATACTTAGCAAACGTGCCAGAAAGATCACTGGAGTAAGCACAGTTCATAAATAATTGTGCAGAATCTACTTTTAATATCCAGATGAAAAAAAAAATTCAGAGAGTTTCAATTAGTCATTAATTATAGACTAGTTAGTTATATTACTGGAATTAATTCATTATACTCAAGGGCCCCTTATGACATTACAGGAAAAGATCTGGCAGCCAGAAGCAAGGTATGCTTTGTTCCTAAGCTGTGGAAATATTGGAAGATGCATCCATAGACATAATATCCCCACTGCTACTTTTCTGCATCTCAGCATTTACCCCAATGCTGAAGGCAAACACCTTTAATGGGGGATGAACCACAGAAATGGTCTCCTTCCATCTGGCTCATAACTTCACCTATTGTCAGAATACAGTATTAAGAATCTGTGCTAGACCTACAGGGGCTTTCCTCACATCTTTTGCATATTTAATTTAACAAGACACGTTTTTTCCCCCACGCCAATGTGAAAAATCACCACCACCAAAACGCAACCTGCTTATGTCTTGAAATGAGGTATGGCATCCCATGGGAGTATCTCAATGAGCCCTTGAGATCCTTCTTGGAATTCCTTATTGCAAGATAGTCCTAAGCAGGAAAGGGTGCTTGCCGCTGCTCCTTTGTTTCCAGTTCTGCCTGGACCTGAGGTTTTGTCACTGGCTTCAAATAACATAACTCTAGAGATCAATATATACAAAGAGGGTACACTATAATGTTGCTAATCAGAAAAATATGGAGTGGGACTTCATTGGAAATTGCAGCTTTATTTTTCATAATACATACACGGTACTGAAATGTAATTTTTGAAATTAGGATAAGGTAACAGCCAGTTGCAATTCAGGGACGCATGCAAGTTTTAGAAACAGACACTGGACAGCACTGTACTGTACACAGAATAATTACAGTTTATTAAACATATCTTCTTAGCACCTCTCATGTTGTAAAAAAAAAAAGGGAGCACCATTCAATTTTACAGCACCAAATAAAATAAAATAAAAGGGAACACAGGTGGGTGAAGAAGGATAGGACATTCATACGATGAATCGGCCTGTTGGTGACACAGGATCATTCATCATTTGCCAAATAAATTTAAGTCATGTGATTCTGCTCCAAAAAGGGCAGTGGGTGTTTTCTAAAGAAGACCTACACATTTGGTGAAACACATCATCTATTCCATTCTTATTTAAAACTTACACATGGCACAACTGAATTGGTATGGTGACACCTAGCACATTTTTCTTCTTGAAAGTTTGCTCTTTGCTCTAAGCTTAACCAAGGAAACAGACAGGACCCACTTCAAAGCCAAACTTCTGATTTTGATCACCAAAGTCATTAATCATCACATCGAAGATAGGCAGTTGATCAATTTTGGGAGTATTGATTTCCATAACCGTCTTTGCATAGCCTTTTCTTGACTGTAAAACAAAATAACATTCCATTAATATATTGGTTGATGCAGTAAAGATCAGAAAGTTCTTTGATGTTTATCTAAGGTGGTGGTTGTGAGGCCAATAAGACTACAGCAACAGTTGAATTTGAAGAAGGAGTTAAGAATGTTAGAAGTCTCAAAAGTCTACTTAATAAGCGGTTGGGCAATTTTTTGACTTCTTATGCATTTAAACCAAAATGGCGGTTTGCATCTTGACTGGATTTCCAAAAAGTAGCAGCTTAACAAGGTACTTTAGAGAACAATCCGGGTGAATATAATTATCTATATTTATCATCGCTCATTCAGTTGTCAGGGTAGTAATGAGGGTTAAATAAAGTGTCAAAAATCATCATGTAGGGAATAACGTGCTGAAGACATATTACTTCTAGTCCAAGTGTAAACTAGCTTTTGAGGAACAGGGAAGGAAGGACTTTGCTTCATATCTATTTATGCCAACAAGTGAAAAGAAAGGGGGTGGTATTGAATAAAGGAGAAAAAAATGCCAAGGATGGTTGGAACAAAATAAAAGGAAAAGGGCCATGGCTGGTTTAAATGCAAATTAATTCACAGAATTACAGAATGACAGAATCATGAGTGGAAAGATCTTGGAGCACTTTTAGTCCAACTCCTACCCAGGGCGGTCAGAAAAGTCCTCTTTGTTTTGGGTTTGGATTTTTCTCTATAAAGCTTCTAAAGCTCATTAGTTCTTCTCCTACTCTTATGGACTGAGGAGAATAAACCCATACTCTTATCTCTGTGACATGCCCTCAAATATCTGAATAATGCTAAGATTCCCTGGTTCCTCTTCTTTAGACCAGCCATACCTAGTTCTTCATTGGATTTAAGCTCCAAATCCTTCTCCATTTCTGTTGCTCTTCCCTGCACCCTCTCCCAGTTTCTCAGCCTTCTTGTGTTGCAGTGACTAGAACTGGGGAGAGTATTCTAGGTATAATCTGATCAGTGGAGCACAATGTGGGACTATCATTTTTGATGATCTCAACACTATATCCCTGGTGATCCAGCTCAAGACTATTGATTTAGTAATTCCATGAATGCATTGCCTCTTTTGGTAGCTATAGCGCCCTGCTGGTTCTTGCTTAATTTGTGGTCTGGGGGATTCCCAGATCCTTCTCAGGAGTACTACTAGTACGTATACCAGGGACCATCTATTTTGTACTCGTGGGTCTACTTTTTTCCTACCTTACATTTCTCACTACATATCCAAATTCAATGTTTCGATGTTAAAAAAGCAGTTCCAAGACAGAAATGAAACTATGTAATTCAGTAGAGATTGTAATGAGTCAGTATTTGAGAAATGTCTAAGACATTCTTTAATATCATTCTATAACTATCAGATTCCCGTGCCAATTCAAGCAGCAGCTCATTGGAAATGAAGATACATATATTTAAAAAAAAAATTAGACCATTTGGCGCAGCTTTTACTTCTATTTTCTGTTCTAGACACATGTCATATGAAAGTGTGCAAAGGGATCTTTCATTTTCAATATTACTGTTATTCATTTTTTGCAGTACATGATAAAGTGCAAATGTTTTCCATTTGCTATCTCCAATGTCTACTTTTTCCTCTAGTGACTTCCCTTGTCAATGCATTTATAGAAGCCTGCTGTCTGATTGCTTTATCTTTTATTTGCTTTACATTATGGATTACATTTCCTCCCCCACTCTTCTACAGAGCTATTCTTTAAACAGACTGACACTGTGAAGAACAAGGTGCACAAATGAAAGAATATGTTTAGAAAGAAACAGATGTGGGCAAGAGAGATATTAAGCTGAGTTCATTTGAATACGAAGCTCACCTAAAGCTGGCAGAAAAATGTCCAAGGCTCATACTTACTGCGCAGCCATCGTGAAGCACTTTGATGTAAGGATTGTTGTCATAAGACATCTCTTCATCGTTTGACCCTAAGAACCTCAATGCTTTGTCATAGCTGTCAGAAGAGACGTCATGCCAGGCTACTGACTGATGACAGTTGTAAGTGAAGTTTTGTCGAGCAGAGGCACTTAGCAGTTTAAGGAATGTCATTTGGACCATGCTAATAGAATTTCCTTCAGCATCCACATAAGAAAGCTAAGGAGGTTAAAAAAAGAGAAGAAGGCAGGTTCGTAAACAGCTATATATAAACTTGCTCTTCAAAGTGCAAAACAAGATAATATGCAACAGCAAAACACATTAACTGGCCTCTTATAAATCAGCTGACATAAGGCTGTTTGTTGTCCCATTATGAATGCAGTTAGGCAATGAATCAATAAAGATATTTCCTTTAAGCAAAGCTATATGATTATTCACCCAGTCTGGCTGTTATTATCAGAAGCTGAAAACCATTGCAAGCAATATGTGATAACCTTGTCCAGACTGCATTCTCCCAAGGACAGAGTTTTAATTCTTAGTTAAATCCATTGCTTGCTTGAGGCATCTCTGCTTTCCCACATGAAGGAGACCAGTCCCAAGCTTTCCTCTGTCGAAGGTCTATGCAGGCATATTCGGAGATCTGGATAGCTTATACTTTATAATAAAGATGATAATTAGGTTTTCTGTGTATGGAAGAGCCCTACATAATTCATTACTTAATGAACCTAACGAATAAATGTGCACTTACTTTTCTACACTATAGGATCAGAATCTCCACTCTAAATAAATCTCTAAATGGAGGCAAATCAAGTAGCTACTGGCACTATATACTATATGTGGTTTGAGCTAGAGATTAGTATGTGGTCTAGTTCCAGGTAGTCCTTGACTTATGACTGAATACTCAGTGATCATCCAAAGTTACATTGGACCTACCTTGGGGCTACTTAGGACCTTGATTTGAAATTCCAATGAACAAGGCCTACCCCTGCAGTCACATGACCAAATGTCAGGCGCTCAGCAACATGACTGCATTTATGGCCATTTGCAGTGTTTTTCAGTCACATGAGCACATTTTACAACAGTTTATATGTAAACCAGCATTTACTTTTGGGGGGTGGGGGTGGAAAAAACTACACAATAGCAAACCATTGGTTCACGTAAGAACCATGGCATTTGAGGGTAGATCTTAATGCCTTATTTTACTGCACCAAAGGATTCAGAAGTCAATGCTTTTTTCCTTTCTTTTTCCCTTGCTTTCCCCGAAGGATTCACTTCCCATTTTCCTTTCCTAATTTCCCTAATATTAGCTTTTGTATTCTTTTTGTATGTCATATTATATATTAATAAAACTATGAATAAAAAAAAAAGAACCATGGCATTTGCTTAAGGATGGCTGCAAAAAAAAGGTCATAAAATGTATCCGTGATGACCCGTTTTATTTACAACTGATGGGCAGGCTCCGTTTCTATCATAAGTCGAGGACTTATGATGAAGTAAATATCATTAGAAAATAGCTGAAAGGCAGTCAGCTGTGTAATTAATTTCAGAATATTGTATTAAAGAATCCAGCAGAGGACAGAAGAAACAATGTTTTTCTTTTATCATGGCTCTTGAAAAACACCCCCAGTATAGATGCAGTTACTTTGGATGCAGGCTTTACAGTGACATAACTTAAGATCTGATTATATATATATATATATAATCATGGTTTTCTGTGATAAGCCGAAGGACAGAAAGAGGGAGTAGTGACCTTCCTCCCATATTTAGTCATACCAGGGGTTGTAACACAAATACATACCTATTTCCCTGGCTCAACTGATAAGGAACAGAGCCCGTGGCTTAGTGGCTAAAACTCCTGCCTAAGATATATACAGCCCGGGTTCAAATCCCAGTAAGGGTATGTCTAGCTGATGAGAGCTAATTAGCTCGAAATAGATCTATACTAGTCTCCCTTTATTTATTTATCAGTACAAATATAACACAAATATAAAAAGGCCCTTCAGAAAAGTAAATGAGAAAGTTTTCAAGGGATCAGCCCAGGGTTGAAATTAGCAGGCTCTGACAGGTTCTGGAAAACCGGTAGCAGAAATTTTGAATAGTTCAGAGAACTGGCAAATACCACCTCTGGCTGGCCCCAGAGTGGGGTGGGAATGGGGATTTTGCAATATCCTTCCCCCAGGAGTGGGGAGGAATGGGGATTTTGCAGTATTCTTCCCCCAGGAGTGGGGAGGGAATGGGGATTTTGCAGTATCCTTGCCCCAGGAATGGGGAAGGAATGGGGATTTTGCAATATCCTTCCCCTGCCACGCCCACCAAGCCATGCCCATAGAACCAGTAGTTTTAAAAAATTGAATTTCACCACTGGATCAGCCCATTTTAACATATATGCTCATGTTGAAGATTTAAGAGATGGGATGGAATTATTTTTGTGTCATATCTGGGTCACTTTTCTAAATTTGCCAGCATTACTTTTTGCTCATATAAAAGATAAAAGTTGATAGATTAGGAAAAACTAGCTACCCAAAAATGGATATTTATTATCACAAGCCTCTGTAGAAATTGGATGGTGCAGATTAACACTGAAAACAAATGAAACTGGCATGACTGCCTGAAGTTAACCAGCAAATGGTACCTGCTTTCCAACTCAGGCCAAAGTGTACAGTATCCAAAGGCAACTAAATTATTTTGATACATGAAAATCTTAGAAGCATATATTCCCATATGCAAAAATATAATAACTAAAAAAAAATATTTTCCACTCTTTGCTGACATCTAAAGTTTTCTGTTTGAGGCAATACATTCACTGTAGCCAATAGCAAATCAGATGGACTAGAAACTTGAAGTTTTATTTCTAGTCTAAATATAGGTCCTTCTTTAAAACTTAGCACATGGAAAAAGGTAATATATTTTGGACAATTTAGCTGTCACACAAAATGTTTTTGAAAGGCAGAAAAGAGGAATTCCCAGCATTTATTCCTCTAATGTAAAATGTTGCCTCTCTCTAAACATGTGATCCTTTGTCTAATTTCTCATGGCCCCTCTGAAAGAGGTCATTTCAAAATACTACATTTTATGTTATCTCTCACAGAAAAGGAAAAAGGAAAGGAAAGAATATTGATGCTCATTTTGTTATGCTCCTACCCACTACTTGCTTTACTTTATTTTCTATATGCTCCCAGTGGATAACTTCTTTGTTATCTTGATTTGACTAGAATTAAAACTGGACTAGAAAACTTGCCTAGAAAATATTTGTCTGACAAATATTTCAAGCCTGATCATCTGTTATCTGTTCTAAATACTTGACAAAAGCTACAAATAAGTCATAACTACTAAATGAAAGAAAGAAAAAAGGGAAAAAAAGAAGGGGTAATTTACCAGTTTGCCTCTCTTAAATTCACTAAACCAAGTTCCTGGATTTTCCTTTGGCCACGATGAAATCCTAAACTGTGAGGGAGGAAAGAAATCATGAGTGTTAATTATGTCAGCAAGAAATAAGTGAGAATTAGCCGAGTTTTACATAAACATTGCTAAATCAGTTTCTTAAAAAAATGAAAAGTGGGGAAAAAAGCCTGGGCTTTCTGCCTAGTTCTAATTATATTTAGAGTTGTGCAGAGAAAATTGTATCAAGTTCTCAGATAACATATTAAATAACTAAATACATTAATTGGATTGTTCCAGCAGATCTGTGGGAAAGGGATTGTGCTTGCAGTCTTTGGCACTGGGTGAGCCCAGATGGTGTTTTACTCTCTTCAAATACTACATTTTGGTATTCTGTCAGTTGTATCTTCTTGTGAGGCACATGAATAGACCATTAACAACGAGCAGAGATGTAGAGATATCTTTAAAGACCTTTTTTTCAGTGTCTGAAAAGGAGACTTTCAGACTTTTTGCAAATTCTTAGGACTTATACATTTGCACCTGGTTTGTGTGTGCTGATAGTTGCTCTGACTTATTTGACAAGATTTATATAGGTAATCCTCACTTAAAGACTGCTTGCTTGGCGACCATTCAAAGTTACTGCAGACCTCCAAAAGTTACTTACGAGCCAGTTCTGGAGTTCCAATGACTGGCCTCCACCCCCACGGTCACATGACCGCATTTCAGTTGCTTGGCAACCGGGTTGCAGGGTTCCGCAATCAGCCATAAAGGATATAATCAGCCATATAATATAAATTACATATTTTATAATATATAATTTATATTATAAATTATATAAATTATAATATAAATTATAAATATTTTATATTTATAAATCATAAATGTCATGATTTATGATATTTTTGTATTCCCCCTCCCATTTTTTTCAGGTAATTTTTTGCAAAAAACACTCATACAAATAAATTGGCATAGCATTCATTTAATGACCATGGTGCCTGCTTAATCATTGCTGCAAAACAAGTCATAAAATTAGTTCCAATAATGTGGGTACCTTGATTTACGACCATCATTATTTATGAGAGAAATTCTGAGTTCCATTACAGTAATAAGTCAAGGATTATTTGAACCCTGTTCGAAGTGTAATGCACTCAGATAAGCAGTAACATTTGATTTGATAATAGTCTATTCCAAACATGAGAACCCCTGCTAAAGGAAATAAAAGATTTATCTAAGTCTAGTTACTTGTTTTAAAAAAAATATTATGGCTGGAATAACCTCACTATGATGATCAATAATCCCAAAAATGCAATTTGGCACTATACTAACACTAGGTAAATGGATCTACCCTTCCTAACAAATATGTGTAGCAGAATTCAGATCTTTACCTGACATAATTCTTGGTTCAACCAAGCATGGAGGTACATTTCAAATGTTTACATTAAGAAAAACAAGGTTTGAATAAATACATTTATCTGGTTGCTTTCTTGAAACGGCAGTTAATCAAGCCAGATAAGAAAGGTGCCTGGTAAGAATGGTATGAAAAGATAAGACAAAGAACTTTACAAAGTATTTTCTTCTGCCAAAATGTACACCAAGTGCTAACACAAAATTAAAATATAGCTACAGAAGAAACAACTAATGTTGATTTTGTCACTATACTCTGAGATTTATATTCTTGCTTTCATTGTTAAAATTAATTTAATATACTTAAGTGTAATTTAATGTTTTTTTCTACTACAAAATGTATTGAATACTAATTGTACAGTCTTGAAAATTCTTTTGCCCACATATAAGTGGTCCTCAACATATGACCATAATTGAGTCTGGAATTATGGTTATTAAATCTGCTGGTTGTTAAATGGGTCATCCCAATGCCGATCTGATTTTTATTTTCATTTTTTTGCAGTGGTCATTAAGCAACCATCATGGCCATTAAGCAAACTCGTTGCCTGCAAGGGATGGGTTTTGTTTTTTTTTTGGGCTGGAAAACAGAATGCTAATTTCCAGTAAAAAAAAAAGTAACATTGCAGTCACATGACTGTGGGATGTTTGTTGTGACTTAAAAAGTAGTAGCAGAATTGTATCATAGCTATGAAAAAATGACCCTAGTATCAGGTACAAACTATTATCCACAAGACATAGGCATTAGGCAAAAGTCTGGAAAGATTCAGATCTTCCTTTGATTCAATTTTGTACTGGAATTAACTTTAAAAAAAGTTCGTTCACCAAAAAGCAAAGTGTGTTTGTTTGTTTGTTTGTTTGTTTGTTTTAGCCATTATATTGCTTCAAGCAAGAAATATTTGTAAGAAGTACTGTTTTGGTACTTACTCCCTCTGATTTCTTATCTGGATAGATGCAAGTTTCCCCATCAGCTGTGAAGTTACAGTATACTTTGAAAGAGTCTCCGGTACACCCCTGGTTAGGATCAATCCAATACTCTCCTATTAAAAAATAAAATAAAAAGCCATCTCATTCATTTGATCGATTCCAAGGCTTAATTGCTGATTAAATGATTTGTTTTAAGTAATAACCTTTAAAACGTATTTTTGTGAAAATTGTCTTGTTTCAGAAATTTTAATGTTTTGCAGAACTATACATTGGTATTAAGAGCCCAGTAGGAACATCAAAATGAACAAACACGGTAACAAGCAGCACTTCATTTTAGACATACCAGGTTTACAACCAGATGATAAACCTGAATTTTTCTTTACTTAATCCATATCAATTATATGACGGTGCAATGCATTGGTGAGATTCAATTTTTTTTACTACCAGTTCTGTGGGCGTGGCTTTGTGGGCGTGGCAAGGAAAGGATACTACAAAATCCCCATTTCCTCCCCACCCCACTAACCTGCTTTCCAGCTCAGTTCTCTGTTCAGGGCAACAAAAGAAGATCAGCTGGGAGGCAGAGGGGGCGGGGCCAGCCTATTTGCCGGTTCTCCGAAATACTCAAAATTTCGGCTACTGGTTCTCCAGAACCTGTCGGAACTGGCTGAATTCCACCTCTGGTGCAGTGGCAATGTAGAAGACCATTGTTATTTCAAGGAGGTCAGTGACATACTTTGATATGTTAGGAAAAGTCTATAAGTTTAGAGTTTATTTTGAGCTAAACTGATTGGTGTTTTTACTCGTTTACTGAATAAAGGAGAAGGGGGGGGGGGGGAATCTTCATGTAGCTTCAAAATTTTTCTTGCTGTGAAAATCTCAGACTTTTGATTCTGATCCTAGAATCAGATCTTGAAATTGTCCTGATTATAGTACGACCATGAAGACATGCTGTCAGGTCAGGTTTTGATAAAATTGGGGGGGTGGTTGGTTGTTGAGAGTTTCTACTTAAAGCCTATCATTGGGTGCTGTGAAAATTGGCTGTCCTTTGGGTATCCCTGCTATTGTTATTAAGAAGCTCCTGGGAACTTGTAAAAGATTTGGGTATCATCTTGCTTGGTATGTATCTTTTTTAATGTTTTGCTTTTAAATCTGTTTTCTTGAGCTAATAATAAAGCTTAAAATTCCTTTATTTACTGGATTGTTCATTGAATATAACAGAACTAAATGACCTGGGGCCTGCGCATCTGATCACTGCCCTTGGCAAAACAGACTTTGTGGAAGAATACCCGGCGCAAGAATAACATATAAGAAACAAGAAATGATATCCACATTTAACAATATACTTCAGCTCCCATAATTATTCCTTTCAAAGTGGAAAAACAAAAGACAGCGAGTAAATACCTCTGTGTATTTTTCTTTTTTACATGGAAAATTTTGACATGGGGAAATAAATAGTCATATTATTTCTTTAACCAGATCTGACATCACCATCCAAAAAATGCATTAGCTGTTTCATTGAATGTCTTGAGACAGCTTAGAATGCATGAGGCTACACTTTAAAAGTTATCAAAATGTTTTGAGGACATAAATGTGCAAGACCATACTATGAAATAAGAAAGGTTATATAAACTATTTTTATTATTATGCAGTAATGATTACAGATGCAAAGTCTTCATTTTATATAGCAAGTTACATAACTCTTCAGTTCCACCTCAAGGCTATCAAATGCTTACTATGTTTAGAATGTAACAATAAGATGTACAACCTTTTAATTATCTTTATTTTACTGGTCATCTGTCGAATCAAGCCTACAGTTCTAAGCCTGCTTGACATCAACTATAGAAATTCTACAAACCTGATCAAAACATACATCTAAAGAGAAAAAGGAAGATAGATTGTGTGAATTCACACATGACCTTTTGCAAAATGATAATTACAGGTAAACAATTTGTTTTTCTTCAATACAGTTTCACTGAATCACACTTTGAGTAAATAGTGGTCCCTGCTAAAATAAAACTTTTTATTTTTTAGTAATTTTATTAAACATTACAATTAAAAACATAAAAAGTAATAGAAACTAAAAAAATAGTAAGAATGAAATGAAAAAATAGAAGGTCCAGAAAAGAAAAAAAAATAGAAAATAAGATTATAAAGGAGGAAAAAGAGAAGAAATATAAAAATAAATTACTTTTCTTTTCATCACAAGCATAAACAATGTTAAGTTTAAACAAGTATAGCTTTTCTTACAATACAACAAATAATCTCTTCTTATGTCTCATCCCTTATTTATAAACACATCCTCAAAGCCACCCCAGTTCAGTCTTGATCAGAGACTGATCAGAGCAAAAATCCATTAAGAATTACCAAATATACAGTAATTATTTTAACCTTAATCAAATAAAATGACTTTATATTCCTTCCTTTTAACTATTTTG
The DNA here is from genome assembly GCF_964273705.1 of Natrix helvetica. Lineage (NCBI taxonomy): Eukaryota > Metazoa > Chordata > Lepidosauria > Squamata > Natricidae > Natrix > Natrix helvetica. The sequence continues at coordinate 81,742,356 of NC_138549.1, read as the reverse complement.
ATCTTTAATCCCTTCAAATAATTAACTCTTTTCATTTTTTCTTTGTCCCTTCTCATAAAATTTGTCAAAGCTTTAGCAAGTGTCTTTTGTAAATCTAATAAAGGAAAATTATCCAGATCTTTTGGTTTGTTACTTGCACATGTCTTTTAATAATGAAGACTTCAGCAGATTTTAGTTGTACTGATATGGAAAAATCTGGGTATCAGTGTAGCATCTTTTTCCATATCATACCAAACATTCAATATCTGTCATTTTAAACTACATTTAAAGATCAGTCTCAGTCTTGTCCAATGGAACGTGTACTTCTTCCATAACTTCATTTAAATGTAGTCTATCTATAGAGACGGGCACTCTTAAAATTAACTTGTAAGTCCATTGTTCACAAATGGCCTTCAATAAGTCCAATGTTAAAATACTGTGCTCCATTCTGTATTAATAAATCAATTTTAAATGTTCTCCTTTAGTTGTAATCTTTAGTTCCTTCTGGTTCCTTCTGGTTCCCTCTAGTGTTCCACTTTCAAAGTCCCATGCTATGATATTTTTTTTTTAAATAATTCTTTTAAAAAATTACCCATAGGAAGGTTTTTATAATTAATTTCCAAACTCTTATTTCAAATCCAACTGGACCTTAAGTCCATTGTAATGTTAAAAAAATATGTTGTAATCATTTTGCTAAAAAAATAAAGTCTTAAACTTGCATTTAAGATTTCTTTCATTAAGAATTGAAAGGAATTCACTGAGTACTGTAAAGTTGTCGATCTAAAGATTCCAAGTAATAAGAAACAGTTAACAAGCAATTTCCAAAAGTGATCCAATTCACCAACTGCAGTTTGAGCAAACATGGCTTTCATTCATCTCTCAGAGCTCTAAGTCCACTAAAGACTGTTGTCTTGAAGTCTCTTCACAACAAGTAACCACTTGGAGCACTTGTGGGCAATCTCAAGCCCTCTCCTTGGCCAGAAAGGAATTATGAAGAACCAGTCTACTTGCTAGCTTTTAAGTCTGCCATGATCATTAGTTCCACTTTTATAGAGCTGTTTTCAGTTTACCAATTCTTCCCTGCAAGTCCTTAACTGATATGATATTGTTCTGTTCAAATCCCACCTGCTTTTTGTCCTGATTTCAAGCCAGCAATGCAAAACAGTTGCAGAACATGACAGTGATTTACCGAGTGAAATGAAGCCCTTTATAAAAAGCTGCCAATGTTGAAGTGATACTTCACTTATTTCAGCAGAGGCAAAATGTATGACTGATAATACACTTATTTTTCCAGGCCTAACCCAAGAGACACTGAGATGGAGGTAGGCTTTCTTTTTTGATCCATCAAAGCATACAAAAAGATATACATCTGGAAAAGCTTAATATGATATGAAGGCTAGGGCTCACAAGACAGCCAATTTACATAAAGAACATCCCAACGCCAATGAAAGGAAGGGAGAGAAATTTGGCAGGTCATTCAGAAGAGAATCCCTAGCCATGGCAGAATACCAGTTTGCACTGATATTTTGTATAGAACATAAGAGCTCGGAATATACAGCACAGATGCTCTCAGAAGACAGGGAATATTAATTTGAAAGTCAGTCATTGTAAATGTGAGGCAGCTACAACTTCAAAAAAATTCCTCACCAATGCAGGCAACACCATCAACAGAGTTTACTGAGTGATTTAAAAAAAAAAACCTTGTTCAGTTTCAAAATTAACTTTACTCAGTGTCAGCCTCCACAACGCAACTTAGCTGCAAATTCACAAACACCCATATCAAGTAGATTTATGTGACAGTTAAGCTGTCCTGGTAGATTCAAGTGTGTTAAATTCGTCCCCAAATAGAAATTTTCTTGTCTATTTGCCAACTCTATGCAAAGAGCCATATATGTGTGTGTCTGTGTGTGTGTGTGTTACAACCCCTGGTATGCCCAAATATGGGAGGGAACTGACTACTATATATATATATACACACACACACATATACACACACAAATACACACACACACACGTACATACATACATACATACATACATACATACATACATGTTTACCCAGAAGCTTCTTTCCTTATAAAGATATTTGTGAACAGGCACATATCCTTTTGGGGTAAAAATATATGAAATGGCAGATCTGTTAGGTGATGGAGGAAAATGTTGGTGTTGTGCTTCTGCTGGGTGGACTGGAAGTATTGTGTGTTTCAAGGAACAATTGGAGTGTGGATACTTGTCTGTAAAAAAAGACAAATCTGAAACTGATAATCCTGCAGAAACAAGCAAGAATCTACAGAGTGGACTTGCAGGTGGAAAAGATTGTGATATTTGGAAAGACCAGATTGAGAAGTTTGACCAAAGTGATGACTTTCCAAAAGACTCAGGGATATTTCTACCCAGCCCCCTCTTTGCTTTATGCCTAGGCTAAATGCCACCCAGAAAGGAAATTACTGAGAGCAGTTCTCAAACAGAGCAGCTATTCTCAAAGGTCTGATAAGAAACACCTGTGTGACTAAAGAAGTAAGAAGTAAGACAGTTCAGAAACTAAAAAAGCTCTGTATGGAAATGTATGATGACCACAATGTACAATAGAGATAAGCAGAAGTTATTTCCTTGAAAGGTACTGTAACAATAAAAATCACTTTGGTTGGGAGACAAACAGTGTGTCTGAACTATATGGGGAAAGTTTTTGTCTCTCTTTGCCTGCTCAACCGCTTATTTGGTTGGAAAGTTCTTGTCTCTTTTCGCATGCTCAACAGCAGGGGTGAAATTTAGCAGGTTCTGTAGCGGAAATTTTGAGTAGTTTGGAGAACCGGCAAATACCACCTCTGGCTGTCCCCAGAGTGGGGTGGGAATGGAGATTTTGCAACATCCTTCCCCTGCAGTATTCTTCCCCTTCTGTGGTTCTTATGCCCACAGAACCGGTAGTAAAAAAAAATTGAATTTTACCACTGCTCAACAGCTTATATAATTGCTAGGAAGTATGGAGATATATAAACTAGCTACATTCTCTGGCTACCAACGGTTTTCTCTGACTAAGAGAAAGAAATATGGAAGCGAGATGAACCATTTAATTTTGGTCTATAATCCAAGTGAGCCAAAAAGGCAAACCACATTAGATTTGTGACAAGACAAGAATGATAAACTTGTCTTATGCCCCAAAGTTTAAACCCTGAACTTTTACCTTCTGCTTTTTTCAGAACCTGGATATTTGCCAGTTTGCTTGGTGGTTCTGTGTGGCTCAGATGTTTATATAAGAACCATTTCTAGTCTGTCTCAACAGATTGCTGCCTCACCAGGTTCAGCTTGTTTTACAAGGGGTGTGAAAGTCAACAATTGTTATGTTGTCCATAAAAGGCAGAAAGCACAGCTGGATATGCCCTTATGGATGAATGATACATATGGTGATTTCAGCAACTAAAGGAACTGAAAACAATCTCAATACTGCAGATAGTACTTTGTGCTAAAACAAAGTTGTGCATAAATATCATTTCCTGTTGTAAGGCAACCCAGCATATGGGTGACTTGCACTTATGTTCATTTTCTCCTTCTCAAAGGAGAACTGAGGTTCCAATAGGTGACACTGTTGATTACTAGGCTTCTGGTGAATATTGCCTTTCTGGAGATTGGATCTGTCCACTAAAAGGAGACACTGATTGCTTTTGAAAACAAAAATTATGTTAATGCAGGAAAGATATACCGTATTTTTTGGAGTATAAGACGTACCAGAGTATAAGGCGCAGCAAGGTTTTGAAGAGTCTTATTTTTTTAAGTAGGTAGGTAGATAGAGGAAGAGACAGGCAGAGAGAGAAATACAGTAGGTAGGTAGATAAAGGGATAGAGAGAGAGAGAGTGTGTGTGTGTGTGTGTGTGTAGGTAGGTAGGTAGAGGAATAGAGAGAGAAATAGAAAGAGAGAGAAATACAGTAAATAGGTAGGGAGAGAGAGAGTAGTTAGGTAGGTAGGTAGGTGGATAAAGGGATGGCTCCTAGGGTGAGCCGAAAGACAGAAAAGGGAAGCAGTATGCTCCCTACCATATTTGGGCATACCAGGGATTGTGAAACAATACATACCTATTTCCCTGGCTTAGCTGATAAAGAAGGAGAGCCTGTGGCTTAGTGGCTAATACGACTGCCTAATATGTAATACAGCCCAGGTTCAATTCCCAGTAAGGGTATGGCTAGCTGATGAGAGCTAAATAGCTTGAAATAGATCTATACTAGTCTTCCTTTATTTATTTATCAGCACAAATGCAACACAAATGTAACAAAAGCAACATAAAATAATGGCTTTCTGCCTGGATGGCTCCAAGGGTGAGCCGAACGACAGAAAAGGGAAGCAGTATGCTCCCTCCCATAGGCATACCAGGAGTTGTGACACAATACATACATATATATACATACAAATACACACACACGTGTGTGTGTATATATACACACACTGACACACACACAGAGACAAAGAGAGAGAGAGAGAGAGTAGATAGGGAGAGAGAGAGTGTAGGTAGGTAGGTGCAGAAAGAGAGAGAGAGAGAGAGAGAAATAGAGAGAGGGGGAGACAAATACAGTAGAAAGGGAGGGAGAGAGAGAGTAGGTAGGTAGGTACTGTAGATAGGTAGATAAGGGATAGAGAGAGAGAAATAGAGAGAGAGAGAGAAATACAGTAGATGGGTAGGTGTTTCTGCTGGCACAGCACTTGATCAATGTAATTTTCATCACCGTTAAAGAGCTTTCCAAAAGGAAAAAAAAAAGTTTTTGCACTCTGCAAACCTCCCAAAAACGGTCCGTTTTTCTTCTTCAAAAAAAGGCATGAATAGCCTTGGGGGGGGGGGGGGCGCTTGCAGAGTGCTCATGGGGTGACAAAAAAGAGCAAAATATGGCCCATTTTTCACAAAAATAGGCCTGTTTTTTGTCAAAAAAATTATATGCATAGCTTATAGAGTGCTGCTGGGGGTTAAGGGGGCAAAAAACGGCCCATTTTTTTCTCATTTCTACCCTCCCCAGCCCCCAGGAGCTCCCTGAAAGCCTCCATAAGGGTATGCATAGCCATTTTGGTGAAGGGGCGGGGCTTCGAGAGGCAAAAAATGCTGTATTCAGTGTAGAAGATGCGCCCAGATTTTCACCCTCTTTTTTGAGGAAAAAGGTGCGTCTTATACTCCGAAAAATATGGTAGTATGTACTTGGCAGTATTTGTCTGTTGTTGGGATAGGCAGAACACTAGACAAGGAAATGAAAAAAAGAGTACTCAACATCCTTCCCTGATGTTTTTGTTTTGTTTAAATAATCCTGGAAATGCAGATATATATAAAGAGGCTTGTGGGTTGGCAGGCTGGTGGAGAAGCTTGAACAAAGACCCATGACACCCAGTTTTCAATCTTCTTTTTGAACTGGTATCATATGAAGCTATGTGTTACATTTGTTTAGACTATTTCCATTATTCTCAGTTAATTCTCAGTGGGAACTGAAACAGAACTGAATCAAATCTGCTAAAACTTGTATAATCTATTTTTTAAAGATGTAAATGGCTAAGAGGCTGGAGAAAGCTTACAATGCTCCTCGTTTTGGTTCCAGGGAAGGAGGAAGGGAGGGAGGGAAAGAACAGGGATATTGATATACAATAGCTCACATCCATTTCTGCGATGTAATTTAAAAGAACTATCTCCAATTTAGAACCTAATAATAAAGTTCCCAAGATGATGGTGCCAGTCTGTCTGTCTATCTGTCTGTCTCTGTGTCCATCCATCTATCATCCATCCATCCATCCACCTACCCATCTCTGTCTGTCTGTCTGTCTGTCTGTCTGTCGACTGACCGACCTGCCTACCTACCTACCCATCTACCTACCTGGACTTAGAACATGTCTGACTCCCAAACAGTGTCTTATATTTTAAAAAATAAGCACCATAAAATGAAAAGGAAAAGAAATGTGTACATCTGTAGAAAACAAACTCGTCACTAGAAAAAGAAAATCAACAGAGTTCAACCATATTTTAATCCCAAGCCTGGGAGCCAAGACAACTTTTCAAAGACTTTCAGGACAGCTCCAGGGCACGAGCCATATAGATCTCATAGGTAGGGGTGGGGTGGGGGTGTTGTTCCAGAATGCAGGCTGGACTGTGCTTTTCAAGTAAAAACTGATTATACACCTATTGTCATTCTCTGTCCTGAGACCGATAGGCTGAATATGATTGATAAGATGGATCAAGATGGCAGCGCCTGGTTTGTATGCAACTGCATGGGCTCTATGTCTAAGTATAATTTTTTTGGGATGGGATGTAGCCCTGCCAGGGGTATTAATGAAACAAATCACTCCAAGATTGTGAAATGTTGCTCAATTGATGATATCTCACAAGGTGGAGACTATGGGAAACAATATTGCTCAGCATCACTCCTGAAGACCAGTAAAGCTCTGTGATGGGAGGTGGCAGCACAAGTGATGTCAACATACCCATTGCTGACTCAGAGTAGTTAGTGGGATAAGCCCTATTATCTCTCCTTTATGTGCTGATCCTGTAACTGCCTAATCCTCACTTTTCTTGGCATGCTAATGAAATTTGGTGTCCAGCAAATCCAGTGGAAGAGGTACTGTATTTTTCGGACTATAAGATGTACCAGTGTATAAGACGCACCAGGATTTCGAAGAGATAAGTAAGAAAAAAAGTTTTTGTCCTCTCCAGCCCCCAGGAGCACTCTGCAGGCTTCAGCAGGGCTAGGTTAAGGCAAAAATGCCCCCGTTTTTCACCAAAACGGGGACATTTTTCCCTTCTCCCTGTCCTGCTGAAGCTGGCAGAGTGCTTCTGGGAGGTGGGGGAAGGCAAAAACACCCCCATTTTGGTGAAAAATAGCCCATTTTCCATCCATTTTTCACAAAAATGGGATGCGGGGGCAGGGCTTCAGGAGACCAAAAATGGCTGCATTCGGTGTATAAGATGCACCAACATTTCCACACTCTTTTTTTTTGGGGGGGGGGGGGAAGGTACATCTTATACTCCGAAAAATACGGTAGTTATCAGTGGTGCTAAATCCAGTTGGTAAAGCCTGAACTTGATTTTAAAAACTCAGTAGCCTTGTTTTGCTGAGCTCCCATTTCTCTCTCTTTCTCTTCCAAGAATCAGTGAGATGATTTTCCGCTCCTGAGGACAAAACTTCCTGGCACGTATTTGAAGATATGACAGCTGTCAGATTTCACAAATGCAAAGATTGATTCCTTTGAGCTTCTTTTGTGAATCTTGGACAATAAATGTATAATTTGACTTGGTGTAGCACACTCAAACATAATAGACACAAGAAAAAAATGTCAGGAAGTGGCAAATTGCTTTTACAATGGTGGTGGGGAGACAGTCTCCAGTACTCATCAAGAAGGCTTGATATTCTAATAAAAAATAAACTCCTAATAAACAATAATTCCCAGCTTTGTAGAAATAAGGAACTAACAGCATTTTGTTTAATTCAACTGTTCTATTGGTTTGAAAAGAATTGAGGGAAGAAGGGGGAGGATTGGTTTCATGCATGGGAAATCTCTCAGCTATGAAGTGTAGAGAATGCAGGAGCTGTTACCTTGGTAAAACAGTTTGCAATATTTTTTCCAGTGCAGAATGACCAGATAACATTCAAAGGTAGCTCAGAGACTTACCTAATTCACTGAACTATAAGAAGGATGTGGAGGCAGAGAACAACTGGACTTGCAACTGGACTCTGTTACAGGTATAGCTAATCTCAATAAAAGTAGTTTTAGCTTTCCTGTGGAATGGAATTTTTAATCAGCCTGGTGAGGCTAACTGAAGAGTTCCTGTTAGAGTTTTAAGTCCAGATGCAGAATTAATATGTGTGATGCACAAAGAGCATGGCGTTTCAGTCTATTGTATAGAGCCGTGATGGCAAAACTATGGCACATGTGCCCAACGTGGTACACAAAGCCATGTCACCCAGCACATGCAGTCTTACTTGTCTGTCTTCTGGGTTTCTGGCACACATGCATGGGAGACAGTCAGCTCTCCTTTGCACATGTGGCAGTGCTGAAAATTGGTGCATGCATGCATGCCGGCCAGCTGATTGTCAGGTGTGCATGTGCTCCAGAACCTGGAAGTTCGGCTTTTCCGAAGTGCAATCCCTTTGCGTGTGCGGCAGTGCCAAAACCCAGCATGTGCATGCTCTCCGGCCAGTTAATTGTTGGGCATGCATGCACGCTATAACCTGGAAGTTCGGCTTTTCTGGAGTGCGGCCCTGACGAGCGTGTGCGCGCACAATGACCTTTTTGGCACTCAGGGCCGAAAAGGTTCGCCATCATTGTTATAGAGGAACAATGATTTAATGAGAGGAACATTTTTGTGTTTAATGACAAAAATATGAAACCAGAAAAATTGTGAAATAGTGAAACACTTCATTTACTGCCATTATATCCCAGAAATATTACTGATGAATTTATGTATAAACCTAAAACAGTATTTTATATTTTTAAAGCAACAATGTGGGGTATGTTTCAAGTAACTACAAACTTTTTGATCCTCTGAACATATTTATGTTATAGACAAACCAATTAAGTAACATAATTCGGTATAGTTCGAAAGTTATCTTCTCATTAACTTTTTAAAATAGGACAATGGACATATGGTATGGACTTTGGAGAAGTGATAGTATACACCAAAACCAATATAGCTAGAATGAATGAATTGGTGTTAGCAGATTTTGGCAAATTTGCTTTTATGAGACAATAGTAACTTACCATCTGGAAAATCTGGGTGACAGAGCTGAAGATCCTTGCAAGTTCGGGCTGGGTTGTTCTGAGTGCCTACTGGGTACTTCATGTGTTCAATATCTTGTTTCAGAGAACTTAGCGAGCCAAAGATCTCTTCCATTCCATCAGTGTAATCTTCTGCAACAGATAGCTTGGCATCTATGGATCTCTTGGACTTTTTGGAAGCCTGGATTGGCAACGGTTGAATAACCTCACCTGGAGGTCCCTGGGAACACAAAGCCAATAGCTTTTCATTTCAGTAATAGCTTTCTGCTTTTGGAAGTAAATAGCTTCCCATATTTTCTTAACAGTCTTAACATAAAAGAGAAACATTTCTGTAATGGACAAGCCTCTTGCTCCAATCTTTTCAGCAGGAAATAGGTTTCCCCTTTTGCAATTTGCTCCTATAATAAAGCACTGCACGTTATAAAAGGAAGGCACCAACTCTGGCCTACATTTAAATGTTAGCAGCTAGGAAATATGAGGATATACAAACTAGCTACATTCTCTGGCTATCAAAGGCTTAGTCTGGCTAAGAGAAAGACATATGGAAGTGAGACAAACCTTATCATTTTGGTATATAATCCAAGTGAGTCAAAGAAAACAAGGCTATTTTTATTTCTTCCACCAAACCAAAAAATAATACTTTTTGTTTAAGTGTGGATAAAATAGATAGAAAGATTACTTGGGATACTACTCAGTCACCATTTTGTGTGTGTATGTGTACTCCTTTGAATTATTCTTGATTCCTGAACTTTCTGGACTAGTCCTTACAGTTTTATTGGCAAAATTTTCATATTTTTTTTTAAATGTGATTTTGCTAAAAACTATAATTACAACAATAAATATTTTAAAAAAATAAAAGATAGAATACTAAGAAACAGTAGAAAGTGCAGAAAAGGAAAGAAAGAAAAATAAGAATAAAAAAGAGAAAAAAATATCAAGTGATTTCCAAGTTTCGTCACACCATGTAAACAGTGCTAGTAATTTATCCCCACTCTTTAAATACAACAAATGATCTCTTCTTTTCATATCCCATCTCTTATCTATAAACAAATCCAGAAAGCATGGTCATTTCGGTGTCAGCAAAAGTCCATTAAGGATTACCATAAATAACAACACATCTGTGTTAACCTTGGTCAAATAAACCCACTTTATATTTCTTCCTTTTACTTCTAACAGTCTTAATCTTTAAGGCAAATAATGTTGCAGAACTTGATTTTTTTTATTCTTCCTTTTCACAAGAGTTCTCAAAAATTGAAAAAGCTCTTTGTAAATCCAATATAGGAAAATTATCCATGTCATTCTCTGAGTTTATTGTTTAATTATTAAGTTGCATCTTTCTTCAGCTCTAGTACAAAAGAAAACATTCTTAACTACTCGTGTAGGTTCCCCTCGCACATATGTGTTAGTTGTTGACTTTAGGGCAGTGATGGCGAACCTATGGCACGCGTGCCACAAGTGGCACACGGAGCCATTTGTCAGGGCACGCGAGGCGCTGCCCTGTCAGCTGGCCAGCGCGCATGCGCGTGCTGGCCAGCTGAGTTAACCTTTTTAAAAGCTTTATAGGCTTTATAGGAGCCTGGGGAGGGCGAAAAGAGCCTCCCCGCCCCCCCCCCGGAGGCCCTCTGGAGGCATCAGGGACCGTCCAGAAGCTTCCCTGAAGCCTTCGGAACGCTTAAAACCACCTTCGGAGTGCTTAAAACCACCCTCCAAGCAAACCGGAAGTGACTTCCGGGTTGCTCGGAGGGTCGTTTTAAGCATTCCGAAGGCTTCAGGGACCGTCCGGTTTGCTCGGAGGGTGGTTTTAAGCATTCTGAAGACTTCAGGGAAGCCTCCAGACGGTCCCTGAAGCCTCCAGAGAGCCTCCGGGGGGGTGAGGGAGGCTCTTTTCGCCCTCCCCAGGCTCCTATAAAGCTTCTGGAGCCTTGGGAGGGCGAAAAAAGCATGTAAACATGGGGGTGTCGCGTGTTGTGCGCGCATGCACACTTGGGGGGGTCGCGCGTTGCATTATGGGTGCGGCATGCCCGCAAACGACCCCCCTGCTCTCCCCCAACTTGTGGCACGCGAGCCAAAAAAAGGTTCGACATCGCTGCTCTAGGGGGTGATGCTCATCTCCTATTTCAAAGCCTAAGAGCCAGTACTGTCCAGTGCTGGTCATGTGGCCGGCATGACAAAATGCCGAAGGTGCACGGAATGCTGTTCCCTTCCTACCAAAGGTGGTTCCTATTTTTCTACTTGCATTTTTACATGCTTTTGAACTGCTAGGTTGGCAGAAACTGGGACAATTAACAGGAGCTCACTCCGTTACACGGCGCTAGGGATTCGAACCACCAAACTGCTGAGCTTTCTGAATGACAAGCTGAGTGTCTTAGCCACTCAGCAACTGTGTCTCCTTACTCATGTAGGTAGAAAGTTAACTACTCTCAACATTTTTTTTTGTTACATTCTTCTAGTATCTCTCAGATGGTAGAGGCTGCCTACCAATGTAATTTTTGCCCCTGGATTCCTGCAAAACCAGAGCATAGGCAAATTGCTGATCTGTATGTCATTCAGCCATGGATTAAGCAAAATAAGCACATGTTCAGAGCACCAAGGGAAGAGAGCACCATATATTTTTCCCCATACATGCCCTTAACTCTTTCACTGATACACTCAACTTTAGTCATTTTTGGGTAATTATCTTAATATGCCATGTCTCATTTTAATTTGCATTGTCGAAAGCAAATCTTTTCTTTGACTAAAGTTTAAAAGTTTGGTTTGAAAGTGTCATCAGATATCACATTTGTTTTGTTTATGTCTGATGGGGGGGGGGAATTTTGCTTGCCTCGTGAACCACCAGTAGGTTTTTTTTTAAAGCACTGTAAAAATTACATAATACATTTTATTATTCCGATACAGTGATATTTATACAGTATTGATTAAAAATGATAAACACTCTAATGCTTAAATAGGTTAAGCCATTGAGAATACGATGAAATAAATATTATCTGTCTTAATTATCGTTTAAAATGTCAGTGTTAATAAGTGTAAGGATATTTGGCTGTTTCATCAAGAAGTGAACATAACAAGAAAGATGTTCTTACAATAAAGCACCCGCTGAGATTGCACTGAAGTATTTGTTGTACAATAAAGGTTTTGGTCTGAAGCTAATTAGCTAGAATACAACACCACTATTGAGCTGTGTTTAGGGCATCAGTTGGCCTTAATCTGGCTCTGATATTATTGCACATAATTTAAAAATATCCACAGCATTGTTGGCCTTCTTTAAAAAGTCTCTGCTTTAGCTTTCCTTGAAGATTATCAGGGGACAACCCCACACTGTTAAAGTCAGATGCTAATCCCCCTCTTGTATTTAAAGGCTACTGCTTGCACTCAACCTCTACAATAGTATACTCAATTTTGATCAAATCAAAACGAGTCTTACTTACAGGAGGTCCGGGAGGTCCAGGTAAACCACCATCACCTTTCTGGCCACCAGGACCCTATGAAGGAATAGAATAGTACAATTTTAGTAAATCTTATAAATTGAAAAAGAAGAGTGAGCCACCCCAAAGCCGGAAAGGGGGAAGGGGGAGCGGGAGAATCTGTGCAGAGGAACTTACCAATGAACCTTTAGAACCCTTGGGACCTTGAGGACCCTATAGAAAAAAGTATGACACAGTTACACAACATCATATTTGCAAAGGGGTCTATATAATGAACCAAAACAAGGTAAACTGGATATACAGTAGCTACTTACAGGTAAACCAGGAGGGCCTGGAGGACCAAGTGGGCCAGCTGGTCCAGGAATTCCCTAGGAAAAGAGTATGCATTAAATCCTTGCTGGTCATTACATTAAAAACAGCATTGCTGGGGGTGGAATTCTGGGAGCTGAAGTCCACCTATCTTAAATTTGCCCAGATTAAGAAACACTGTATTGTCTTTTGATTGGTAAGGCATATACCGATAGTCTTTGACTTACCACCATTTGTTTAGTGACTGTTTGAAGTTACAACTCATGGGAAAAAAGTGATAACCGGTTTTCATGCTTATGACTATTTCAGCCTTCCCACAGTCACCTGATCAAAATTCAGGTGCTTGGCAACTGGCATGTATTTATGACAGTTGCACTGTCCTGGGCTCATATGCAATCTTCCCAACAGGCTTCTGACAAGCAAAATCGATGGGGGACGACAGATCTGCTTTACAACCACATGATTCACTTAACGACTGCCATGATTCACTGGCCAAAAGGTTGTAAAATGGGGCAAAACTCATTTAACAACTGCCTTGCTTAGCAAAGGAAATTTTGGGCTCAATTGTGATCAGAAGTCAGTGTAAATGCTTTTAACTCTTTGTCATCCAAAAGCAAATAACATTTCAGTGGAAGTCTCATAAGGTGTGATATCCTCACTTTCACCTTACATCAGAGGTGGGGAATTATGACCCCGTTATGACTTATGGACTTCAACCCTCAGAATTTCTGATCATGCCTGCATGGGCATGTCTGGCTCAGGAATTCTGGGAATTGAAGTCCACGAGTCATAAAAGGGCCATAGTTGCCCACCCCTGCCTTAGATACCAGATACAGAAGGAAAGTGAATGTCCTGTCCTACAAATGCAATTCTACCTCTGGCAGTCTGCAATCTCCCTGGCATCTCCAGGTGTCAATTAAATGTGAAAAGATAGAGAAACTCCTCCCTGGGTGCTTTTTTTCCAGATGAGCAAGCAGCAGCAGTCAGGGAGATATCAAAGTAATAGAGAAATGTGTAACAGAAAACCTAATTCTAAACCTCATCACTCCACAATAATTTATATCAAAACACCATGAAATGAACTTTAAAAGCATTCTGCGAATGATATAGAAAAAAAAAAAACTAAGGTGCTTTCACAGGGGAAGAAAATTTGCCTGAAATTGGGAAACAGATGTTCAGTTCTGAATTTGTGTTGATGTTGATATATATATAAAAGTGAAGAGATCTTACTCTGATTATTTCCATTTTACTACTGCTAAGTAAAGTTTAAAAGAAAATGAGCTCTGAAGCTACCAGCCCGAGTGCAGAGGCTTTATTCGTAGGTGGATTAAAAAATTAATATTCTTATGTAATTATTATAAAGATAATAATATAAAGAGATTTCATTTTAATCCATAAAACTAGTTATGGTGTCCAGGGGCACATTAGTGTATAACAATAATGGAAAGCCAATGGAATTATATTCCTAGAACAAGTAGGACAAATAACTGGAAAAATAAAGAAAAAGATTACATTTAGATCTGGAATGCAATGAATAGTCATAAGCAAATTTCAGTACAATTAAAATCAGTTCTCAATGTTTTCAGCCATGTATCGCTTACTGGAATGAAGCTAACACTAGCGGAAGTGCTTTGGGATTTCTGGAATTATTAATGTTTTAATTCCACTGAAAGTACATCTTCAAACACTGTATACTCCAGATTAGTCATCTCTGTATTGATTTTGCATTTGGGAAATATTTTTCTTTTTCTCTTTGCTGGTGTTTTCTTTATTTGCTTTTGTAACCTTTCTGTTTTTCTATAATATTTTATAATAAACTAGTTGACAACCTGACATTGCCCGGGTATTTATTTATAGGGGGAAAATGTCCGGACCAAATATAATTTCTAATGTTGAATTTCCCCTCTTACCAGAGGGAGCCCCCTTGTGGAGTACTGTGAAGCCATTACAAGGGCAACTCCACTGTGCTGTATAGTAGAAGCCATTTTACAGCAGTATAGTAGAAGCCATTTTAAGGCACAACAGGCTGTATCTTAACAGAACACGCACACCAGGGGGTGTTAAAGGTGTCTTACTCCTACAGTATTTTTTTCCAGAGAGTAAGTCATCTGTGTACGAAGTTGTGATTCTGTTGTGGTCCCTGAAGTTTTCTCCTGTCCTTTAATCTCTCTGTTGGCTGCAATCACACCCTATGCTCCTAGAGCTAATTTTTGGTTTTGTTAATAAACAATTGGTCTATTTAAAGATGAAGACTGCCCTGTTCATGGCTTAATACATATAGCATTGTTTCTCATCAAAGGCTATGGATTGGATGTGTGGATATGCAGATTGGTAAAACTCCAATCCATTTTACTCTTTGCTTTTTATTGATAAATCTCCCTCATCTTTTTAATGAAAATTTCCATGAGGTCCTTTTTTGTAGATATCTCTAAATGAAGATTTTAAAAAAATAGGTAAGCATTCTTTTAAAAATAAAACAGCTCTTTTTTTTCTTGCAGCTTTGAAAAACACACAGAGGACTTCCAAATGAAGATGAGGTTAAGGGAGCTGGACATGATATGTTCCCATTATCACATGATATTATATTGAAAACTTTATAACTGTGAATAACTTTGAAATACCCATGAACAAATTTTATCTGAGGACAGAGAAATGCCAATTCAAGTCAGTGTCTGCTGCTTCAGAATCAGCATAGCATCACTGCTTTTTGCTTGAAGAAGTGTATGCTCCTTGTTCTGGTATTCCAGCATTAATATTTTGAAAGATAAAATAACTTTGCTGCTCTGAAGATTAGGAAGGATTCGAAGATTTTTAACGTGTTCGCTAATATTTCTTAACAATTCACACTTCCTTATGTAGAAGGAACTCAATTTGCTTTTGAAATTTTATTTGATGCTACCCATTACAATGTGCCTATGTTGGGGCAGAATCTGCCACAATGGATCTTGCAGGTCTGATCCTTGATACGTTTGTTTTACTTCCTAGTTCGATCCAGAAATTTTATTACTAAAACTCTCTTTGTTGGACATTCCCATTTGACTAAGTGTACAAAGCTTCCTGTTGATGGATAGAGAAGTTGTCTATTTTTCCAATTACTTTTTGATCCTTGGTGCTCTCTTTAATTTCTGAAAATCTGCTCTGCGGAACTGAGACACTGAAACAGGGAGAAAATCTTTCATTCATGCAAAGGTAATCGTGGAACCAATCTAGAATTATCTGACCCTGGGTATGAGTGTAAAATAGTCAAGTTACTAATGTTAATGGATGTGCAACAAGCTACTAATCTAGAGATAGCCTAAACAGTTATATAATCAAAAGGTAAAGAAAAACATTTCTCCGTGTGCAGTTTTTACTAACCGAATCTCCTTTTGATCCTGTAGATCCCTGTGTACCAGGCAAACCCCTGTCTCCCTTTTCTCCTTGTTCTCCTGGAGGCCCAATCAAACCAATCAATCCAGGATGTCCCTATAAGTAGATATAACAAAAATATGACTTACGGTCAAATAATAAAGAACTGAAAGAATAGCATCCAGTAAAGTGATCATTATGTTTTTAAGCAATGATATATGGAATAGTTATTGCATGATCTCCATGCTAATGATATATTTCCATGTACCTTTTCTCCTTTCGATCCTGGATCCCCTTTTAATCCTGGCAAGCCGGGTGGACCCTAAAGACATCAAGAAAAATAACATGAAATAAAGATGCCGACTATTTCTGAATCAAGTTCATCAAAGGTTCTGCATGTTCAGACGTAATCCCATCTCACAGCACTCAATGGCCAATGTCATCCAGTGTGCTACAAGGTATATGATGACCTTTAACAATATGCTCTTACAAGGAATTTATCTGAGTAATTCATTGGGCTAATGTTGGCTGTGGTTTTTATCCTGCTTTACCTGACATTTATTGTTCTTTTTGTGATACTGAGCAGGCTTAAGAAGGTCACTTTATTTCAGTTCAACCTGCTTTCCAGTTGGCATCAGTCTGTAGAACTATACGGAAGCACAATCTGGCTGCAAGTGAGTTTTAGTAATTCATGTATTAATTACATCATTCTGATAGCCATCTTTTTTTCCTGGGAACTTAAAGTCACAAAGCAAAAAGAAGCTATAAGAAGGTTATAACTAACAGCATGTGCACTGTGGTTAGAATGCAGTATTGTAGGCTAACACACTGCTCGCTGTCAGGAGTTCGATTCTGATCGGCTCAAGGTTGACTCAGCCTTCCATCCTTCCGAGGTCAGTAAAACGCGGACCCAGATTGTTGGGGGCAATAGGCTGCCTTTGTGAACTGCTTTGAGAGGGCTGTAAAGCACTGTGAAGCAGTATATAGGTCTAGGTGCTATTGCTATTGCTTTGATTTCATTGTTGGCTATTTGTCCTAAGCATCTTTTCTTTCATTTGAAGCCTTTCAAAATTATTTGCCTGAGAACAGGGAGCTTCCTTGTTATTAAAATAATAGAAAAGCATATCATCTGCAACTATGACATTTAGAGGAAACCCTATGATTTCTTTTAAAGTTAATGCAATATTTTCTCTCTCTCTTATCTAAACAAAGCTGTAAGTCACATACATAACTCAATCCATTTTGGAGTCTGGACATGCTTATTGCGAGGATACAGACCTTGCTCAGTTTCAATCTGAGAGAGTGCGGTTTTTGAAAAAAATATCCACTCCCAGGTTAGACATAAATGGAGGAAATGTGTTACAATACTTCCTTTGCAATAGTTGAAAAGAAAATGCACACATTTATTTTAGAATGCCAGGACATTGTTACAGGGAGGGAAATTACAACAGAAGGATGAAGATGAAAAATAATCTGTGGAACCTATAAATAACAGGTGAAAACTATAGGCTAATTTTTCATCTCATGCAACACCAGTTATTTTCAAATGTACAGAACGGATATCAACCATTTTATCTGTACAGAGTAATGTCAAAGTGTTTTAAACAGGCTTAGCAAAATAAAGCATCCATTTAGGAACTTATATCAAGCTGGAACTGAATTATTGCAACTAAATCCGAAAGAAGCAAGCATAAGACTGCAACATAAATCTCACTTAATGCAAGTGATAAGACTCACTTATGAGTAAGTAGGTATCAGAATATGTTATTAATTATTCATTGAACAGCTGCTTGCAGTGATGAGGGCTGTGGATGGTAGGGTAGGGAATAAAATATTTCAGGGTGTAATTGTTTGCACACTTACACGTGAAGCCCAAAAGAACTTAATAGGATATCATTAGGAGTAACTGTGTTAGGAATACACGGGTAATTCGAACTACTAACTCTTAAAATTTCTGCTTTTAGGTAGCATTAGATGCAAACGTTCCAGGCAAATATATAGTTCATGAAGATTACACATTTATTCTCACCTATGACACATTTGGTATTCCTGCTTTACCTAAGGCTTTGTGTTCTGTTCACAAATGCAGTACACTGGATAAGTCAGAGTTTTGGCAGCGTGACTATTATTATGAGATAAACCCAGATAAACCCAGGAGCAAAACACAGCACCCAGCACACTGAGCCTTTAGACAATTAATAGTGGTTTACATATACAGATATACACATGGTAGATAAATCCCTTACCACTCAGCTATGGACACAAGGAGAGAAATGAGATACACAACAAGACAGAGTGACGCCCTCTAATGGCCACACATATATATATAGACACCTCTTAAGACGGTAACAGACTTGTGTGGACCTCACCAGAGTCTTAAACTAGCTATACCTATATTGCTGATTCATCCTCATTGCATCAGCTGAGGTTAACAACTGCAGCAATGTATAGAACTTTAGGTAGGGATCAGTGAGTTAAAAGGCTAGATATCTAATTAACATTACTTTTTTATCCTTATCAAACTAAGTTTGCAAAGCTACTTCAGAAGACAGATATAATTGGTAACTTTGAATTGACATTTGGTTTTAAATCAGAGGTGTAAGAAGAATTTGGAGCACAGATGATGCTATAGTAATATGGATGGATTTTTGATGCCTCTGCTTTCTACTTCTGCTACTCAAGAATAAATCACAGTTGATCAGTCTTAAAAGATATTGACTAGGACTTTGAAAACAAGCCATACTAGATGCTAAAAGAAACATGAACACTAGTCTTGTTATCTATGTTCAAAGCTTTTCAGATAGTTATAATGCAGTACGGTGATGTCATTCTGTCATATGTTGATATAGAGAGAGTAATGAAGAGTATAGCATGACTTCAATCTGGCAGTGTTTTAAAGATTTATATGTACAGTTCCAGGTCTAGCAAAAAGATGAAAGTCTAGCAGAAAAATAAATTTAGCCTATGTTTTAAGATAGTTTCATAAACAAAATACTTACCATGGGACCTGGTGGGCCATCTTGGCCAGGTACTCCAGGTAAACCTTGTTCTCCCTGAAATAAGATATAAACCCAGCTTAATTTGGAAGACAACAGTATGAAACCCTGAACCAAGAAAGGAAAAAAATGTAATGGTTGATGCACTCACCACAGGGCCAGGAATACCCCTTAGTCCTTCTGGGCCAGATTTTCCTGCAGGACCTTGAGGACCAACTGGGCCAGTTTTTCCTGGAGCACCCTCTGATCCAGCCTCACCCTATGACATAAATATCAGTGTGAATATTCATATACTCTTGAATCAGATTATTTACACCTAAAGAAAAAGTTGGTGAGAATTCCATAGCCAGTTCAATAAATAATCCTTTACCCGAGCAAAAGACAAGAAAAGTACCCAGCAGCCTTGAGGAGGAGGTAAGCGCAGCCAGGCATCCCCTCAGGGAAGCAGGGTTGGACTGAGCTGTGGGATTCCAGTGCCCTGGGAGCTTGAGGGCTGGACTGGGCGCTTGCCCTCTGCTGCCTAAGGTTCTAGACAGCCTGTGCCACTGTCCAAGGGTCCTCTGCATGGCCTGAGAGAGATGGTGAGGCTCCTCTGGAGGACAAGGATTTGGCGCTCTCCCTGGTCTTGCCTTCCTCCATTGGAGACAATGGATCTTCCCAGCCCTGCTCAGGCCACCAGAGGCACCCCCGACATGAGTGACATTGAGCTGCTGATGACCACCATAGCCACAGCCACCAGCCTCCCTACCCCAGTTCAAACACAATCCTGATGCGGCCCTCAATGAAATTGAATTTGACATCCCTGGTTTAGACCACGCTCCTTCCTTTTCTTTGGAAAGGAAGATTTGGACTGAAATAATATTCACTCATTTTTGGCTAACAGGGATGCACAGAATTTAATGCAAAAAAAAAGAAGTGGCGATTAGAGTTAAGATACAACTGTTACATGCCACCATTTGGATAAACAGACTATGAACAAGGGACAGCCTAGTAGAATAATGAGCCTCTCAGTTGATAGCTGCTAGGACTGAAAAGCTTTTGGGATCCAATTCCAAAAAGGTGTTTTGGAGACCATGAGAGAATATTAGCTGCAGCTCCTTAAGGAGCACCTTTCCCTAGGATTGTGTGGCTGCAGTGTGCAGTCACAACATGATTCTGAGAAAAGACATTATTGCTTCAAAATTGAGGCAGGTGCTGCTTTCTTCTTTTACATGCTTTAAAACACCTGGGATTTTGGAACTGCAACCAAACCATTTATAGACCTAATAGGTAGTGCCTTATCTTGTCATAAAAGCCTCACCACTTCTGGATAAATCAATCACTCATCTTTTGCTCTTGATTCATGATTCATTCGTTCGTTCAGGTTTGAGGTTGCCCAGCTCAACAAGAAGCTCACAACATTAACAGCAAGAAATGATAAAACAGTAAGAATATAGATTGTGTGCATCCAGAAGAAGTAAAGTAATTTTTATAGGGATCCCCACCATTCTAGCCCAAAGCTTGGGAGTTACAGCCAAATTTTCACAACTTTTTGAATATTATCAAGGAGGAAGTCATGTGAATGTGTACATGGGGAGGGCAGAAACATGTTAGTCTTGTACTTAAAATATTTACCTTTGCTCCTTTTTCACCTTGTCTTCCTTCTGCACCCGCTGCTCCAGGAGGCCCCTATCATTAAAAGAGAAAAATTTATATTAAGCATAATGAGATGAGTTAGAATCAGACTATATCCCTACTTCATGAAGAGATACATCTCTTCCATAGAAATGTTCAGATGGAATGTTCTACTGGAGGAGCAGAACAAAACTGCTGCTGATTTTGATCCACTATAGCCCTTGGTCCTATTAAAAATTACATCCAAAGTTGGAGATTCTCTAGAGTAGGGATGGAGAATATTTCCAGCCAGAGGTCTCATTTCCTCCCTCTCTGTTAACTACAAAGAACATGAAACCAGAAATGGCAGGGCTCCATTTTTTAACAGTTTCTATTTTGTTTAGGATGGCCTTGGTGTCTTGAGATTTGTTAGTAAAAATCTACTCTTTTAGAGAGTTAAATGCTGAAATGAGTGCTTTAAGCTTCTCCATTTGAGCATCTGTTTTAATCCTTACAATCACTAACTGAAATGCGTAAAATTGTAAAGAAATGTTGTTGCCATCCACTCCATGGTTGTGTTGTAAGCCACAAAAGAATCTTAGAGAGCTAAATAAAGACTTGCAGACTGAAGTCCTCCAAGATGGCTGCTGAATAGGATGGGTTTTTTTCTCTCTTGCCGATGATCTGCTGATTTTGCTGCCTAAACTAGTTTTCTGGCAGTGCTGCTCCCTGGATTTGAATGGGGGCACTTAGAAATGATCCAAAACAACTTTTGGATGGCTATGGACACTTTTGGGAAGGGGAGCATTCCCTTTGGGAGTGGTCAGAAAGTCTTCCTGCCAGCATTTTGGATTTTCTTAAGCATGCCCGGATCTTAATTTCACTTTTTGAATTTTTCCTTTGCTTTTTAACTTTTAAAAGGAGACTGCCTGGCAAAATGCTGATTTATTTCAATCCCCTGCTGGACTTTATCTGTTCTCTTTTGTCTTTTTCCCTTTGATTTATGCTGTTTTTTCTAAATAATAAAAAATATCTGGAGTTCTGCTCTGGTAGCTCTGGACTAGTAGATGGACAGTTGTAGAAGATGTGGTCACCTGTGAGGGAAGTGATAGCGAGAGCAGAGAAGCAGAGAAGCCTCTGAAACTGGGATAGCTTTTTCATTATTGCAACACAAGACTACCATAATTCTAGAAAAGCATATCCAGCTTTTATGGAGGGGAAATAGAAAAGGCAGTCCTGGGTTGTGTGTTAGACAGCCTAGTTGGATGTATTCCTGGGCAACTGACCATTCTCCCAAAAAAAAATGTTCAGAAAAGAAGAGAAAAGTTGACAAAGTATCACTGAGTGAAAGAGAAAATATCCATTAAGCTACCTGAATGTAAAATATGCGCAATTGCTTCCCCAGCAAAAAAAGGTAGGCTTTTTTCCCCCCACACTCGGAAAACAATGATCTATTTTTGTCAATACACTGTCAGCAAGTTGTTTCTGTTTCTGCTGAGCTTGATGAGATTTTAGAATCTTTAAAAAGCCACTTCTGTAAGATACATGCATGCATCTCTTTGATTAAACAGCCCAGCAGGCTGGGAACAGTTCTAGTTCCTACTAAAGTTTAAAATATAGCTTTATTTCATTCTTTGCATGACACGTGTATCTAGCAGAACTGACAGGTCTAGCATTACAAGTCAGTAATGCATGTTTTAATGCTGTGTGTGTGTGTGTGTGTGTGTGTGTGTGTGTATTATATGGATCATATCTCCTAGTGCAGAAGTGTGCGAAAGTGCAGAGTTCTGGGAAAAACAGTAGATGGAACAAACCCATGTCAAATATTAATAATATAATGTGAGAAAACACTGAAGTCTGAAACATGTTAAAAAGAGACTCTTAGATTTTGTCCAGATGAGAAATTGGAAATGCTTGTGGCTTTTTGTTGCAGATTAAACAGTAATATGAAATAATTCTACACAGATAATCCAGGACCTCTAGACATTTAAGTGTGTTCCCATTTGCATTTTACACTGGAGGATGTACATTTTTGCTTGTATCCCACCTTTATTATTTTTACAAATAAGTTAAGGTGGTGAACATATCCAATACTACATCTCCCTTCTCCCATTTTCTCCTCAAAAAGCACTCCTGTGAGGTAAGTTGGGCTGAGAGAGTTACTGCCCATGGTCATCCAGCCAGCTTTCATGCCATTGGCTAAGGCAGGACTAGAACTAGAACAGTTAGAACAATTAATCAGTGGAACAGCTTGCCTCCAGAAGTTGTGAATGCCCCAACACTGGAAGTCTTTAAGAAGATGTTGGATAGCCATTTGCCTGAAATGGTATAGGGTTTCCTGCCTAGGCAGGGGGTTGGACTAGAAGGCCTCCAAGGTCCCTTCCAACTCTACTATTGTATTGTATTGTATAACTCACAATCTCCTGCTTTCTAGTCGGGTGCCTTAATCACTAGACCCAAATGACACATGCTTGACAATAAAATAATTCTCCTCACCAAGACCATACATATTTCCATTTTAAGAGCTTAAACTTCATAATGGATAGTCAATATAATTTGCGCCAAGCTTAATAAACTTTTAAAACATCCATTACCATTTGTGAGATCATTCTGTACAAAAGTAGATTAATAAAACCCCAGAACACAACCACACATACCCCCAAAAAGAAAAAGATGAAAAAGAGAGGGGCTCCTCCAGGTGCCGTCCGCTAGACAATGTCGTGGGGCGGCGCCTAGGAGTAGAGCCTTCTCTGTGGCGGGCCCAGCCCTGTGGAATGACCTCCCTCCGGATATTAGGAATACCTCTGACCTCCGCTCCTTCCGTATTAAGCTTAAGACCCACCTATTCCAAGCAGCTGGCCTGGCTCAACTTTGATTTAACCATATCGCTCCTGACGGGTTTTTAACTGGGTATTTTAATTACATTTAATTTCTAGGGGTTTTAAATACAGTATTTTAATTGTTTTTATTAATCGATCTCCTCCTTATATATATGTATGTATGTTTTAGTGTACCTTGTTATATGTTTGTTTTGTTTGCATATTTATTTCGAATGTTTTGTTGTACGCCGCCCCGAGTCCTTCGGGAGAGGGCGCGGCTAAGAAATAAATATATTATTATTATTATTATTATTATTATTATTAAAAAGGAACAACATATATCACATATGTACCAGCAAATCACACTCACAAAGTAATATGTTGGAACTTAAATTTCATAATGAATAGTCAGTATAATTTAGGCTCAGTTAAATAAACTTTTAAAACATCCATTATCATTTGTAAGATCATTCCATACAAAAGATTAATTAAAGCAAAGAACACAAAACCAAAAAAGAGAGAAGAAAATAGGGGGGGAAAGGAACAGCATATATCACATGTGTATCAACAAACTACAAACTCACAAAGTACTATGTTTTCAGTTGCATTTGTAATCACAACCCTAAGTTTACTGTGCACTGTATAAAAATAGATTGTGTTGCAAGAGCACTGATATGTTATTTCACTACACTAGACACACTGGAAAAAGCTTTGAAATGGTTAGAGCAAATGATCTCGGGGACAGGAGAAACAATATAAAAACTTTGTAATAATTATAAATGTACTTCTTGCATAATCTAGGAATGCAGCTGCAACATTAATTAGCAGTGCCTAGGAACACTGTGATCGCTAAATTATAAATACAAAGAATCATGATTGCCAAAACAAAGGGGAGGGGCTATATTCATTATCAAACAGTACCACTTCTGCACCAAATGCAAAGTTGGTAAATGAACAGCTCTTGTTAACCCACATCAGCTGCCAGCATTCCACAGATGGAGCTTCTGAAAAAGAAAGATGGCTAACTGTTATTTATCTGCCTTTGCTATGCTTAGATTTTGTAGTGTGGAGGAAAATGTTAACTAGCATAAAATATCTCGGCAACAAGAACATGGAATTAATCGCTTTCTCTGCCTTACCCAAGTCTCCGAAATATGATCAAATTGTACTGAAATTCAATGAATAAGTCTGGATTAAAGATAAAGGTTCCCCTTGCACATATGTGCTAGTTGTTCCCGACTCCAGGGGGCGGTGCTCATCTCTGTTTCAAAGCCAAAGAGCCATCATTATCCGAAGACGTCTCCATGATCATGCGGCCAGCAATGTCTAAATGCCAAAGGCGCCTGGAGCTCTGTTCCCTTCCCACCAAAGGTGGTTCCTATTTTTCTACTTGCATTTTTACATGCTTTTGAACTGCTAGGTTGGCAGAAGCTGAGACAAGTAATGGGAGCTCACTCCATTAGGTGGCACTAGGGATTCGAACTGCCAAACTGCTGACCATTCTGATCGAGAAGCTCAGCATCTTAGCCACTGAGCAAAGTCTGGATTAGATACTCTGTTTCAATTTGCCTATATCATAGGATACTTATAAGGATAACATGGGGAGAACCACTGTTGTTGGAAGAAGGGTGAGAGAAAAATATATAAGTAATCTGTAGAATTATTTGTTAAGATGACTTGTGCCTAAACACTATGCCCACAGAACCAGACTGGGAAATCATTTGTTGAGTGAGTGGGCAAAGATATATATCACATATGGGGATAGAGTAAGATTGGCTAGATTTTCCTCTGTGTTCTGTTTAGGGTGAAGAATTCTACATTAAAATTTGCACTATAGTTGCATGATTTCCAGTTCAAAACAGAAGGAAATTGTACCACCGTTTTTTGGCAATCAGAAGAGACCCAGAAAAGGGAATTTAAAGATTACTTGTGGTTTTAAGGCAGTTTCACAGATTACATTGATTCCTCTCTAATCTTGTGTTGCCCATCCTGATCATGTTTGTTATTTGCATCAGAAGATTTTCCCCACCCAATTATTTTGATACGTTATCATACAAATCCAGATACATACAACAAAGCCCCCAGGAAACATTTTATAATGCAAAGGCTTGCTTACATATGTGGATTTTCTTTTGGGATTAACACATTGGTTCCATGAATTTATGATGTTATTTGATGTGCTGATATGAAACCATTTATCAAACACATTTTGGATAAATACAAAAGTTGATACAGTGGATGGAGGCAACTTTCTATGGGGCCTACTGTATGTTAATATCGTAAAATGGTTTATCTCTATTTCATTCCTCAGCTTGAAGGTTTCTCTTGAAAAACTTATTCAAATGCTATTCAGAGTCATCTGTCAGCTGACTGAAAATATGCTTGTTTAATGTTTGAAAGAAAATTTATTCTTTTTTATGCCATTTATTATTTATGTGCATAAACATGATATGGCTATTTGTAAGGCTGAGAACACTCAGAAACTGTTTGCCATGATGTTAGGTTTCTCTGTAATATTTTCAAGAAGAATAAAAGAGCTATTCTTCAATTTACAAGTGTCAGAGATATCTAGCTGACGTTGCAAAATGGAATATACCAAACCCAGGATAAATCATGGATAAGATTTTTCTCATTCTCCGCTTTTTTTTTTACATATCTAAAATGTATAACATTTACTGGACCAAGAACCAAATATTTAAAATAGGATGGTGTGTTTTATACAGAATCAAAACCCATTTTCATAGACCCCTAATTCCCTTGAATCCTGCACTGTAGTCCAAAAAACCCAAAATTCCTTGAAAATGTAACATGTGTTTTTTTTTCAAGGCAAGTACAGGTAGTCCTTGACTTACAACAGTTCATTTAGTGACCATTCAAAGTTACAGTGGCATTGAAAAAAAGTCACTTATGACCATTTTTCAGGTGCCACCATTACAGCATCCTCCATGGTCATATGATCAAAATTCAGACCCTTGGCAACTGATTCATGTTTATGATGGCCGCAAGTGGTCATGTGATCACCTTTTGCGAACTTCTGATAAGCGAAGTCAATGGGGAAGCCAGATTCACTTAACAAATGTGGAACTAACTTAGCAACTGCCGTGATTCGCTTAACAACTGTGGCAAGAAAGGTCGTAAAATGGGGCAAAATTAACTTAACCATGTCGTTTAGCTACAGACATTTTGGTCTTAATTGTAGCCATAAATCGAGCACTACCTGTAATTGCAATCTTCATCTTTTGGCAATAGAGGTACAAGACAGAGAATAACCTATACTGAAATGACATCTTATCTTAAGAAGGGAAGAACTAAGTTCCTACCCATTTACCTCAAATATTACAAATGAAATAAGTAAATACAAACATTACTATATCTAGGTGGATACCCGTGCTCCACTACGAAAATATGTGATCGGGCTTGATAAATCGACACTTACAGCTTGAAATTAATGAGTAGTTATGATTGGCCTTTCCTATCCCCTTCTCTCCCTCAGGCTGGTCCCATTGATCCTCTCCTATCCCCTTCTTTCCCTTAGACCTGTCCACAGAGGCCTCTCCTATTCTATCCCCTTCTATTCCTCAGGTTCCTCTCCAAACTCCTAGCCCGCAAGCCAGATGGGTCACGTACTGGCCACGCCCACCTCCAAGTGGCAGTTGGAACAGAGTTATTTTCAAGTTGGGGGGGGTAGTAGAACGTCTAACTCCTTAGCATCAGAGCATGTGAATAATAATATAAGAAATACCAATGATCTGATGGTCATTTTGAAAAATCCTTTCTTACCAATTTTTTCTATGAAAATCAGGATTATATATATATATATATATATATATATATATGTGTGTGTGTGTGTGTGTGTGTGTGTGTGTATACATACATATATGTGTGTACAAAATATTATTATTGTTGTTGTTGTTGTTGTTATTATTATTATTATTATTATTATTATTATTATTATTATTATTATTATTATTATTATTATTATAAGTATTATTAAATAATTTTTACATGTAATAAGAAAAGCACCATCGTTTGTTGCTGGGTAAATTGATCATACACATACTATAAGGAACATTGATGACTTCAGAAGCTAGGCAGTTTTGATTTGATTTCTGACTTTGATTTAGTGTTTTTTGACACTAGATCCTGGTTTTTGTAAAACTCTGATTGCAAATTAACATTTTACCCTATTTCCCCAAAAATAAGACCCAACGGGAAAATAAGTCCTAGCCTAATTTTTCAGCATGCTCGTAATATAAGCCTCACTCCCCAAATAAGCCCCAGTTAAGTTCATCAGCCAGACCGATCGAATTAGTACCATATTTCCCCCAAAATAAGATCTAACCAGAAAATAAGCCCTAATGCATCTTTTGGAGTAAAAAAATAATATAAGACCCAGTCCTATTTTCGGGGAAACACAGTATATGAAGCCAAACCATTGTGATTTATTGAACATTGTGAGTAAAGAAACCATGGTTCAGCATGAGAGGTTGAGCAATGTCAGGAGCTTGCTAAGGTCCTGCATTAAACTTCATAATCACTTCGGAAATGATGATTGTATGACATTTCTCAGTCTAGGGCCGTGATGGTGAACCTATGGCACAGATGCCACAAATGGCACATGGCGCCATTTCTGGGGGCATGTGAGGCATTGCCCTATCAGCTGATTTTTGGTCTTGATTTTTGGCCGTTTTTCACTTTTCAGAGACTTCCCTGTGCATTGGGCTGTTTTTCTCTCTCTGGAGGCTTTAAGAAAGCCTCCTGAAGCCTTTGGAGGGAGAAAAATGGCTCAACGGGCAATCCGGACTTCCGGCTTGAATGTTGGGCCATTTTTCGCCCTGCTCAGGCTACAGAGGCTTTCTAGGAGCCTGGGGAGGGTGAAAAATGGCCCAATATGCAAGCCGAAAGTCTGGGCCCACCGGAGGTCGGAAAATGGGCCATTTCTGGCCTCCCGAGAGCCTCCGGGGGACAGGGGAGACCATTTTTGCCTTTACTAGGCTCTAAGAAAGCCACGTGCACATGCGTGAGCAAGCGTGTGTGTTTGTGTGTGTTACATGCACAACGACAGGGTGCACAATGCTGGTGGGGCATTAAATTATGGGGGTGGGCACACAAGTGTGCGCAATAGCATGCACACATGTGCTTTTGGCGCAAAAATGGTTCGCCATCAGTGGTCTAGGGTTAGATACAGAACTGTTTTTCCTTGTACTAAGTGGGCAGTTTCACAAAGGCAGAGTAAAGCATGAGCACATTCTCCCACACACATTTCTTCCTTTTTCCTGGAACATCAATGCAAGACAGATTTCCTTCCACAGCATTGAGACTTCACCTGTAGATATAATTAATTTACCAGGTGATTTGGACGTGGTTCTATGCAAAAAAAAAAAAAATCTATTTCTGGATTTTGAAACAAAACATTTAAAGCCAAGACATGATGGAAGGTATCCATTATTCATTGCACTTATCCTGTCTTATCCTGTTTTTTACCAAACCTAGTTGCATACATCACAGATCTATTTGTAGTAAAAGTATCACCGTTTTCTAGAATCAAGAGCTATGCTTTCTAACAACATTTTCATTTGAATCAAGAACTACTCTTACCTTTTGGCAACCTTTCAAGAATACACTGCAAAAGGATATAAAGCATTTGCCTATTTACAGAGCATTAGCCTTTGCTCTCCTTAGCTTTCTCAGCCAGGACTATCCATATAAAAGCCTAGGATACAATTCCCTTTCCAATCAGCAAAGAAAAATGAGAATTAGAAGCACAACTGCTTCTTAGAACCAATAGCATTATGTAAATCAGGCATTGCTTGGTCAATTTCAAGGAGCCGTAACAGTCACATAATTGGGACTCAAAGAATCCCTTTCCTATTCTCTTCCAGCCTCCCCTCAACTTATGTGACCTCAGGCTGGCCCAAAGGTCAGTTTGAATAAAGTTCCTATTACTGATGATCCTTGACTTATGGCCATTTGTTGAATAATTCACCTGAAGTTATGACAGTGCAGAAAAAAAAGTGACCTGTGACCATTCCTAGCAGTTAGGACTGTGGTAGGATCCTCGAGTCGCAATTCAAGAATTTGGCAATCTGCATATATTTATGTCAGTTGCAGCATGCTGGGGTCATGTGATTGCCATTTGCGATCTTTCCAGGTGGTTTCCAACAGGCAAAGATAATGGGGGAAGTCCGATTCACTTAATGGCTACATGATTCACTTAACAACTGTGGTATGAAAGGTTGCATGACTCTCTTAACAAATGAATCGCTTAGCAACAGAAGTTCTGGTCTCTCTTGTGGTCGTAAATTGAAGATTACTTCTAACTAAATTAATGCCTGGAAAAGATGAATGCATACATTTGTCTCTGACTCTTTCTCTTTCTCTCCATCCATCCATCTTATCTCTTCTGGAATAAAAATACCCTTACCTAGGAGTACAGGGCAATGCATATTATTCAGAATTATATATACAATGTGCTGCTCCCAGATATACAGATGTTATTAGAGGTTAATTTGAATGTTTTTCTATGGGTAGATAACTAGAGAACATAGAAAAATAGGAATGAAGATCAGTTCACATTTGTTTTCCTCTTTTTAAAAGTGAAATGGCTAAGGAACTCCCTCTCTCCCTCCCTCCCTTACTTCCTCCCTCCCTCCCTTCCTATTCACTCTCATAAACAGGGGTGGGATCCTACTGGTTGAACAACTGGTTCACTGAGCATGCGCTGGATGTGCCTGATGCGTGCTATGCATGCATGCACAGTTCCCAGGAAAACAGCTGAGCTGATCTCTGCCGCGCTTATCAGCTGGGCTAAAAACCAAGGAAATATAGGTGGGTATAGCCCAGGGTCGGGCGGGTGGGCCCATCTGAAGGTCAGAGCGAACCAGTTCACTCTCAGCTGATCTTCAAAGCTACCTGTTTGCTTGAACCAGGCCAAACTGGTAGAATCCCACCCCTGCCTATAAAATCCTATCTGACATGGCCTTTGGAATCTCCAGAACCTCATTCTGCAATCAAATCTAACCTCTCTGATACAGATATCCTAGGTGAAGTTGTAAACTGCACCCAGCTTTGATAAAATGAATGGAGTTGAGGCATACAACTTCTTGGTAGCAGCTACTACGATTTAAACAGGCTAGTTTCCATCCTGATTTCATTTAGAATGGTATTCAAAACTGAGCTCTTTTGAAAACAATTTATGCGCTGGCAGGATGCCATCTAGGTTGAATGTGTCATTGAGGTATACTTTGCTAGGCTTTGACTGTACCTTAATTTTTTAAAATGCGTTCTACCAAGGATGTTTTGTGTGTATGTAAGATGATTCTCTGAATCTGAGAAAGAAGAGAGAGTTTTCAAAACATGGCAGATAAGGAACTCATGGACATTTCAGCCTTACTTCTTAAGGGAGGCATCAGCCCATCTATTAGGGAATTTATGAGACAGAAGATCAGTCACCTCATAGGGGTCTTAAAACTAATAAATGAGGGAACGGAGTATATTTATCCAGTTTCCAAGTTTTTGTAACTTTATCGCTTTTTTCCTGGCATTAATGAAACTCTATGAATCTTGCACGGCTGTAGGAGCTTGACAGTATCTTAAAAAAATACAATTAATTTATTTTTAATTTATTCATATAGCGTGGATGTTTTATTCACCAACCACTGGAAGTTCTATGAGATTTGGGTATTCAATGTTCTTGGTCAGCACACACACAGTGTCTGACCAAGTATTTTGCATTGGCTGCAATTGGGGCAATCCCATGCCATGGACAAAAAATATGAGTGTTGAGGATTACTTGGAGGCACTAACTGTGGCTTAAGTGAAAGTGCCTAAAATTCAATTAGCTTCCTTGGCTTCTGAACATGGAATGGGCAATGAAGGCACTGGATGGGTTTTTACTGACAGTGAAAAAGTTACTTGAACTGATAAAGCATCGCTAAATATTGCAAAGCTCCTTTGCTCACTGACTCAAGAGTTCCCCTGACTTTAATCCCAAATGCTCCACAAACACAATAAGAAACGTAGCTTCATGGTGTCTTTAAAAAGAACAAGTAAATGTGGCATACTTCCTTTTATTGTCTTGGACTTGGATCTAACAAAAACATATTGGAAAAGAAATGTTTTGGCTTAACTGTAGCAAACTTAGTCATTGTTGAATGTAAAAGTGAGTCTTATTCCAATTTTGCTGAAAAGACTACTAATGCCACTGTAATTGTTTCCAGCATTATAAATGTTCAGTAAATTGGTGGAACAAATAGATTATTGTGTAAAATAGATAAAACTAATTAAGCATGTCAGTTCACTCAAGCCTATTATATAGAACGGTTTATCTCATTTTGCTAAATAGATTACAGCTTACATTTAATGCTGCTGTATGTTTTTTTTTTAAATGTTAAAATCAACTAATTGCCTGACAAATAAGGCTTAGATGTTCACATGCCTGCAGAGATTGTTCAAGATGTGTATTTATTATTTTTCAAAAAGACTAATGATAGTAGGATAATTGCAGGCCTATCAACTTTTAGGGTGTTTTTGAAGCATTATTTTTTGAAGACATTACTTTTTATTTGGCACTAAACTTTAATTCATCTTATATCATGAGCTGACTTTAGGATAAATTCAATTTAAAACAATGTGTTGTAAATTAATGTTTTCTAAACCACACACTCATGTGTAGGGAAATACTTCCTTTTCCTTTCAGAATACTCCAAGCTGAATTGATTAAATTGTACCTCATTATACACAAAATGGTTTAAAGGGACAACCTCCCTTTATGAAGATCTCAAAATCTTCATATATATATATATAAAAGTTGGCTTCCTTGATTCAAGATCTATAGGCATCTGGTTGAAGCCACAGTGACATCATATGCAGCATAATGATATTACATGTAGTTCTTTACTTATGACTGATGTCTTAGAGACCTTTCAAAGGTCCAACACAGAACAGACCCTCCAAAAGACACTTATAACCCAGTTCCAAAAACTTTAAATGACCCCCCCCCCATAGTCACATGACTGCATTTTAGGCAATGCATTCGTGGCCATATGCAGGATTCTGTGACCACGTGATCATGACTTACAACATTTTGGCAAAAAACAGCTTACTTCTGGTTTCCAGCAAAAGCACTCCATAGCGACAAGGGGTTCACTTCATATCAGAGTTTCAGTTAAAGACAGTGGTGATTTGCTTAACAATCACCACAAAAAAAGGTTGTAAAATCAGGTTGGACGTATGACTATCATGACTTATGATCATAATAGACAAGCTCCATTAGAATTACCTATATACAAATGACCCAAATAATGTAATTTACATTAAATGTATTTATGTTACATTAGTCACCTTTTGACTGCAAATTAAGCTCAATATATATTCACATCATTTGCATGAAGACCTCAAAAAACATTTGCCTCCTTACTCCCCTGCAGATAGTCAGGGCTGCCTGTCATTTTGAAATGTTAGTAGTAGTCTTCAAATGTTCTCCCAGATATAGTGAGAAGGAAGATCCTAATATTAAGGTTTTTTCCATGGTATATGACACTGCTATGGATACTACTTATCTGATTACCCAATGGCCTCTAGTGAGAAGTGAGATTATGTTGGCTATAAATATTAGAACATATTAGCAATGAGCAATACCATTAATTAATCAAGCTAGAAAAAGAAATCTGAATTTCCTTTATGGCAATCTCATCTTCTATGGTTTGGCCACACTTTTTTTGTATTATATTTTACATATCGTAGACTCTGGGTGTCTCAAAATATAAGAGCAAAACTTTAAAATGTTATCAAACAACAAAGCATGTGACAATGAACAAAATGGTGAATCCAGTTAAAACACACACACACACAGTATACATTCAGCAAGGAGCTCCATTCATCCTTGCCAAAGCCTCAGAGGATAATGAATATACCGTAAATGATGAAAACAACTTTTGCAAATAAAGATGTCACACAAGAATGAAACACACATCTGGCAACCTGACACGCATAAGCATGGCAACTTATTATTTTACAATTCTACTGCCTCAGGTTACAAAGTCAAATCTTAGCTTGTGTAATAACATTATGTACAATGACTGTAGAGCCTCTTTGTTCTTCACATTGTGGCTGAAGGTGGAAGACATTTATTCGTTTCAATTTGGACAGGGATGTTATGATTTTTAATTGTAGAACAAGCCTAGCAATTAAAACAGAATCTAAACTTAATGTAATACCAAGACTCATTTTAAAGCTTTTAATTACAGCTTGTGCTTTGAAAAATCAGAAAACAATGGTAAATTAAGCAAATGTTTATTCTTCCTGCTTTTTTCACCTAAAAATTTGTGGCTTTCCTCAAGAGTTTTAGTACAAAGATAATATGCCTCTCTTAATGGCCCTTTAAAGTGTTCTCTTCTTGTATGCATTCTCCCTCTTATTGTTCTTGTAATTAATTAAGTTCTGTGCTCCCTAGTAACAATTACCACGCATCCATGATCATTTTCCCACTAGCAATTTATAATGTCATCCAGCCATTGTTGTGGCAATATATCATTAAAGAAATCACACTTTTGATTGTTGCAGCAATAGCTGTGTAATGCTTTAAATCACCAGTGCAGTAACATTTACTTCTATGTGAAACAACAAAGATTCACTTCAATGAAATGGTGCAGGCTGTAGAAGCATCCTGATTTGTTTGCTGAAACAAGGAAGACAGCTGATTCACCTCCACAAAGCTGTTTTCCTGACCTTGAAACACTTAAGGCCAATCCTATTGAACTATTGAAGCTTCTCTGTGCCTTCTCCAACAGCCTTGTCTGAAGAAGTGATTGCCTTCAGCCTTTGCTGAAATTGCCTAAATTGCAAGAGTTTTACTGTATACCGAGGGGAATCTGGATTAGGCTTTGGTCCTTTCTTTCTTCTTGATTTCCCTCCTGCAATGCAGCCAGGTCATGGTTGTCTCAAAGATGCTTTTTCAAAAGGCAATTGGACTTTCTTTGTTTTTGCTTGAAGACGTTTCTCTTCTCATTCAGAAAGCTTCATCAGTTCGTGGATGAGAAGCGAAACGTCTTCAAGGAAAAACAAAGAAAGTCCTGCTACCTTTTGCAAAAACACCTTTGAGCTTGTTGAAAATGTTTCACTTATCTTTCTGTTCTGACCTAGGTTTCCCAAGAGCATGAAGCAAACTCCTTGTCCTGACAGAAACCCCTTTTATTAATTTACTGTGAATTCTGCTTATTCACATCCAGCAAAGTCTTTCGAGGGAGGATTTACAGTCAGAAACCTTATCTGGCTTGGAGAGCTGACAGGCCAATTATCTGTAAAACACGGCAAGGATCTCAGAGAGTCACAAACCAATTAAGCGAACTAATTGTCTCCTGCAAACTCCATTCCCCTTTCGCTCCTCTTTTATGTTCTCTGGGAGAGGCCATTCATCGTCCACCTGTGGCCTTACTCCCAAGTCAACCCCTGTTCTTTAGTTCTTCCCTTCATCTGGCAACTCTGCGCATGTGCACACTGAGAACAGGCTCCAGCTGTTCATCTACCTCACTGATGTCCAACTCTGAAGGCAGCTGGTAACTGGCATAAGGCTCTGACCCCCTCTCTGCCTCTGACATAGAGCACTAATCAAAGCCTTTCCCAAACTGCCCCATGTTCCTCCCAAATCTTTTCAATGTCTGAATCTGCTGCCAGCTGCCCTGGCCACAACACTTTCTCCCATAGTTCCTCTAAGGAGAAACACAAGAAGGCCAGACAGAAACAATATGATTAGGTTTTTAAAGGTTTTTGAAGTAAGATGACCATTGTTGCATTGGGAACATGCTTCAAGGACCCTTTGAAGTTACATCAAAGCAAAGCACTCTTTGATTTAAATGTGGGGTGTTACTTTCAGTGTGTACTGCCTCTGGCAATTTTGTGACACACACAAAAAGACAAAACTAGTAGATAACATAACATAAGAGATCATGTATTACCACTTCTGGAGATAATAAAATAGGGTGGCATCTCAATGATCTGGTTTTCATTAAGAATGTTGGTAAGAGACCTGGTAGTTTCTGGTATCTCACTACCTTTCAGAGGACTATAGAGTGAGTGTTGTGTCCTCAGAGTTACGACCGGCAGGTGCCGAAAGAGACTGGGGAGTCCCTGATTGGTTGAGGTGCGCCTGCCGGCTGGCAGGACAATTTTGCTATTCTCATTGGTTCCCCGCCTGACAGCTCCAAGTATAAATAGCTGTCAGGCAGGTTAGTTGCTGTTCTGTTCTGCCATTACTTCTGTAGAGTTATTGTTAAATAAATAGTTAAACCTTTCCTCAGCCTCCATTATTCGCGAACCGCAAGAACTTAAAAGTGAGAAATGCATACAAGCCATGAATGGTCAATGTAGGGAATCAGCTACTCAGTGGCCATGGGAAAAATGATTGGGACAAATGTTGTCAAATGTCTCTGTTGAGATTCTCAGTCATCCAGGTCATGGTTGTCCCAAAGGTGCCTTTTCGGGAGGCAACTGGACTTTCTTGTTTTTTTCTCTTGAAATCATTTCACTTCTCATTCAAGAAGCTTCTTCAGCTTTGACAGGATCCTCACTATTCTGTCAAAGCTGAAGAAGCTTCTTGGATGAGAAGCGAAGTGTCTTCAAAAGGAAAAAAAAAACAAGAAAGTTCAGTTGCCTCCAGAAAAAGCACCTTTGGGATTGGGACAAATGTCCCCGTAACGTGCTTGGTGAGATTGACCTGCACTGTGTGCGATTAACATTTGGCATAGTCAGGTGTGCTCACGTAATATACAAAGAAGGCAGATGCTGAGGGCACCAGCTAAGTTCATTTTCCCGCCAGGAGGTCTTTGAGCATCACGTTGTGCAGAAATATGATAATTTATGATACAAGCAAATGAAAACTATTTTCAGTGTAGGAGAAAGAGGCATCATTTATTAGATTTTAATTGTTGCTGTGGGTTGGCAAAACACCAGAACCAAACAATGCTTTAAAAAAGAGGGCATGCCCTAATGTCATAACTTTGCTGATTAAACTTGTCCCCTCCATTGTCTTATTAGAATTTTCCCCGTAGACTAAATCAGCTATAGTTTCTGTTGATTAATATACTAATTAAATGGATCAAAGCCTGTTGCCTTAATTGAAATGAATAACCATTCACTAAACAAGCAACTGCCTTTTTTTTTTAAAGGATGAAAGATCTAGGGAAAAAAAGATGGAGCGGGAGGAGCTAAATAATCATTCATTTACACTGGTGTCTCCTAAAATGTAAAATTGGATTACTCTCCATATGTAATAGATTGAAACAAATTACTTTTCAAAGTACTGTTGATACTGTTCTAACATAGAATGATTGTTTATTATCACCCCTGCTGGTGAACTTTAGTTAAAAGTGCAGTTACTGTGATAGAGGCACCCAACAGGTTCTTCTCGGTACCTTTTCCCACTACGAATACCCAATTTTAGGAAGCACGCATGGAAACCACCCATTTTCAAAATTCACCACAAGGCTACGTTCGTAGTACATGTAAAAAAAAAATGACACAAAGCAGCACCTAATTTAGTACCCCATAATCTGGGCCTTTGAAAGTATATCAGATGTAAGACAGTTTCCCACAAAAATGCACCTAGTCTTAGATCAAGTTGATTTTTGTTACATTAGAAATGCTAAGGGCAAGCTCTCCTGGCTAAATAAAACAACAAAACACCTGTTCATGAATTTGCTAATTGTGTTGCATTAATTTGCTGTGATTGGTGGCATATAATGCCTATATATTTTTCTAGGAACTGTGTTGAGGGAGGAGGGAAAGAACAGGGAGTAGACTATATTTTGTCTAATAGACAGATATAATTGTCAAGGCTATGCCTATCCGATGCTGAACAAAGTTCAAAAGCTTTTCGGTTACAATTTGTCATATATTTGACAATCTATCTGTTTTACTTGTCTAGGATGTAAGAATATCGGGTGAAAACCTGCTATAGGTAGGCTTTCTTTAGGAATTTATCCTTCTGCTTATTTCTTGTTCAGGTCACTTTTATGTCGTTTCATGATTCCCTTTTGTGTCTGCATCAAGCTACACTGTCAAAAACAATGCTCAAAATATGTGTTTCATACATTTAAATTAGATTTGGATAGATTTAAATTGTCAAGTTGTTCAAAGAAGTGCAAAATGTGGCAAGATAGCTGAATAGCTGAATTATGTGTATAAATGTGAAAGTTGCCGGATTTTCAGATACAAAAAAAAAATAAAAATCCTCCAACACCTCTCTCGGTGTTGGGAGGCAATGTGGCAAAGTGTGAAATAAATTGTGCATGCTGTTACAAGTCAGATGAAATTTAGTATACTAAGTGCATGGCAATCTGGCAGAAAGAAGAATCTGAGTAACAGATGGTGAACGCTCTTAAAAGGGAAAAGGAGTTTCCCCACATATTAATGAGCCCTTGGGTCAATACAAACGATAGAATCTGCCTAAATTGTTCCATCTATCCACTTAAATTGATAGCCTCCCCTCCAAATCCAACCATGTTTAAACAAAAATTAACAATGACAATTACGACCCCCAAAAAAGTCATGTGTAGAGAAATATGGCTTACTCTCTTTCCAGGAGGGCCAGGGGGACCTGCTTCACCAGAAGGACCTGGTGGCCCCTGAAATGATAAAAAAATATCCAAATTACCCATTTTCAAATGTGATTGCTAAAGCATCCTGTGCAATGATTTTATATATACATGCAGACACACACAAACAAATGAACAAATACACATACGCACATATTTGGCAACCAAAGCATTTGCCATCAACTGATACTGGATAAGAAAACTAGCAATATATACTAGGAAAATATAAGTATGTGGACATGAGTTGTTCAAAAATATGAAAGGTCTCCCACTTAGGAAACTATAGAAAGTTGTTTTAATGGCAACTTCTTACTCAAATACTTAACAGATGATCCTTGAGTTACAATCATTTGTTTAGTGACTGTAAAAGTCACAATGGTGCTGAAAAAAAGTAACTTGCAACCACTCCTTGCACATATGATTGCCACAATATTTGCAATTGTCATATAGCTGTCAAATATCAAAATATGTGATTTGCAACATATAGCTGTCATGTATCACAATATGTGATTTGGAACAGTCATATAGCACCATCCTGGACTCAGGTGGTCGCCTTTAGTGACTTCCTGGCAGCTTCTGACAAGCAAAGTCAATGGGGGAAGCAGATTTAATTAATGACTGTGACAAAAACAGGTTGTAAAATTGGAAACGGTCATATGATACACTTAATGACTGCAACACTTAGCGATGGAAGTTCCAGTCCCAAATTTTGATTGTAAGTTGAGAACTACCTGTTTTTATCCATTTCC
The DNA here is from genome assembly GCF_964273705.1 of Natrix helvetica. Classification (NCBI taxonomy): domain Eukaryota; kingdom Metazoa; phylum Chordata; class Lepidosauria; order Squamata; family Natricidae; genus Natrix; species Natrix helvetica. Next base: position 81,703,815 of record NC_138549.1, on the reverse strand, counting down.
CCCATGGATAAATAAGAAAAATAAATAATAGACAAGGACTGAATATGAATTGTTCCAGAAAGAAGCTTTCAGTCTTTTCCACACAATCCTGATGTGATTGGAATATAACTGCTGTCATCCTCAATTATTACAATACAATGAATTAATGCAATGCAATCAACAGAATTATTCTCGCAAAGGTATTACTTACAGGTTGGCCTGGATCGCCATCGTCACCTTTTTCCCCTCCTGTGCCATCAGTTCCCTAGGGAGGTAGAAAGAGAAAGAAAGAAAAGAAAGATGAAATAAAATAACACCCACCTAATCTATTTCCTATTTGTATGTTCTACTCAGAAAGAAGACTTTCTTTTTAAGAGCTATGACAGACAGCAATATTAATTCAATAGAGTAACCTGTGTTTGCCTAAATATCTCAGTGATTTGTTTATTATCCAAGAGAGCCTCTCATAGCAACCTCTGCTTCATGTTAGCTGTAGAACTGCAATGTTTTTATACTTGATAACTTTCTCAAAAATCCAGTTCGACGTAATAATCAGGATACTGTACTGCAACAAGGAGACCAAGATTCAATTTTCCACTAAGCCAATACAATCACAAGTTGATATCAAGAAAGTCTCTGTGCCTCACTCACTGTACAGGTTGATATGAAAATAATATTTAGACAAGCGTTACACTGAATCCTGGAAAGGAGCTGAGGAAAGAAACTTTCAATTTCAGTTCCACAAAGCGGTGTTTTGCTCAGAGCAAAGAGATGCAACAAAGAAAATTTCTCAGAATCAAAGACCGTATCCAATATCAACTGAAGCCGGGCAGAGCTTCACCTCACCTGATAAAGCTGTTTTATTTTCAAAATACTTACAGATGGACCAGGTTCTCCAGGGGGTCCAGGATCACCGGGGAATCCAACAGGGCCCTACAGAAATTAAAAACAAGGTAAAACTAATGAGCATCAGGAAAAGAAATAATTGCAAATAAGACATTTTAATTGATACATAGGCTCTGAGCAAGTACAGACTCTAAAACAAAAATAGTCCATACGATGCTTGCAGGCTATTTTGGAATACAACTTCCTTAAATCCAACAACAGTGACCAATGTTAAGAAATTTATTAAATTCCTTTAATAAATTATTGATTTATTAAATTCCTATGCTACCTTTCAGATTGACACAGTAACTTTATATGTAACAGTTCTTTCTAATGGCACTCAGAATTGCTTTATAGAGAATTGAGAAAATACAGTTAAGAAATGAAATAGCGCAGTGATGGCGAACCTATGGCATGGGTGCCACAGGTGGCACGCGAAGCCATTTGTCAGGGCACACGAGGCGCTGCTCTGTCAGCTGGCCATCGCGCATGTGCATGCTGGCCAGCTGAGTTCACCCTTTTTTAAAGCCATTTTTCGCCCTCTCCAGGCTCCAGAGCCTTTATAGGAGCCTGGGGAGGGCGAAAAGAGCGTCCCCCCCGGTTTGCTCGGAGGTTCATTTTGACTGCTCTGGAGGCTTAAGGGAAGCGTTCTGAAGGTCCCTCAAGCCTCCAGAGGGCTTGCGGGGGGGGCGCAGGGAAGCTGTTTTTGCCCTCCCCAGGCTCATATAAAGCCTCTGGAGCCTGGGGAGGGCAAAAAATGGGGGGAGAGCCTGCAGTGCATGCAGGCGCACTGGGGGGGGGGTCGCGTGTTGCATTATGTGTGCGGCACGCCCACACACTACCCCCCTGCGCTCCCCCCACTTATGGCACAAAAGCCAAAAAAGGTTCGCCATTGCTGAAATAGGGCTTGATTATACTTAGTTTTAAATCTTAATATTTTTGGGGGGGAAATTAGTATCTTCACTCACTGGATTTCCCTTTGGACCATCATCACCTGGAGGTCCTTTAAGTCCAGGAGGTCCTGCTGCTCCAGGTGGTCCAGATTCTCCTTTTTCACCTCTTTCACCTTTTGGACCCTGCAAAAAGGAAGAGTTTTAATGGATATATAGATTGTTTAAAACAAGTAGGGATAATCTATAATCCATAATCATCTACAAAAATCTCAGTAATGTCGAAGCAATATATTTTGAGCTGAGAAATGAAGAAAGCACTCCAGAATTTCCCAACAAAATCTGTTCGGGGGAAAAAAAAATCATTTCTGGGGAGGTTTGAAAATGAACTGAAGTGCAAATGATTGTAAATTAATTGTAGAATTCGTCATGATAAATCACTCAGTGGAAAGATTTTCTGAACATATGCAGTATGTAGAAGTATGATGCTAATATTCCTGTTTTATGATGAATGAAAACTGCAACTTCGAGAAGAAAAGGACCATACACAATATGCCTCTTCCATGAAGTATGACTGTCACTGTGTTGAAAATGCTGATGGAACATACATTTAGAGCTGTAGATCAAAAGTTAGAAATAGCAATAGCACTTAGGCACCGCTTCAGAATGCTTTACAGCCCTCTCTAAGGGGTTTACAGAGTTAGCATATTGCCCCCAACAATCTGGGTCCACATTTTACCAACCTCAGAAGGATGGAAAGCTGAGTCAACCTTGAGTCGGTGAGGAGTGAACTGCTGCCAGTCAGCAGAATTAGCCTGCAATACTGCATTCTAACCACTGTGCCACCATGATTCTAATTGAAAAACCTGTCCAAATAACCAGAATGGCTTGGGCAAATAAACCAAGATTATGATAGTAAATGAATCTAATGCCAGTTCTCAAAATCAATATTAAAAAAAAAGTCTCAGGGGTGATATGAGTCAGAAAAATAGGTAGAAAAGACAAGCAGATATCACACAAATTGACCAACAGACCTTGCTCCTTGAAATGATCTTGATTTAAAAAAAAAAAAGAGTCTGCTTCAGATTTTTGCTGTGTAGATCAAGTAGCAAATCGAACTCATTTAATCACTAAGAATCTCTGCGCAGAAAAACTAATTTTAATAAGAAGCCTTTCCCGGTACATTTAAGGGTGTCATAAAGAAATTATCTGTACGTTTTGGCAGAAAGAAACAGAACATGTTACTATCTCAAAGTACTACAGAGAAGCTACACTACAGTCACTTCTACACAACCTACTGGAAGAAGAAGTATATACTTACAGTTGGGCCACCTTCTCCAGACGGCCCAGGATTTCCAGCTTCTCCAGGCTCACCCTATGAATATTCAAAGGTAGAAGTAATGCATTATATAGTGACTCTTGTCTTTCTTACTTCCATTTAATTCAATATTTTGATTGTCTTTCTTGTTAAGGGACAAATACTACTGTTTTAATGCTACTCTTTTGATGAACTCTTCACCCTTAAAAAAAACCAATCTTGAAGTAAATGCTTGAGAAATCAAGAAATGCTAATAGAAAACTATTTCAAAATACCTGGTTAGAAAATATGTTTAAGTATTCAGCCGAAGGAAAGACTAATAAATAAACATAGTGACAATAAATAAAATAACATGCTGATAGTTAACAAACTCTTCATCTCTGGTCTCAAAAGCAAACATAGCAGCACTTATTAGTGATGATAGTTCTTTATTAAAGGTGGCTGGTCTGGCATATATAAACAATGTGTGAAAAGGAAACATGTATACACCATTAAAGAAATGTTTAAGTTAATTTATTCATCTATTGAGCCCATAGTGAGAATTCCATGAAACCCCTATCAGAAATGAGGAGTGATCAGTGAGCTTCCCTTGGCTTCATATGGAATCGGCTCAATATTTATGACCTTCCTTGGTTAAAAAAAATAATAGGTAGAAAAAAACTTGATTTTTGTATGTTTTATCTTGGCTGATAACATAAATACATAATTCACTACCCATTTGTATGCTGCAAGTCATTGATTGCAGTGGATACAATTGTGATAGATGATAGATAGATAGATAGATAGATAGATAGATAGATAGATAGATAGATAGATAGATAGATAGATAGATTATGGATGGACGGACAGAAAGACAAATAAATATTAAATGAAGCATTATTGCATTGTTGTCATATTTAATTAAATTATATTTATGTTGCAATACATGACTCTTTAGGCTGGTTTACATTATTGGTTTATATGAAGTTCCATGAAGTTCCACAGCATTAAGGAACAACTGTCTATTAATATCAGTCAGTTTACTATTCAATCATTTATTTTTATACTTGTCTTTTTTAAAAAAGTTGTAAAGCTGTTTACATTAAATTTCAGAATAAAAATCAGAATAATTCCATTATTTATTTATTTTTCACATGTACTGTATATAGCTGCTGTACATATACATAAGCCTGCATATAGATGGGTGCCTATGAGTCCACCTTGATTCCTGGCAACTACCTGGACAAATCCCGGCAGTTTTCTTGGCAAGATTGCAGAAGTATTTTGCCATTGTTTGCTTCCTAGGGTTAAGGGAGAGTGACTGGCCCAAGATGACATCTGCTGATTTATATTTAAAGGGGAACTCATGGTCTCCTGGTTTCTAGCCAGATGGCTTAACCACTGTACCTAACTATCTCATTCTCTCTTTATAGAAAGACAATCATATATAGAAACTCTAACATAAATTATATGTCAGCATCTGGCATACTGCCTATGGAAGGCCATTCTATCAAAATGTCTGTGGCAGAGGTGGTATTCAGTCAGTTCTGACAGGTTCTGGAAAACCAGTAGCGGAAATTTTGAGTAGTTTGGATAACCAGCAAATAGGCTGGCCCTGAATGCCTCCCAGCTGATATTTTTTGTTGCCCTGAACAGGCGAACGGAGCTGGAAAGCAGGTTAGTGGGGTGGGGAGGGAATGCAGATTTTGCAGTAACCTTCCCCTGCCATGCCCACAAAGTCACTCCCACAAAGCCACACTCATAAAGCCACACCATGTCCACCAAGCCACACCCACAGAACTGGTAATAAAAAATGTTGAATCCCACCACTGGTCTGTGGCATCTTCCGCCTTCCCACACAAAGGCATTGGTTTATAGAATTGACCAATGTCATGGAACATAGTGGAATAGGCAGTCAATAATAATATGGAATATGCTGAAAGAATTCTAAGGCTGTAGTTCCATTCCCCTAGAATAGCATCCCAAATACTACAGGATATATTGAATTTCCTCTTCCAAAATCAGAAAGAATATACATGATTCTCCTGCCTTGTCACTTTATATGGTTTCTGAGAACTTTGAAGTCAGGAAAGCCAAAAAAACAACAACAGTGGAATGTCAAGGTCTTACAAGGCTAGTGGAAGAGTTATATCTCAGATTGGATATGAAAGTGGAGTTAGTTCCATAAGAATACAAGAATAGTAATTGGATCAAGATTTGGAACACTGTGCTTATTATTTCTACGTTGTATACATATATTCTCCCTAATATTCTCCCTAATATTCTCCCTTTTGATTAGCAGGCTGAAGTCTTTTTTTTTTTAAATTCTTCCTTGTGGAATTCCTTTTAATTGAAAATGCAAAGGCAAAAACTTAAAAAGAAAAGAAAAGAAAAATTCTGCTTTGAATATATTGATTAAAGTAAGAAAGAAAGTTATGGACATTTTTCCGAAAAATGGCCTGTAGGAAAACCGGGCTTTCCTCGCCAAGCCTAGCTCCATTAGATCATATTTGAATCAAGTGCATCCACACTTTTAAAGCCTGTACTGGGGGGGGGGGGGACTCGGTTTTTAAGTGGTTAATGTGCACATATAATATTGGTTGTTCAGAAGTATAACCTATTCTAAGAAAGACAGAAAGCATTAATGACCCACAGTGGTTTTACAGCAACTATCTTTGGCCTATATGATTGCATGAATAGCAAAAGGAAACAACAATCTAGTTCAACCTGCATGGCATTAACTAGAGCAAAAAAAAAAAAGCCTTTGGATTTGAATGACTTTTAAAAAGAGGTGTACATTATAATTTCCACGAGAATCACTATGGGTTATTGTAAAGTCCTGTGGTACTTCTCAATGTTTTATCAACAACTTTAAGAATATGTATTATTAATCTAGCTGTTATGTACGAGCGGAATCTGGCAACACAGCCTTCTTTAAAATCAGTACAGGAGTAAGACAGAAAGAGAGTTGTGGTGGCCTAGAAATGTAGCTCTCGCCCCACAATCGGGAGGCTGTGAGTTTGATCCTAGGTAGAGGCAGATATTTATCTCTCTGGGCACAATGAGAATATATCTGCTGAACAAAGCTCCGCCTTGGCGACAGCAAGGGCATCCGGCCATTAAATGCTCTGCTAGCTCCAGTCAGTTGCCCAGACTCCACCGCAAAAGGGATTATGGGGTTGTTAAATGATGATGATGACAGGAGTAAGACAGAGGTGTATACTATCACTCTTCTTGTCTCTCCTCTCCTCTCTAATGGATAGCCCTAGCTTTGGCATCCCATGGGCAACAACCCATCTAACAGATTTAGATTTAGATGACATCGCATTGCTTGGTGAAACAAAGAGGTACTTGCAATAAATGCAAGTTTAGATAATGAGGCCAACGAGATTGACTTGCATATAAATTTTGAGAAGATCACATTTATGCAAGTCAGACATGCTCTGGACAATATGCCTATAACAGTCTGTAGTCAGGCTATAGAACAAGTCCAACAATTTATTTATCTTGGTAGCATTGTGTCTATGAATGGAGGTACAGATAAGGATGTTAACCATTGAATTGGAATGGCCAATGGAACAGCCATGTTTCAACACATGACCCAATATGGTCTACAGCAGCCACAAGAACTACCAGAAAGATAAAACTCTTCAAGACTGTTGTTATACCAACTGCAATATGCTTGTGATACATGGAAGTGTACAATCAAGATGATTAAATGGTTAAATGTTTTCCAACAATGCTGCTTGAGAAGAGTCCTCCATATCTCATATTGGGACCACATCAGTAATGAAGAGGTACTGCCAAGATCAGATTTAGAACACTTATCAAGAACTGTGATTGAATGTTGAATGCAGTTTGTTGGCCATATCTTACATATACCTAAAAGCCAGCATCCAAAAATTGCTCTACGTTGGATACCTTCAGGAAGAATGTCTACGGAGATTCTCAGTTATCTAGGTCATGGTTGTCACAAAGATGCTTTTTTCAAGAGCAACTGGACTTTCTGGTTTTTCTTTGAAGACAATTCCCTTCTCATCCAAGAAGCTTCTTCAGCTCTCAGAGAAGGATGATGAAAAGCGAAACGTCTTTAAAGAAAAACCAGAAAGTCCAATTGCCTCTTGAAAAAGCATCTTTGGGACTTGAGGGGGAAAGAGAAAATGAAGCCAGTCTCAGAGAACTTGGCACCAAACATTTAAGGAAGATCTTAAGATTATTAATGTTCCTTGGGATGTTGCTGCAAATGACAGAAACCAGTGGAAAACTCTTGCTGTCCAATGTGCTCTGCATGGGACCCGTTGATGACGATAGCTCCTTGTGTTGTTTTAAAAATGTGATGAAGTGTTGCTTTGCATTTGGCAGCAAGTATATCAAAATGTTTTTTTTATTTACATTGGACCATGAATTGTAATCTCTGAGATGATGACTATAGCGTGAGAGAAGCTTTACTGTAAAACAAGAGATGTTACTACAATTGCAGCATGGAAGGAGGCAAAGAAATTAAAATTTGCTGTATGATTATATGGTGAGAGGAATATTCCTGGAAAGTTGAACAAGTCTCAAACCTTGAATTTTGTAGTAGCTTGGGTACCTAGCAGCCAAATATTTGCATAGCTTCTAAAACTAGAAAAGCTGATTCAAATATAAAGAGGATAGTTTGTATATGTCCATTTCCTTTGACATAATGCTAACAAGAAAGAGATTTGGTTTGAAGGGAATCTAGGAAAAGAAGATGAAGTGATGAGCGTTGTAGAATCAATATCTTGCAATGGATGTCAACATTAGAGCAACAGAGCATTAAAAATAGATTGAAATGGGAAAGGTAAAATCTTTACTTACTTATTCTATAGTCTTCTTAAAAATGAAGAACAATGGCACCCACATTAAATAGCTGGTCCTTCTTCTGTGTTCTTTTCAACGCAGAAGAAAAGGCTTGGAGACTTTTGTCTCCATGTCTGGCAATGATTAAATAACGATCCCTTATTTGTATGACCTGCACCTTTGGTCAGTATTACTACACAATGAAAGATCTGAACTGGAGGGTAAAGAGTTAGATAGTTCTTCAAAAAGAATTTATTTGATGCCAAATTTCAGACATCAAAAGAAATGGAAGATCAAGGACTTCAACTCAGGCCAAGAAAACAGTTTGGAAATCTTCTCAAAGACCTGCCGGAAATCTCATTTATGAGTTTAAAAAACGGAGGAAAAATGATTTCATTTTTAGGTATTAATTATTACTCTAGTCTAGAACTATATCATGCTATTTTCAGTTATGTACAATGAGATAACATTAAGTGAAAATATATTAGTCTAATTCCAATTGTGCCATTGGTCAATGATTGCCTGTACTGTAATGTTTCTATAATACAAAATTTTAACCCATATTTGATTACGTAGTATTCTTTCCAACTTGACATCCTGTGGATATGTTGATTCTATGTCACAATATTCTTGACAAACTTTAAAAAGCCATATAGCTAGGAATTTAGCAATTATAATCCAAATTCACCTCCATAATGGCAGGATAATGATGTGGTCAGTCCTTTTGAATACATAGAGGTAGATACAGAAAGGGGGTATAATTTCTCTTAGTTTCTATAAACTTGAAATATACAATTTTAGTTTCCAAGGTCCCAATTCTTGAGTACAAATGCTTAAAATGCAAATAAAGAGAATCATAATGTAACCATTCCCATATTTTCTTTTCTTTTCTTTTTTTTAAAAAAGTGTTTAAGTTGTATTTTTTTAAAAATTGAGGGGTATCTTTACAGTCAGAAAAGATGGGAAAGAAAGTTTCAAACCTATCTTTTTGTAGATTCTGAATTTGACAAATTCAAATTTTAGACATGTTTTAAATTAGATTATATCTGCAGATACAGTTTACTAATTAATATCCCTATTCTTCAAATTTATTGTGACAATGGAAACTCCACACAAAATAGTATATTCAATTTGTTTTTATAGAGAAACAATTTTTGATTTAAAAAAAACCCAATTCTTTACATTCCCCACAAGATTACAAAGACTTTTAAATAATAATTCAACAAAGGTAACTATAGTTTTGACATTGCTGCACCTACTGAACTTCCTTGGGATTTTATATATAAAAAGGCAGTATTAATAATTTGGCACCTGCCACATAACAAGCCAGATTTAAGAATTATCAATGAGAAAGAAAGAAAAGTATTGATAGTGAACAGGGCAGTACTCAGAATAGAAGAAAAACAATTGGGAAAAAAATCACAAAATGCCAAGATCTACAAATAGGAGTAGAACAACTATGAAAAACAAAGAAAAAATAGTACCAAAAGAAATGGGTGTCTTGGGTGCAATTCCAAAATATTTGGAGCACCACTTGAATACAATTGGCATTGACAAAATTACCACCAGTCAATTGCAACAACCTCCATCCAATGATGATTCTTTTAACATCATGAAACAAACAACATCTGTCTAGAGAGCGAGGAAAATCCTCAGGGATGACTCACACCCTGGTCAACCCTTCTTTATTCTCCTACCATCTGGAAGGAGATATAGAAGCATAGGCAGCCACACAAACAGGCTGAAGAACCCATCTGAAGATCTGTGGGCTGTCAGAGTCCTGATGAAAAATAACCCTAGAATAATATAGTACGACTGACTTGCAGGGCCGATGTGATGTCCAATAAGTTCACATCGTGCAATAGGACTGGGTGTTTGCTAGTAAGGAATATTTGACTTTCATTGTGAGTTGTATTGTGTTGGGGGGGGGGGTGCACGAAGGGAGGCTCAGCCAATTTCATTGTACACATGTTGTACTGAGACAATAAAGGTTTGAATTGAACTGAATGCCACATCCTTGGAAAGGTCTCCAAGGTGGACAAAAATGTTGAATCCAACCTAAATATCTGTCTGACTCAGCAAAACATCTGTTTAGTTCAACAAAATGTTGAATCCAACCTAAACATCTGTGCAATAATCATAATACATTTTGTTACAAACATCCAATTGCCTGCAGCAAAGCAAACTCTAATCTGTAGACATGTATGGAACAAGATATCAATTTTTACACATATGCCCTAAAATGTAACCATCACTGAGTTCAAAAGTAGATATTTAGGATAATGTATTTCTGTCGACAGAGATTTATGGACACTACACTCCAATTTCTCAGCAGAACATCAGAGGGATAATTTCATATTTTCTATTCCATAAGGTATAAAATGATTAAAAACTTCACTGCATTTTCTTACCTTCTGACCAACTCCTCCAACAGAGCCAGCAGAACCTGATGGACCTTGAGGACCCTTGGATGAAAAGAATATTTAAGGTGAGTCATATGTTAATTATGCCTTAAACTACATGCATGCATATACATGCGTAAACATCATCAGATGTTTGTGTATTTCTTACATCTGATCCACTTGGACCTTGAGGGCCTCGAGGGCCAGGGGGACCTGGAGGACCCTGCAAGAGAGAAAACACAAACAAAATTATAAGACTGGACAAGAGGAAATGGGAAAAGTAAGTTTAACTTGCTCCTTAATTTGAACAATCTTTGGTGAATCAACTTTATGGGGACATTTAGAGGAGAAAGAAAAACCTCTTACCATTGGACCAACATCGCCACTTTCACCTTTTTCACCTGGGGGCCCAGGAAGACCCTAGTGATAAGAAACAGCAATAGAAATGCATAGTATTAATTATAGAATAGTTCAAATAACGGCCCAGGGCAGTAAACATTTTCTAGCCTAAGATTTGAGAAATCTAGATTTCCTTAGCATTTTTTACTTCCAAAGTTCTTAAGTAAACGCATGAAATCATACAGAGAATGAGGCCTTCATCTTGTTTTCTTTTTGTGGTGTAGATGCATTGCATTTTTATCTTATTTTATTCATTTTACTAACTGAATTTGCACAGCCGATTCATGGAAATGGCTCCCAAAGAACTCACCAACAAATGCCACAAGTTAAAACATAAAACACAAAATGAAATTATTCTAAAATGCAATTCAAGCACAATTGTTTAAAGATGGCTTCCATGATAAAATATTTATTCTTTAAAAGGCTCAGATAAAGAATGTTTTTCCTGGCACTGAAATGTATGGTAGACTGGCAAGAAGTTTCTTAAGTGAAGTACAACCTATTGAAAAGGGCACCTATCCTGATGCTTATCCCATCAGAATAAGCATCAGGATTTAATTTAATAGGAGCAAACTGCTTAATTTGAAGCAGTCTGATATTTCTGCAAATTTTTATTATTAGATTTTTATCCAAACTTTATTACTTTATAAGTAACTGAAGGTGGTGAACACTCATAATGTGTCTTCCTCCTCCTTTTGTTCCCTACAACAACCCTTTGAGGTGGGTTGGACTGAGAGAGAGTGACTGTCCAAATTACCTTCCCAGCTGTCACAGCTTTCATGTCTAAGGCAGAACTAGAACCCACAGTCTCCTGGTATCAAGGCCAGCGTCTTAACCACTACACCAAGCTGGCTTTGCACTTGTATTTGAGAGCAAAACAAATACTTTTCAGAAAATGGGAATAGTATACTCAATCCCGATGCCAAAGTCATAAATCATAATTTTACATGTTGACTTTAAAATCTGCCGAAGCACTTATATAACAATCATATATTCTGATTTCAATACTGTCAAACTTTTGTTGGACCTAATATTTAAGAGATCTGTGTATGCGAAAAACTCACCTTTATGGTTCATGCTATATGTGACATGCTGTCTATATTTTTTCCATTTCTAAAATAATGTCTTTATCCTTCTACACATACAAAATCTTTTTACAAGCAATCAAGCAGTAAAACATTCATCTTTCAAATATGATAATTATAGCTTTCAGTAACATCATTAATGATCAAAGAATATCTCTCTTTTGCTTTCTATAATGTTTAAAAAAATTTAAATATAAATTTATTCTACCTTGTTTCTATATTTAATTTAGTACTGCCTTCAAGCACAAAGAAATTCTGGCACGATTCCCTTAATGTTTTTTGCAAGCATTTCCCCAAGATATAAGTATATTTTTTCAAAAAGTGAAGAAGAGCACTGAAAATAAATGGGAGAAGTACAGAAATAAAAGAATAATTGCTTCTAGTTTTGCATAGGTAAGAAACTTCAAATTATGTTGATTAGCATTAATAAGTAAGGCAAATTCAAGTTGTTCCCACTCTCACTAAATACGAAAGAACAAAAAGTTATATAACAATGGCTTTTTATAAGCCATTTTTAGTCTTATATATATATATGAGACAAACTTTCTTTTCCTGTTGTATCATTTGTCCAGGTCATTCCAATTATTTGGAAGTTGAATGAACTTTGCGGCATTTAAACAAAGAAACTATAAGGAATGGCAATGTGCATAATGAAATATATTCATTGATTGTGAATAATGAAGAATTGTAGAGTTAATAAAAGCTTGACTTATTAGCAGTATCTAAAGATAATTTAATGGCAGGTGTTATGAATTATTTAAAGACATAGTAAATAGATGTTGATCACTGGGTGCACAGCACTGAGTTCTGACTTTCATCAGCTATGTTGCTCTTGAATTCATTCAGAACTTCAGATTATTTGAACACTCAGTCACTTGGGAGAAGCTGTCTTTCTTTTCCATTGACTGCAAGATTTATTGTAGTCTTATTTGAACAGTCTCTCGATGTGCATTAAATGCATGTAACGAAGCTTTATAATGGGATGTTTTTCAGAGTGATACTTCAAGAATCAGGTTCAAATTGTTCACGTTAGGCCCAAGTGCTAAAGTCAATAGAATCTATTCTCTTTTCCTATTGAAAAGACAAATTGGGCCTGAACTAAAAGAATTTGCTTAGAAAAGAAAATAGGAAAGTCCTGGCTCACTAGGCTATTGGACAGGTTTATACTCTAAGTTTTAGGCTGAAATTGTAGCAGATTTCTAATAAAATAATCAACAGAAAACTGGATCATGAAGCATAATATATGTTGTATCCACCCATCTCAAATATATGTCCTCCACATACGTTGAAATTATAAATCTCAGAATACTAAACTGGTATGAATTTTAGAAGGATACCAGGCTGGGGAAGCTTGTTATACATTTTACACCAATTCTCCTGTATTCCAAGACTGTGTGTCATTCTTTTTTTTTCTTTTTTTTACAGATTGAACGTGTGATGTTGGTGAATCATGCAAAATATAGAATCTTGATTTATGCAAAAAGTATCGGCTGGATTACTAAAACCAACATAAATTTGGAGACCACTTAAATGGGCACACCTATACTATCATTTTTCAAAATTACTATAGATAAAACCTTAAGTTCTTAATGAAGAAATACTGCTGATAGAAAACTGAGACATTCACTAACTAAAAGCTTGACTGCAGTTTACAGTTGTTTTAAAAAACTGGAAAGAAAAAATAAATCAAGCTCCACACTGAAAATGGTGTGTTAGTTACAGTTCATCTTCGTATCAAAAAGTGTGGGTGATGGACTTAGGGTTCCTACTGAAATAAACAGATACAATTGGATTAAAGGATAATACTTTGATGTAACTAAATATAGAATTAATATGTAGTTACTGATTTATGTGGAAGATATTAGATTTATCTACATACTGCCTTCTACCAAAGTAAATCTGGGAGTTTTACCATCTAAAATAATAGAGTATGTTATACATAATCTGGCACAGCAGACTTACATATGCAAGTACGGTACTATTTTACAATCATGATTACAGGTGTGGGGCATGGTCCAGATAAGATGCTAAGATCCAAGGGTTACTTGTTTATTTGAGGGCTCCAAGATTTGTTGAGAATTGCACAACATAAAAGTTTCATAATTTATTATTATTATTTAAGATTTAATCTTCAAGTCGATTCACAGTCTGAGACTGGTAAAAGCTTAACAGTTCCAAGTCCTAACCAAGATCCTAAGAGCTGTTAAGGTAACATCTGAACATATAGGCAGTTTTTTGCAAAAATATTCAGATCTGATAAAGATCTGCAAAAATGTTCAGATCTGATAAGTTAAAGTATCTAGGCAACCTTTTGGTATCACTCCAAGATAGTGGTGGGTTCTGGATCCCATTACAACCGGTGCGCTGCTATGGGGTCGGATGTCCACCTTGGGCAGACACACTGTGTCTGCATGTGCACATGACTGCCCTGTGACACCCCAGCCTCTCGCCGAGGTTGTGCAGGCGCCGTACGCTGTGTGTGCTTGCGCAATTGGCCCGTTTTCCTCAAAAAGAGGTAAGGAATGCAGGCGGGTGGGTGGGCCCATCGAAACACCGTTCCGGTATGGTGGCTGCTGCTCCCAGCTGCCGTACCACCTGGAACCCACCACTGCTTCAAGGGCTTCTATTACTATTGGTACAACCATTGATTTGTTCCTCCAAAACTGTGATTTGCTGTTGTTGTTGTTATTATTATTATTATTATCATCATTATTAAACAAGATTAAACTTGCCTAGCTCTGCTCACAATCAGTTCCCACCTCTACTCTAATGTGCACTCCAACTTCCAAATACATTAAATATATCAATAAACATTACTTTATGATGTTTGGCAAATTTTCATTATTGTATTCTACAATTGTTATACAGATAGTCCTCCACTTACAACCACAATTGAGCCCAAAATTTCCATTGCTTCATGAGACAATAGTTAAGTGAGTTCTATTTTACTTTTTTGCCATAGTTCTAAGCGAATCACTGCAGTTGTTAAGTGAATCATGTGGTTTTTAAGCAAATCTGGTTTCCCCATTGGCTTTGCTTGTTGGAAGCCAGCTGGGAAGGTTACAAATGGTGATCACATGACCCTGTATGCAAATAGTAATTGATGATAAATACATTCCAGTAGCCAAGTGCCCAAATGTTGATCACATGACCATGGAGATGCTACAATGGATGTAAGTGTGAAAACCGGTCATAGATCACTTACTTCACTGCTGTTGTGACCTCAAACAGTCATTAAATGAATGGTTGTAAATCAAGGACTACTTGTAAAAAGAAATATATGCTGTCCCGAGCTACTTACAGGAAGGACATGATATAAGTATAAATAATAGTGCATACTTGATTTTCCTATAGATATTTCTGGACTGGAGGGAGGAACTGGGAGATATGTATACACTGCATTTTAAGGCATTAAATATCTCAGTAAAGTTACACAGATGTCCTAACAATTAGGACAATTCTGGTCACAATGCTTTGAATGAATCATTACCTACAAATTACTTGCTTGCAGATGTGACTGTAGAAAAAGTAAAGAGCTTCCTGTTAAAGATGCTAGAATCTCATCAATTACTATTTGCTGACATGACACACACTAACAACTAATCTAGCAGTTTGTTATTAAGATTTATTGAGCCATAAACCTGTCTATTTGTATCTCAAACTTAGGTCTTCAATTAATGTGAAAGTTTAATTTTTCAGTCTGTCAATAGTACCATTGCAATTATGGGAGAATAGATGTGTCTAAGGTTAAGTATGCTAATTATTTTCAAATTTGTTCTGAAGCACAATCTTGATATGCTCACACTTAAGTATCCCCACTGTCAAAACTTCTCTTCTAATTTATGTTCTGAAGACTTTGATACTGGCATGTACTTTTTAAAATTTCTTTACATCACTTCAATTTATTATTGTTGTTCATTTTTATTTTCTTTCTGTAACAGGTTTCACCCCCTTGGAGAGGTGATTTAAAAATATTGAATAAATATTTGAATTATTTTATTTTTGTTTTTAGGTAATAGCATTGACCTTTTATAATGTGCTTTGGGATTAACGGTTTCATTATACACGTTAGAAACCTTAATTCTATCTGATCAGTTGTGCTTATATCAGCTATTAAAGCTATAAAATCCTTAAGATGTAAGAAGCTAGTACATCCCTATAAGTAGGAAGTGTTGCTGAAAGGTTATGTTGAGTTTTCCTATTATTTTTAGGAGATTTGATTTTTTTTTTATTAAATTTATAAACCGCTCCCTCTCCCCGAAGGGACTCGGGGCGGTGTACAATGTTAGAGGAGGCATCAAAACTCATAAAAAACCCCTGAGTCTCCGCTTCCTCCACCTCTCTGGATTAATGAATCTGTCATCAAGGTGGGCCCTTAAAAGGGCAAAGGGCCATACCTGCGAGAGGGGGGACTCTCGCAGCAGGAGCAGGTCTGACCTCAAATATATCATGCAGAGCTCAGAGGCAGACCTCCATTTCCCCAGGAAGCTCCTCCCACAATAAAAGATATAGAAAGAAGGACATCACATTTTATCAGATGAACAGCTAACAAGGTTCAGATATTCCAGGAAAAGACTTTAATCCCCAACCTATTTACAAAAAGTTTAAGACAGAATCAGTTACTACTGACAGGCTTACTACTGAGATTGGAAGAAACTCTGCTATTAAATGGTAGCACTTTAAAAATAATGATTTGTATTATTGAAACCTTTTCTAATATGTATGATTGCAAATGTATCAGACAATGTGATGATAATTTGGATATATCAAGTAAAATTTGACATCAAGGAATATTCTTCATAACAAAAAGAAAGATACTGTATGTCCTACATGATTTTTCTTGTTACTATGCATTCTGTGTGAACTCTTGATTGCTCAGTGGCCCTTTATTAGCACAGTTGTGAACACTGGTACAAGAAATTATTACAAAGGAAAATGAGATTGAAAGAAACTTTTTCAGCATTTGTTTAAAACTCAGATTAATGAGTCACACACAACCACCACTAAATTAAATTTACACAAAGGTGAAGTAATATAACACTTACAATGCAGACAAAATTTGAACTGTATTTCTATTGTGGAGCAGCTCAAGATGCTAAATTCATCAGTCACTTTACTATAATAGCAATTTCATTATCATGCAATTTTTAAATTGTTGCATTTTTTTAAAAAAAGAATGTTTTAAAAACATGTTTCCTTTCTTATCCAAAACATTTTAGTACTTATTCTTGAATAGAAAAGTGTTCCAGATGTTGCACTGAACTGAATCAATTTTACACTGGAATGTATTTTACTTTGTAAAGTAGGCAGCAGATTGACTCATTAATTCCCTTCTGGAGCTTTGAAATGAAACAGCTGTGCCTGCAGAAAAAATCCTGGGAAAGCCCTTGAATGATGAGGATTGCTTTTTGTCTTCTATTTTTTTGTGGACCTCTTGATGAGAGATCCAGTGTTTTGGGATGGCTTACCATCCCTTCCACACCCATAATGATTTTTGTAGTGGAGGATAATTATGATCCAAACCTTGCCTTTAAAGAACTGAGTAGACACCTCCCTATCTCTGCCTTAGTGCTTTGTCTGCAATTCTAACAACTTTATATGATGACTTGGAATGATGATTTAAGGATTTATTTGTTGTTGTTATCACTAGTCTGCATTGTTTATTATGTAAAAATAGCCTTTAATTTTTTTTATAGGGTTAGGGTTAGGGTGGCTCAGTGGCTAAGACGCTGAGCTTGTTGATCAGAAAAGTTGGCGGTTCGGAAGTTCGAATACCTAGCATCATGTAATGGAGTGAGCGCCTGTTACTTGTCCCAGCTTCTGCCAACCTAGCAGTTCGAAAGCACGTAAAAATGTAAGTAGAAAAATAGGGACCACTTTTGGTGGGAAAGTAATAGTGCGCCTTCAGCATTTAGTCATGTTGGCCACGGAGATGTCTTCGGACAGTGCTGGCTCTTTGGCTTTGAAATGGAGATGAGCACCGCCCCCTAGAGTTGGAAACGATTAGCACATATGCGCGAAGGGAACCTTTACCTTTTTAGCCTTTATTTTTAAATATGCTCACTTTACAATGGATGGAAAAAAAGATTAATATATGCAGGAAGGATAATACAATAAAAAATACCTGAAGGCCAATAGGTCCTGGAGGACCAGGAAAGCCTCGTGAACCTTCATCGCCTTTCTGTCCAAACATCCCTTGTTGTCCTCTTGGACCAGGCTCCCCATCACCTCCCTGTAAATTGAAATAGGTATAACAGACTCAAAATATAAAGTATGTCCCAACAATTTCAGCTCCATTAATTGTATAAAAAATACAGATCTAGAAAATGGGGGAGAGCTCCCTCTCCAGATCCTGAACCCAATTCGGTGAGCTACGAAAACATCTCATTGACTTCAAATGTGCTGAGGCAGCGGCTTAACCATGTACAAGATTTCTCGCTTTACCTCATTTCTTGCAAATGATTCCATAAATTCAACCATGGGAAACAGACATTCTAAAAGTGTAAATAGTGAGGGGGTTCGGATGCTTGTCACAGAAATATCAAAAGTACCATTTATTAGCCAAGAGCAGTTTGTCTTACTCAGGGGGAAAAAATGCTAAATACGTGGATGATGGTGCTGTTTTTCACCGTTATCTGAAATCGTTACATTATTTTCTTGATTAGATATTACCTTGGAAAAGTCCTAAGGGATGCAATCCATAATAGACATGTGGCTGATTCACAAAGATGGATTTTTTTTAATGAATGCAAAATTAAGCAGTGAGTTATGTGCAGTACATGAAACACCTGTACAATATGTAAAGCCATTGAAAAGGATGCTTTTGTGCTCAATGAAGGACCTTCGCCAAAAATGTGTTTTTCTTTTGCGTTGTCACACTAATGAACAAAGGAAGCAGAATGGCATTGATTTAACCGTGAAGCTTATATTAACCTTGCAGGTATGTAGTCATAGAGTCCTGGAAGATGTTTTTTTTTTTTAAATAAAAAAGAAATTCAGGTTTTAGGCTGTGTAAATCATTTCTAAACCTTTTCAATGAACAGTGAGATTTTTTTTTAAATACAAAAGGTTTTGAAAAATTCATTTGCAATAAACAGGAAACTTACAGCTATTCCAGGAGCACCAATGGGGCCCTGAAGACCAGGCGGTCCTGAAGGTCCCTGGGAAAAAACATTACATTATATAAATATACATCTTACATTATTCAAATATAACATGCATTACCATATTTCTTTGAAGAGATGGAGCTTAAGGTTTATTACATTCATTGAAACAGACCAATGTTCTGGGATTATTGGTGGGTTTTTTCCCCATCTTCTCCATGCATCAGTCTTGCTTTTTTAATAAACAGATTTTAGTATTCTAGCTTTTTAATTTACTCATTCATTTGCACCCTTCCTATCTTTGACTTCAGCTGAAAGGGGAGAGAAATTGGCGGACAGCAAGCACAATCTTCTTCTTCTTCTTCTTCTTCTTCTTCTTCTTCTTCTTCTTCTTCTTCTTCTTCTTCTTCTTCTTCTTCTTCTTCTTCTTCTTCTTCTTCTCAGATTTAAAGTATCAAATCAATTACACAAAAAGAAGGAAAAAGGAAAGCAAGTTCAACAGCTTAAGCTACAGTTCGGCACAAAGAATTAATGCAACTGGCTGGAAAGAAAGGGAGGGAAGGAACTGAAAAGAACTAGTCTTTCAACAAGGACTTCCCTTTCTATATAGTCCATAATGCAGACCACAGATGTCAAATTCTCTGTGTCACGTTGCCATCACGTGACATTTTGCAACGTGACATTTTGCCATTTGCAGAGCTGTGGTGGGTGTGGCCAGTGCGTGATGCATCTGGCCTGTGGGCTGCCAGTTTGACACCCCTGATGTAGACTGACAGAAAGGGAATGATGACATCTTCACCTAACCTTTGAAATATTGGGCCAGAAATTAACTTAAAGTTCTTCATATTGTTATAGGTAAAGGGCATTATCACTAGTCCTTGATATCAAATAGTCAAGCTTGGATAAATAAAATGGAATTTTAAATGACAATAATTACTATTGCCATTTAAAAAGTAAATTTAATAGAATATTACTATTCAGTAAATAAGCCTGAATAATGATTTATTTATTTAAAATAAGATTTTATTTTATGACGTATATTTCTTGAAAATAGTCCTTCCACGTTGACTTCTTTGTAAGAAAGGTAAAACTAAACAAAAGACTTAAATTTAAACACATCAGAGGATCTTGCAATCATATTAAAATATGCTCATATTTACATGATGTTTATTGAGCAACGACAGTTAAAATGACAATAATTTAGTAACAATCACTAAAAATGAAAATGATCCATGTTAGGTATATGACTGACCACATCCAAAATTTGAGCATTGATACGTATTCTGACATATACACTGTTAGGTATGTAAGCTAACAGTTGGGTCAGCAATATGTAAACCATGACGGTAGTACGGTAGCTTTAAGTAGTGCTGGAATGTGATTGGTTGCTGTTACCTCAAGCAGCCATAAGATGGAGCCAGAATGACTGTTAGCTCTCTGTTTGTTAGATGCTGATGATGAATACTGCTTGTTAGATGTATAGTGAGTTACTGTGAGTTTTGCTATTATTAGCGACTTTGTGTGCTGAAATGATTATATGATACTGGACTGTGTTCAATGGATAACTGACTGACTGAACCGTGTGTAAATTGAACTCTGAATACCTCTATTTTCCACAAAAGTAAAAGCCTATTTAAACTGCAGTGTCTCTGTATGGTGGTTTGTGTGTTCTTCCATACCACTCTCATTACGCTTCTCTGCACACTCGCTCTCCTAATGGGGAGCTTACCTAACATACACAAACACATGATTGGCTAAAAGTACCCACGTAGAAAAATGCTAACATTAAAACTAAGAAAGAGTAATTGCATAAGCAGCACCTATAACTAAATGAAATTAGCTACCTGCAGTTTTCACTTTGCATGTACTTTGCATCAACCAGGTGAACTTTATTAAAAAATATTCTAGTAAATCGCCTCAAAGTAAAATTTGATTTTAAGCTTTGTGAAACATAAATATAATACTTTTTCATATTTCTCTGAAGTTTTTGTTTATTAAAAAAGTATTTTAATCACTTTGCTAGAGATCAATAGAATGCAGATTGTGTCAAACGTGTCTAAAAAGTTGTATTGTTACTAACTTTTGCAATATTTTCCCAAACATGGAAAATGCATATGTTTCTTTTTCCATATTAATACAGTAATGTATAATAAGCACATATGGAAAAGAGAAAAGCACTGCAGGAAGATTAAACTTGATCATTTCTATAAGAAATAAATTGTAAGAAAATATTTCAAATCCACTCCCTACTATTTTCACATGTCACCAAGTTGCCCAAGGTGACCGATAAACCTAAAAACATAATAAGGTATGCTGTCACCTAATATTTCAACGTTCTGCACTCATAGAAAACAATGTGAAATACAGTGACAGCAGATATAATTATTATATTAAAAAAAAACAAATGATAAATGGAGAAAAGGAGCCTCATATATGAATAACAGTAATTAGCTACGGCAATCAAAATGCCCTTCAAAAATAAATAAAAGTTTTCACAATCTGTAAAATGTCTAAAACAAAGTTAAGTCAAGCTAAGAATTGGAAGAATATTTAATGGAATCCTTTTCTCCTGGTAAGTAGAGTGCCACATATAGTATTTATGAGTGTGACAAGCAGCATCTTATTTCTTGCTAAAATAGGAGAAATTGCCGGGATAATCTGGGGGAGATATCTATCTCCATAGCTCCAAAGTTCAGAAATTCCAGCGATTATTATTACTTCAACAGCAGGGAAAAGAAGTAGCTTTATTTGAGAATCTGACCAACCACAAAGATCTCTTGGAATAGTGGTAACCCAGTGTCTCCATAGATACTTTCTTTGGTTTTTTTTCCAGGTTTAGGAAGATGTGCAACCGCAAAGGAGTTGGGTTACAGAGAAAAAGAAGCTTTGATCTGTCAAGAACAGGGGCGAAAAGACGAGAAGTTGGATCACATTGAAGAAATATAAAAAAGATCAAAAAGCATTATCAACAAATATGAAGCCTCTTCTTTGTTTTATTAATTAGAAATGTGAATCTTTCTGCAAAAAATAGACATTTTTCCTGCTCGTTGAGAATACTGGTTTTTGATATATTTTTCCATGCATTTCCTTTTTGCCAAGCAATAAAAAAGTAATATAGTAAAGGCAATAGCCAGAGTGGGGGGAGGGAATAGAAAGAGACTTACATTTTCTCCCTTGTCACCTTTACTTCCTTTTTGACCTGGTTCTCCAATTTCACCCTGTAATCAAAAGAAAGGTATTACATCTCTCTTTAAAGGACTCATTTCTTTGTTAACAGTAGTCAATACTGAACTACCTTTAAATGTCACCATATTATTCTCTCTGCCTTTGAGTGGCAGCCTGAGGACAATTTTGGGTTGATCAATCACATTTTGGTACGAGAGATTTGGTGACATATTGCCCGCTAAAGCTCGAAATGCAGCATTCTTGCGATGAAATTTACTTTAGCTCAATTTTATAATAAGGAAACTGCTACCTTTGTTTTACCTTCACGCCTCCTTCAATATAAAGTTACTATAATTGTGATTGACCAAAGGACAGCTGCTTTCTTCTGTGTGTAAGGTGTTCATGATCAAAAATATAATATAAAAATATTGTTAAGTTTGCCCTGTACACATAATCCCCTCTCTAAGGTGTGAATAAGTAAAAAAGTAATTAAAAATAGATTTCCATTTCATCTCAAATGACCAGCTTTGAAACATACTAAGATTTAATAAACCATACTTTGAAGTTGGCAGTTTGTTTCAAACCTGGAAGCTACATTTTTTAAAATTAAATCAGAAATGATAGTTCATTAAAAAGTAATGTGCACCATTTTTGGGCATACTGAAAAGGTAAACACATGGGTAAATGAGAAATATAACTCCTATTTTATCAATCTGAGGCCCATACCACCAACATCACCATCCTCCCCAAATACAAGCAATCTTTTCACCTCCACTATGTGGTGCTTGCTCCCATCCCTTAAATTAATAAACTTTCTGTTTAGCTGGCCAATGGGGAAGCCTAGAAGATATTATCAAATTGGCTCTCTCTTCTTGCTTTGCATTTCTATTTTTTCACCAGAAACATGCATTTTGTAAAACCCCACATGGCCTCAACTTAGCAGAAGTGGAAAAGCCATTCTTCAGTATATTAATGGAGAATGGGGAGATAGTGGGATGGATTGGGGAACACGGTTTAATCTGAAAAAAAAGATACCAACATCCAGGAGATCTTGCTGGTAAGAAATCACCTATCTTGCAACATTGGTGGAAGGTTTTCAAATCTGTCTTCAATATGTTTCCTCAGCAGTAGGAGCTGAACCAATAAATCATTCATTGAACTCATAAAGCTTCACAGAAACCCCAAGAAGTAGTGACAACAGAGGAATGTGCCATGTATCTGCCAACCCCCATATATGGAAGGGTCTGAAGCATAATGTCCGAATAGTAATATAATAAAGTTTTCATCTGTGTAAGATGCGATGCTATTACAGAAAGTTTGCCAATGAATAAAGAAGTAGCTGCTAATGTATGTGCATTGCGTAAGTTGCAGATAGGAAGGACTTTCCAGCTGGACTTCCTATTAGTCTTTCCAAAACAACCGAAAATAATATTAATAAGGTAGAAATACATGAGAAAGGAACAGTTGTCAGGACATATATTTTGCAACCAAGGTTAAATTATCTTCTCCCATGCATCCTTTCTCCATTGCTTAGCTTTGGTGCAATCAGACTTTTAGAAGGCACCAGTTCAAGGAAGTTGTTGTAATTAATGTCAAAAGAAACACAGAACGATCATCAACTGACCTTGTCACCATCTTCTCCAGGAGAACCAGCTGGTCCTGCAGGGCCAGGAAGACCCACAGGTCCCTGTATTCCATCACGTCCAGCTGGTCCCTGAGGACCTTTTTCACCCTATTTCCAAAAACAAGCCATCGTTCATAGTATCAGTGATAAATAATTGGTAGTTCTAAAAGATGAAAGATGTATAAGATCTTAGTGCTCAGCTCAGTACTGTAAATTCTCACTTATATTGTTTAAATGATTTAATATTCTTACATACCCTGTTTCCCTGAAAATAAGACCTCCCCGCATAATAAGCCCAAATGGGCTTTTGAGCGCATGTGTTAAAATAAGCCCTCCCCGAAAATGTTGCAACACAGCAGCAGCCATGAAGTAACCATGAGGCACACTCACCGACTCCTGCACCTCAAAAATAATAAGACCTCCCCAAAAATAAGGCCAAGTTCTTATTTCAGGAGTCAAAAGAAAATAAGACCCTGTCTTATTTTCGGGGAAACACGGTATACTTTACTAAATTTATTGGCTAATTTCAAATCAAAATTATGCCGAGCATTATTTGTATTATTTTGGTACTTCCATTGTTCATTTATAAATATTGTATTTCACCATTTTTTTTGCTTTCCCTTTTGCCCCTCTGTGGGCTTTTAAAATCACTATTTTTTTAAAAGAAAAAGTGTAGTGCATTATGCAGAATTAAAGGAAATAATACATCAGTGGAACATGTTAATATTCTGAATGTCACGGGAATCCGGTGAACAAAGATCTGAATGGAGTCCTCTTATCAGCAGCCTTGCCAAGCTGACTTATTCTCAGATATTTCTACTGATCAGGTTTATACCAAAATGCTTCTTTGAATCTGTTGTGAAATATCTTTAAGATTGGTTGAAAATAGGACTACGCGCCTTGGAGTAGGTAAAACAAATGGGTTTGAAATGAATGCTATCTAGTTCAATATATTCATCATTTACTTTTCAAGAGTAAAGTCTAAATCACAAAGAAGGGTGGGTGGGTTTCAACCTAATTTCCAAAACACCAGAAGGCAAGACCCCCCCAAAAATGGGTGGAAATTAACCAAGGAGAGAAGCAACCTAGAACTAAGAAGAAATTTCCTAACTGTGAGAACAATTAACTAGTGGAACGGCTTGCCTTCAGAAGTTGTGAGTGCTCCATCACTGGAGGCTTTTAGGACACCGGGCAGCCCCTTTACTGAAACAGTATAGGGTCTTCTGCTTGAGCAGGGGGTTGAACTAGAAAACCTCTAAGGTATCTTCCAATTCTATTATTCTATAAATAGTCTTTTGAATTGTAGTAATCTTTAGGACCTGGTAAAGTGATGGATGAGAAATGCACAATAGGCATTGCTGTTTGTTGTTTTTTGTTGTTATTATTATCTATTTATTTATCATCATCATCATTTGTTTGGTGTTGTACAGAGAAACATCACAAACATGTTTGAGTGAGGCTTCAGTAGGGATTCCTTTTAAATATTGAAGAATATCACATAAGATATTGCATGGGGTATATTAACCCTAGCCCTAACCTTAACCCTTGTGAGTGGCACAGTGTTCTATAACTCTCTAGTCAATCCTACAAAGCTTGAGTAAATAAATCCTACAAAGTTTGAATAAGGCCAACCCTTTGAAAATGAGTGTAAAAAAATCAACCCTATGAAGAATCTCTCTACTGTTACAGAGATTGATTCATTCCACAAAGAAGTGTGTAAGCAAAGGGATGTATTTGGCACTACTCTAGCTGAAATCTTAATTTTAAAAGATTTACAAAACAAAAGCATGTCAGCCAAGTGCTAAAATACTGTGAGTTAAAATATCCAAGAGTGTGTATTTGAAAGACAGGATGCACGACTGAAAACTCCTGTTGCCCATTCAACTACTGACTGTTTCTCTGAGGCTGCGAAAGAACCTAAAAAAGAGCTAACAATAAATATCTTAAAAGAAGAATAGGAGTGTGTAGGAGAAATTCTAATCTGGATGTATTTGCTAGATTCCGTATTTGTAGTTGCTTGATTGATTATAATTTTCCAAGTTGAATATGTGAGCGGCAAAGAATAGAATTTAAAATTGTTGTCTGGTTGTGATGAGAAACCTATTTCCAGGTTTGCTCAGCTTTGTTCTTTAAGTCTTTCACAAGATTTTCTCCCTGGATCTATTTTAGCAAATTCAGTGACAGCATTCAGATTTTTCCCTTCTTGTTCATTCAGTCATGATAAGGACTCATACATATGAATTGCAGAAATCAGGATGTCATACCGCAAAAGAGTTTAAGTCGCTTGGTAACCATTGTCTGCGTTTCAGAATTTCAATACATCTTTATGATACATGCATTATAAATAACAGACCAGGAAATAGAAATAAGAATACAAATAACATGGCTTCCTAAAGATTGCAGACAGAAATCAAATTGAAAATATATGAAAGAATAAAAAAAAAACCCTAACCATACAAACAAAAAAACCTGAATACCTTTTTTTCCCCAATTTTATAGCTAATGTTATAAACGTTACCCAAATAAAGTAAGTAATTCAATGTCAGTAAGAGAGGAGAGGGCATGAAATGGAGTATTCTGAAATAAAGCACAGCCGCCTGGAAGACTGAACAGGAGCACTGCAAGGGTCCATTTATATGAAGAAATAGAGACAATGCATTTATTTCAGAAACAAGGAATTGTACTTGAATTAAATGTGAGCAATTAAGCAGTACTAAATAAAGCCATGTTAACTTCATTTAACCAGATATCTCATTAACTTGAGCTCTATTGACCTCTTATGAATTCCAAGCTCTCTTCCTCCACTGATATGGGGCTATTGACATAATCTCCTATAGTTTTTCACTGTACTGAATTCAAATATCTGTAGGAGAGTGGACTCATGCTCCTGACTCATAGGATCCTACCATTTTATTTTAATGTCAACACTATGCTGCTATCTAGTTCTCAGCCAATACTATAGGACTAAGGGAACTCTTGATATAACCATATTCTGTATGAAATTAGTAGTGAAGGATGATCATTTCTCCCAATTACATCAACCCATCCCATACAGTCAGGCAGGGAGGACATGCTGTGGATTTCATCAAAGAATTCTGACTGACATGATCTAGGAAGAGATCCTTCTCTGCCATTGACCTAGCCCTTTGGAACATCTTAACCTCAGAGGTGAACCAAGCCCCTACTCTTAGGATCTTCCAGAAGAGCATCAAGACCTTCTTGTTCTGCAGCGGGGTCTAAGAATGTTATTCAACCCTATGGATGGCTGGTGGATTGAGGGTAGTCCCACCACCTTAATAACCTAATAGCTTTGTTAATTGCTTAAGTATGACTTTTTACTTGTATATTTTTAACCTTGTTTTAACTCTGTTTTTAATCACATTTTTATGATATTGTTTGTAAGCCACCTAGAGTCACCCAGGTGAGAGGGTGGTGCAGAAATTTGATAAATTAATAAAAAATAATAGCTTACAAACATGCATCATTTTTTTCATAAATTGAAAGTAAAAAACAATATTTGAAATGAAAACCAATAATATGAATAAAGAGAATTTGAAAGTTTTGACCTAACTCAACCATATTTGTGCGCTTATCACTTCTTTTAGTTATGACCTTTAGGCTTCTTGTTTTAAATAGTTCAAAGAAAGGTGTAATATGATAATAATATTTCTACCTACTGAATTTTTGACAAATGGACAGAAACAAAAATGTCATTTCATTTGAGGGGATTTTTTTTGGACAAACATGTATCAGAAAAATTGGAGGTTTCTTCATAAATGAGATGTTCAGAAGTTGTTTAAATGGTAAGATCTACATCAGAAAAGTAGATTTTACTGTAATATTTTTAGCACCAGTCAAATAAAGTCATTTTTACACCCATGTATTACAACAGAATTATATACATTTTTAAAACATACTACCACTTTTCCTAAGCTATTCTATATAGTACTTTGATTATCCTTAATTTCAATGCTTGATGAGCCCCAATCAATACTTTTTACTTATAAGATATATTGGAATTTTCTGTAAGGAGTAAAAAAAAGATAATAGAAGTATGCAGTTTTAATTTGTATGGCACAATTTTAATAGTTACAATTAAGCACTCATTTATCTTAATACTAACAATGAATTTGTAATGTAAGATTCACATGAAGCACCTGTTATATTGAATTCCAGGAGTCTTTTTATCCATCAATATACATTTTCATTTAAGAATAAAATCAATTAAAAGTTTATTTGTCCAGCATTATAAGTAATTGTTCAACATTCCATTTTGAGTAATCATTAACTTTGCTTGTATCAGAAAGCTATAAAAACAATGGATGAGAATGCTAAATAGTAAACAACAAGCTAGACATAGTAGGAATAACTTTCATGAAATATGATAAGGAAAGAAAAAATAAATGAGTGCATTAAAATAGAACAGGGCACTAAGTTTAAAGCAAACCTACATTTTAACAAAATATTTTATAACCAAACACAGCCCTTATTGTGTTCATAATTATCAGTTCTGCTTAACCTCTTTCCCTAGGTTTTAAGGGTCTGATAAAGTGTACCAAACTGTCATAGAGTTTAATTAAATTTTTGCAGAACTCTGTTGTAAATACTGTAGAAAAGGAGTATGCCTGGCACATATGCAATAGAAAAGTGCTGGAGTGTGAAGAACTAACATTAGCAAATATGAAAGGTAATAAGTTTTATAATATCATAGTCTTAACATGTGCTGTCTTCAGAATCACTTACCGGGCCTCCCTTTTCTCCTGCAGGGCCTGGGGGACCTTGGGGCCCAGGACGTCCTGGTAAACCAATCGGCCCTGCTGTTCCTGCTGGGCCACGTTCACCAGAAGAACCCTTGCATGTAAAGAAGAAGTAACAGCTTATTTTAGGACTGATGTACTAAACATTCGTTCATTTGTTCATTCATTCATTCATTTATTCTTTAATTCATTTATTCATTCATTCCTGCAAAATGCCTAAATCTTGGGGACTTCTATGGCCTAAGAAAAAGGAGCTGTCTTACAGAAAATCATGAAACTTTTGAACCATCCATTTAAGTAGTATCTTTTTTGATTGCTAAAATTGCTCACGGGCATTCCTAAACTTTTAACTTGACATCCTGCTAGGCTGGGATAATTGGCATGGAATGGCATTCTGTAAAGGTTTTTATTTGTGGCAGTAAGTGCTTTGCATTTTAGGAAATCTTAACAGTCAAAAGCAAAATGATATCATATAGTAAAAAATTAAATGAAGACAAACACTACAAATGTAACCATCAGAATCTGTACCTTTTCAACATCATTTTTTTAAAAAAAAAAAACCACTTCTGAGAAATGACCATTTTTTCTTGAGCCATAAAAAGCCACTAATTCCTGGAACTGGTTTCATATCATTCAAGAAGCAATTCTATTAGAATTTATCAGGCAGTGAATATTTTAGTGTTACTTTCTACTTCCTACACAGAGCCACCTACATCTGCCACTCACAATTTTGTTACTGCAGAAGATGACACTCACATATCTCAAAACTATAGAAGAATTCTGAAAATGTTTGCTAGAATATAGACCCACTAAAAAGAATCCCACCCTACCTCTATGAAGAATATGCTAAAATTACAAATACTTGGCCTTATAGACGTCTGAATTCATTGAAAACCAGTTACTATAATGAATGCTCCCCCCCCCCCCATTAACTCTAGAATCTGCTGCAGGTAAGAAAAACAAGCAAACTTCCACAGCCCCAATTCATTCTCCACAGAACCTATACTCTCTACCCTTGTCTCCCTCAGGGAAATACTCAAATTATCTGCTTTCCTAGTAAAGCACATCTGAATATATGTAAACCAACGGAATAGCCACTATGAAAAGCCAGCAATCACCTTAGAATTCTAACCTCTAGGAGTGAGAGGGGAGCGTTTATCCAAGCAAAACCAAAGGGAGTTTGGTTCTTTCTGTTTAAAAAACATTGGAGGTCAAAAAAGAGAGATCAGGGTGAATTAAAGAGGTGCTGGAAGACATGAGTGGAAGAGAATGCTGAAAAACATTCTCTAAAAGGGAAATATTGGGAGTCAGGGATTAAAAGAACACCCAAGGGAGCTGGGCTCCTCATGAAGTGAAGAGGTAGACTTTTCTGGTTTGGAGATGGGGGGGTTGGCCAGGTTCCACGGCATATGATAAAGAAAAAAACTTACATCCATTGTAAAGAGTTTCACATTGGCTTCTTGGGTAATGGAGGTGAAAGATGAGAGTAAGAAACAAAGTGTGACTCTATTGATTTTTCTTGACTGCTCAGCAGTTTTTGATTTAATTTTGAAAATCCAGGAATACGTTTTAATTACAAACTGTGTCCACTCTACAAGCACCAAACACACCCCTTTTGGAAGAAAGAGACTTTAAAATTTTCGTGCACATTCTGGTAACTTGGGGGTTTTAACAACTGCCTGTAGGGTAGGTAACTTTAGAAATTTCCTTTAAATCAGGACTTTCGAACCTGATTGGATGCTGAAGGAACTCAAGAAGATCCCTTTAGACTTGTGCTAAAAACATTGTTCTAGCTGTCCATTTATTTCTAGATGAAATATGAAGTACATTTAAAGCCTTACAGTATATAGCTGGAGTCCACAATACTCAAGAGAGCAATTATTTCTGAATGATTCTTCCTTCGGTCATTAAGATCATCTGAAGAAGTTCACTGCAGTTGCTACGATATGTCATGGATTTGTCTTTAAACCTGGAACTGAGCTTTCTCCGTTAAATTACTGAAATGTGCTCCATGTTGCATTCACAGGAGTTTACCTACAAAGATACTTACTACAAATAAGTCAATAATTTTACAGCCCCAAAATTGGGTTTGGCTTATCCACATATTGACTTACCTAGGAGAATATATGGTAATATTTTCAATAGTAAGTGTTCACATATAAGCCTACCGGTGAATAAGCACTCTTTTATTTTTAATTAAAATACCATAAAAAATATGCCATCTGCAGATAAACCAATTTTGAGGGTTTTTTCCCCCCCTTGGGGTTTTTATGAGTACTAGATTTATTTATTTGTTAGATTTATGTTCTACATTTGTGCTTAGGCGCTCAAAGTGACATATGTAATACTATCTCTTTCTCTTTTTCTTCACATCAAAAAGCTTGTCAATTCAGAGAGTGAGTATGACTGGTCCAAGATCACTTTCAGTGGCTAAAGGTTAAGATGAACCTAGGTCTCCCAATGTTAGTCCAATATCTTAACAACTATACCATACTGGTTTTCATTTTCGGTAGTCTTGATAAACCAATACTGTCTTTAAAGTACAATAAATAACATTTGCTTCCTGATTTTTTTTCTTTGACATAGCTGATTGCATGCTTAGAAAGATCAAATCAGGAACAAAACAACAAAGAAATAGGACCAAATTTAAATATTAACTTGGCATGATTCAAAAACATATAAAAATATTAATATTGCTTTGTTTTGATTGGGACCCCCAGAGAGTGAGAATTAAATTTCATAGCAATTACAGTCTTAGCCCATAGAGGTTAGCTTTTATGTTTTGTTAGCTATTCTGTTTTTGGTGGAAAATGTGCATATGTTTAAGGCTTCAAAATCTGCAGAAGATATCCTAAATTTGAAGGGAGAAAGGGTTTGGGATTTATACTCTGATCTTACTATTGCACACTTAGTGAAGTTCTGAGAGTCTGCTAATATAGAATCACAAAAGCATAATGTATATCAATGTTTTTTTTAAAGGGATCCCCTCATAGGCTTCTGGAAAATCAAAACTATGTGTTACATTTTGAAGATATTTGCAAAAATTTAAAACAATGTCATGCTTTGCATTATTACTATTATTTTTAAAAATAAAATCATGAAAATTATTTTATTTGTGTTAATATCTAATGGACTTAATGTCTTTATTTTGACATGATTCAGTAAATAGTTTTCAAATATGTCAATTTAAATTTTAATACAATAGCTATCAATAAATAAATAACCCAAATAAACACAAGCTATTTGGGCGGGGGGAGGGGGTTCCAATATTTTTAAAAGTCAGAAGAGATCCTTAGAGCAAAAAGACTAATTCACATGCATATTAAAAGTGTTATAATCCAACCTGGGTTAAATCTTATTCTGCTGTCAACTAACAGTCAGCAGAATATGAAAAGATAGAAACCAGGAAATTTCTATTGTCGAAATAAGGACAGTCACCATCAGGATTTAAGCTGCACTTCTCTTCAGATATTTCATTTCTGAGCTAATCCTCCATGCAGGAATGAATAGCAACTGGAATAGTTGGTTCTTTTCCTGCCACCACTCCTTTGTTAACAATTCCCACTCTAGCCGGCTGAGGAAACCAGGGGAAGTTTGAAGGGGAAAGACTCACCTCACCCTTGGTTTGGCTAACTACAGAAAGGGAGAACAAAACCTTTTGAAGAATCTACATCTCAGTCAAGGTGAGGCAGGTGTTTACAAGGCAATTGGTCAACTCCAACGTTATTAAGGGGCCGTGGTGGCGCAGTGGTTAGAATGCAGTACTGCAGGCTACTTCTGCTGACTGCCAGCTGCCTGTAGTTTGGCAGTTTGAGTCTCACCACCTCAAGGTTGACTCAGCCTTCTATCCTTCTAAGGTCGGTAAAAGAGGGACCCAGATTGTTGGGGAAAATATGCTGACTCTGTAAACCAGTTAGAGAGGCTACTGTAAAGCACTGTGAAGTTGTATATAAGGCTAGGTGCTATTGCTATTAAAAGGGCCCAAAAAGAGAGAAAGTTCTACACACCCAACACAGTTAAAGAGTTAAAGAGATAAAATGTACCCTCCCTAAAATTCACAAGCAACTCAATTTCCAGCCTTTCTTGAACTCCTCCTCCAAGACTCCAACCATCATTTTCATCAAAGGACCCCAACATTCTTCCTGTTCAAAACCCTAATAGAACCCATTTCTTTTTTCTCTCTTGACTTTCAGGAGCCACGTGACTCCCTAGGGCCGTGATGGCAAGAGCCCTCTGCAGGCATGCGAGCCATCAGCCCAGCTCAGCTCTGCCGTGTGTGCATGCACACTTCCTGCTGGCCAGCTGGTTTTTGGGTCTCTGCCATGCAGGGTGTATATACAGGGGGCATGGCACATGTGCAGGGATCACATGTATGTGTTGGGGTAAAGCACATGTAGGGGGTTGCGCACACATGCACAGGGATGCAGAGTGCACATGGGAGGTCATGCGGCATGTGCGGGGAGCAGGGCGCGCAGCGAGGTTGTACACATATTGCATTATGGGTGTGTGTGCCTGTTTGCTTTTGGCACTTAGCACTGAAAGGGTTAGCCATCACTGCCCTAGGGGCACCTAAAGCTGGTTTAGGGCCAGCTGCTGCCCAGTATAACTATTTTTACATGAAGTGGTTTAAATACCCAACATCTATCCTCTGGAACCAAGGCACCTATGTTAAAACACTGTGTTTTGAACAAGCAAAGGGTAATCATCAGTATCACATCCTATAACAGACAGCTGTGATAAAAGGACCAGCCAAAACCATTGTTTTGACAAATAATGGTTATAATAGTGGTATGCCGATAAATGCTAGCTGCCAAACCGAGGATGGGCTTGCAAGGTTCTACTCTCAAAGAGCCTGCAAAATTCCCAAAAATTTAACAATAGGTTCTTGTAAACTGGGAGGCATCAGCTC
This sequence comes from Natrix helvetica, assembly GCF_964273705.1. Lineage (NCBI taxonomy): Eukaryota > Metazoa > Chordata > Lepidosauria > Squamata > Natricidae > Natrix > Natrix helvetica. The sequence goes on along the minus strand of NC_138549.1, from coordinate 81,670,499 downwards.
ATGCACATTATTAAGTTTCTTTTCGGTGATTGAAACTGCTAATCCGGGAAATTATTTGAGAATAGTAACACTACTGCCTGTAAAAAATGCATTCGCTTTGAATTCCAACACCCGGCAACGCAGCTCAGAAAGGATCTGACTTTTGTCAGGGGCTCTTACAGTGCTAAATAAACAAAAAAAGATGCAAAACTCATAGATGTCAGGGGACACCACAGACAATTGTGTCATTCTTTCTGCATACAATGCCAGGATGGGAATATTCTCCAAGGAGGAGTCACGTGACCTAGATCCTTCAGAGTTCCACATAAATAACCTCATTTTCATCTCAAAAACACCACAAACAAATTTATTCTCAGAGACTTCTGTATGTGAGAGATCCCTGGTGATCTCCGAGCTTGCTCGGTTTCCTGCAGACATTTCATTACCCTAACTAGGTAACATCATCAGTGATAATGGAACATCTGCAAGAAAACTGTTCTGACCCAGCTCCCAAAATATGTTAACTCAAAGATTCTGTTCTGTAAGGAGAATGAGGCAGGCAGGAACTGAGGCAAGGCAGGTTGAAGCTAACACAACCTTTATTAACAGTTTAACACGGCAAAATGTAAGGCAAACCTCGAACCGGCAAACAGCAACATTTGACAGCTGACAGCCCTTTTATACTAGAGCTGTTAGATGCTGAACTGATAGAATGGCTGCATCCTCCCACCAGCTGGCTGCTCGCATCTCAACCAATCTGGGGCCGGCAATGATAGTCAATGGCGTCGTGGCCTCGAGCACTTAACAGATTCCTTTATTAGGAGCGCCAGAAGCCCCAGCAAAAGAAGCCTCAACGCAGGCTAATAAGTCCAGCAGGGCAGAAGATGAATAGTTTTCCACCCACTGCCTTTTATCCCAAGATAGCAGCAGTAGCTCTTCCTTCCCAAGGACCGGCCCACAGATTTCCACTGCTCTCCTCTCCTCTGCCTTCTGCACATCTGCACATCAGGCACTGGACCTAGCTGTTCCCCCTCTTCCTCATCAGTCACCTCCAGACCTTGGGGCTGTTGACTCTCCATCTGACAGCTGACAGACAGCCTAGGCTCCTCCTAGGTCTCTCTCTCTCTGCCAGTTCCATTCCCTCTTCCCCCTTGGAGCTCTCAGGTTGCCTTGATGCTGACCCTGACCCCCACACCTCTTCCTCCTCCTTTGATTCAGCTGCTGGAAGGGCCCACAACAAAAACAAGCAAGTTCAGAGAGCACCAAAGATCCCTCAGTTCAACCTTTAGCTGCAAATATTCTCCTTTATTTCTGCATGCAATTGAAGGATATGCTACACACTGCCTTAAGTGAAAGGGAGATGCCTAAGCTGGTCAAGAAGAAAAGACAACTGCACATCCTGAAATATATTCCATATAGGACCCTCGCACTGATTCTAGAAGAAAACCTCTGCTTGCCCCTCCCAGCTGCCATTTGTCCAGCAAAAAGCAGTTTGTAGTAAAGAATATTTGCGGGTAAAAAATTACAGGAGGGAGAAAAGTAGGATTTCTGACATGAATCGACACCGATCTATGATCTGGAAGTGTGCACCAAAGTCTGGATCAGGACAGTACGGCTGCTCTTTTTCTATCGCTTTGGAACAAAAAAAGGACAATTTAAGCAGATGCCTTCTGAAACCTGAATCACCTAGTTTGTAATTTGGCCCTAATATGCACGCAATTGGGAAGCAAAAGAATGCAGGAGGGAATTCTCTATCAGTCTCTTTAATAGACCTTGTTTTTTAATTTCCTCCCACTAGAGGCAGATTCCCCCCCCTTTTTTTTCCCCCTACCTTGAACTATCTAACGAACAAGAAAAAGCAATTTGCCCCCTGCAGCTAACAGCAGGTATGACAGAGGCCAACACATTTAAGTTTAGACTTTCTTCTTCTTTTTATGGACTTGTTAGTTGCTGTAATTACTAGGAAACTGCTATTGACAAATATGAACGACACGTTATCCATTTATATAGTCTTTACAAGCATTTACAGGCACACATCGCAGCATGAAAGAAATAAAAAGAGATGGTGCATGTGTACATACAAACACACACACTATGTGTACATGTCAATATATCAAGATATACAGACACATATACATATAGAGAATGGGGGGGGGACAGAGGGGGGGTAATGAAATAAATGAAAAATGTCATTGTAACATAAGCTGTGGACACATCCTACTCACAATTGGACCAGGTGGGCCTTGAGGACCTTCACCGCCTTTCAGACCTGCTCCACCCTATCAAAGGCAATTATTATTATTATTGTTGTTGTTGATGATGATGATATATACCACAAGGCATTGCAACACATATTTTAAAACTTCTTTCTATTGGCATTATTTTTTTATGGGCTGATAAATAATAAGATAATAAAAATAATCAATAAAATAATAATAAAATAATACAATAAAATAATACAATAATAATAAAATAAAAAATAAAATAATACAATAATACAATAATACAATAATACAATAATACAATAATACAATAATACAATAATACAATAATACAATAATACAATAATACAATAATACAATAATACAATAATACAATAATACAATAATACAATAATACAATAATACAATAATACAATAATACAATAATACAATAATACAATAATACAATAATACAATAATGAAATAATGAAATAATGAAATAATGAAATAATGAAATAATGAAATAATATAATAATAAAATAATATAATAATAATAAAATAATAAAATAATAAAATAATAAAATAATAAAATAATAAAATAATAAAATAATAAAATAATAAAATAATAAAATAATAAAATAATAAAATAATAAAATAATAAAATAATAAAATAATGAAATAATGAAATAATGAAATAATGAAATAATGAAATAATGAAATAATGAAATAATGAAATAATGAAATAATAAAATAATAAAATAATAAAATAATAAAATAATAAAATAATAAAATAATAAAATAATAAAATAATAAAATAATCAAATAATCAAATAATAAAATAATAAAATAATAAAATAATAAAATGAAATAATAAAATGAAATAATAAAATGATAAAATAAAACAATGAAATAAAATAAGAAATAAAATAAAAATATAATAATACATCTCTTTTAAGCCAATTTTTAAATTAATATTCAGCTTAATGTATGATTTACATTGCCTATCTCCTAACAATTCCTTAAGAGTCAATGAAGCCTACAAATGTTTAATTGATAATGTTTAAAGCAGTGGTCAAAACAGGGATCTCAGTTTGGGACCTTCATTGACCGATGCACTGAAGAACCAAATCTAATCACCATGGCATCAATGCTGCTTCCCCCTCTTGGTGATTAACTCATTAGGGCCCTTCTTGTTTTACCTGAGCTCCTGGCAGGCCTCTTTCTCCTGGGAAACCCCGTAGTCCTGCAGGCCCATCTTTCCCAGAAATGCCTTGAGGACCTGGATCACCCTAGAAAAATAGAACAAATAGTCTTTACTGAAAGTTGGCCATGAAAGTCCAGTTTTCAAAACAAAAACAGGCAGTTCATCAATGAACCATCACATACATTGCAATTCTAATCAATTTATAGGTAAATCTTGAACATTGTGTCAATACAGGACAGAATTTATGATGTTTTAAAATGTGCTTCTGAATCAGAGGGTATTTTATAAGTAAACTACATTAACATGATCTCGTTTTTATCACAGTGGTAGTTACTATGTCATACTTCCTCTAGTTTATATTAAAACATGGTGAATCCTTTATTTTCAAGTGCAGCACCTCAAAATCCAAAGCATTAAGGTTCGCCTTTGAAGTTTTCAGGGGAAACTGTAGCACAATTAATTACATGGCAACCAAATGATTACCTAGTCTTTCCGTTCAAAATCTTTGCTCTGTGAAAGTTCACGAGCTTGCTTTCTTTGAACTTTTGAGACTCTTACAATGTAGACCTTCCATCGTGTTAAATTAAGAGAGGTTTGTATGTTATGGCAAGCAATTCTTCACTTGTGCTAAAAAGCAATCCAATTTGTTTAGCCTCACTATGATCTTTATAGTTGTCAACTGAAAAAAAGAATGTGTAGGATCACCAAGTTGAAAAGGATTAGGGAAGCTGTTTATTTCAATTCACTGTTTAATGCAGAAATTGTAAGGGCAGAATGCAGCTACAAATCCCAGGCAAAAGACTTGATGACCAAGTACCAAATGCATTCCATAAGTCACTGTATACGTTTTCCCTACGTTTCTGAAAAGTGAACATATACCTTAGCGCCTTCTTTTCCTCCAGCACCAGGAAGTCCTTGTTCACCCGGTGGCCCTGGAGGTCCAGGGTGACCTCTTTCACCAATTGGACCCGTCTCCCCAGTTGGACCCTATATCCAAAAGCATGGCATTAATTATTCCATAGTACAATTCGCTGTTCGTCACTTTAAAATAAAATGTGTTTAATTAACTCCCATGTTGAACTCCAATGTTGAACTCCCAAGTTCGAAGGGGGTTGAATCATCTAAGAATTAACATCCCTCCAATATAATTGTACTAGGGTAAGGTACTGTGTTTTCCTGAAAATAAGACATGGTCTTATTTTCTTTTGATCCCTGAAATAAGCACTTGGCCTTATTTTCGGGGAGGTCTTTTTTTTTTAGGTGCAGGAGGCACCGAGCGTGGACACCTCATGGTTGCTGCTGTGGTGCAATATTTTCAAGGAGCACTTATTTTTGGAGGAGGGCTTATTTTAGCGCATGCGCTCAAAACCTTAGTTGGGTTTATTATCTGGGGAGGTCTTATTTTCAGGGAAACAGGGTATTTACCTTCTCCTTCCTCCAGAACGATAATAAATGGTTTGATGTGTAGCTGGTCCTCAACTTACGACTTCAATTGAGGCCAAAATTTATGTTGTCAAGTGAGACATTTGTTAAGTGAGTGTTGCCCCATTTTACAACCTTTCTAGCCACAGTTGTTAAATGAATCACTGCAGTTCTTAAGTTAGTAACATGATTGTTAAGTGGATCTGTGATAAATATGAGTCAATTGCCAAGTGTCTGAATGTTGATCATATAACCAGGGGGATGCTGCAATAGTTGTAAATGTGAAAAACGGTCATAAGTCACTTTTCTCAGTGCCATTATCCCTTTGAATGGTTACTTAACAAACTGTTGTAAGTCAAGGACTGCAAGTACAAAGGATCAGCAGACAAAGAATAGGAATAGGGAGAAATATAGTCGCTTGGCAACTGGCTCGTATTTATGACAGTTGCAGTGTCCCAGGGTCATATGATCAACTTTTACAACAAGCAAAGTCAATGGGTAAACCAGATTCATTTAGTAACTGTGTTACTAACTCAACAACTGCAGTGATTCACTTAAGAACTACGGCAAGAAAGGTCATAAAAGGGGGCCAAACTCACTTAAACAAATGTCTCACTTAGCAATAGAAATTTTGGGCTCAATTCTGGTCATTAAATCAAGGACTACCTGAGCATAATCAGCTTTCTCTCTACCTCTTCCTTATGCTCACTTGTTATAGTTTAAAAAACTTCTCTTAGGGGTGACACTATTGAGCTGCGAAGTCCTGAAGGGAGATAGGTCTGCTTGCTTACCATAGTCCTCATGTCTACACTATTCCTATTCACCAAAAACCCCACTAACATGATACCTATGACTTTTTATGCAGCCAGCATGGATGCAACGTGCTAGAATTGGCAAATAGAATATTGTTGTTAGTTTAGCAAAATAGAAACTCTGTGCAGATGGTGTTAGAGTATAATTCCCATCAACTCTGAATACTGGCTATGCTTATTTGAGATTATTCAATGTCCACTCTAATTATGAATGTGAGTTAGCACACATGGATACACTGTTGAAATTGTCTTGGGGAATACAGGCAGCGTAGTCTAAGTATTCATGTAGACACTTTGAGACAGAAATAGATGCCATCTATGACCTGACTGACTGCCCTCACTTACTTGTAAATAGATTTCCTGAACATTGTGAGATAATCCAAATGTAACTCATTGTTCATAGGTATGCATTAGAAAAATAAGAACTGAGGACTACCTCTTCTAAAGCATACTAAGCAATCATATCTTTTTTTGCTCATAAAGAAACCATTCAAAGGAAAGTTCAAAGGAAATTGAACCTAAAGCTTTGCTACAAGAATTTTAATTATTGTTATTGAAACGTTAAGCAGCCATCTGAAACATCAACACAGACTAATAATGATACAGCTGTCGATTTTTTTAAAAAAACCAATGAACAATGACCCATGTTTACACCCCAAATTCGTTGTAAACATAGAAGTATGTTGCGGAATTCAGTTCATAGATTGCTTCTGGTGACAGCAGGTAGCAGTCTTAACAGCACAAAAAGAATATAAACCTTGACATGGAAAACAAATGTAGGGGATATTCAGGGATATTGGTATACAGCTGAGCTAAGACTTCATTTATCTTTACAAACACAAACACAGCATGATCACACATTCCAAATTAACACAAATCTTGGTCAATGAAAGAAGCAAGGGAAACAAAAAGATGTTTCAGATAAAATTTACACTTAGTAAGATGCCTGCTGTCTCACTTCAATGAACTGTTTGGTTGGGGGGGGGGGGACGACAAAGCTGCATGGTGTTTCACTGTATCTCCTGTACTTAAACTGTTCCTGTCATTAAAGTGGAGCCGGAAAAAAAAGTGGAAATGTCTGGTTTCTAAAGCAATGTTTCCAACCTGGAGCCTTTCAGAGTTGCTAGAACAATAGTTTTCAGAAATATATGATGAGCCCAGTCAGGACTGTTCCCAAAATTATAGCCCCAATTTTGTTGGAGGACCAGATTGCATGGCTATTTTAAAGGATAAAATGGTTGGTATAACTAAGTTTCTGAGTCTTAACAATGCTCTAAATTCAAGATACTAATTTCCTGTGAATCTTCATTTTTCAGAAGCTCAGTTTGAGGAAACCTCACCCATTCCAGAATACTTTAACTGAGCTTTTTGGGGTTTCTATTGGTTTATTGGTTTTATTCATTTCAAGCTCCACTGAAATTAGCTCACTTCTTTACAAAATGTTTTGATATTGTAATTTTATTCTAACTCTAGCAAAGGAATATCATGTTCGTTGATGGCTTACTATGAAGTAAAGCTGTGAATTTCCAGTACAAAATTATTCTAGATAACAATGGCTAAGTCTCCAACTTTGATAGGACTGCTTTCAATCCACCTAATCTGAGTTTGACTGGCAGAGATCAACTCCTTTTCCCCTCCGTGACTCCAAAATCCTCTGTATTGTATTCCCAGTGAAATCCTACAGGCTTTCTAGGAAAAAAGATCTTTACCGCTGTAAATTCACACAAGAAATGAATTAAAACCTTTGATATATTAAATTTTAAATATGTATTTAAGATGCCTCATTAGGGCTGTACAAAGCTGCTTTGCTTGACCATGATCACAGCGGATGCAGAGTGGATATCACCATGCATGTATATATTTCGCCATTTGGGGAGAGCTCAGTAGTCCTCACTTATCAACCATAATAGGGAGCAGCAATTCCATCACTAAGCAGTGTGGTCATTAAGGACAATGTCACGTGACTCCATTAATTTACAATGTCAATTCTAGCTATGGCCGTATTATTTCAGACCAGGCAAATTCATATTGTATTTTAGAGATTCTGATGGTGGCAATCTGTTTACCAATTGTGAAGATCATAAACTGCCCTTGAGGTGTACTTGGAAATGAAATATAGAGTTGCATAACAGTAGAGTTAAATGAGCTTTTAGAGCTCATTCTAATTCTAATTGCCATGTTTTGGACAAACAGCAGCTCATTCCAATAATAATTCCTAGATGTTTTCCCTGGATTATATGATAAGAACACCCAAAATCCTCTAAAGTAAATAGAGAGATAATTTCATCAAACTTTCGAAGCTTTTGTTTGACATTCCTTTGGCTTTTTTCTCATGTAAACGTCAACCTTCACTTGACGTTTGTTTCCAACAAAACTAAGACAGGTAATCCTTAACTTACAATGATTTGTTCCGCAATGGTTCAAAGTTAATATGGTGCTGAACAAATAATAATCATTTGTTTCTCAGCATAACTTATGATGCAGATTACTACTGCAGGGAGACCTCAGCGTACCCCACACCTTGACCTTCCTGAGAGAAAGTGGGTTGCAAATTCAATCAATCATCAGGTTTAAAAGACAACATTGTACCTGGGGTCCAACAACACCGCCAGGTCCAGGTGGGCCTGTTTTCCCTTGAAAACCCTGCAAAATAAAGCATACAACAGTTAGGCATACTTGGGAACATTTCAGATCAGTATTAAAGAGCGGATGGGAAATCAGTGGTTTCTCCGAGGGTTCGTATTTTCTGACAATAAAGACTGCTATTCCAATTCAATTATTGCTGTGCCTTTTTAAATGTAAAATATTGAAGACTCTTTCAAAGAGTTATCATTTCCAATCATCCTGAGCGCAGCTCCTCCAGTGGTATGGTTCAAAGGAGCAGATACTTTTCACAGACCGGATACTTTGTGAGAAAGCAATTACTGTAGATGCATAAATGACAATCCTTCAGTTCAACTCAGATACATGTGTTCAAAAGCCGTCAGGCTGGCACAGCTATACTGAATGTTTAAGTGTTTAAAAAAGTACTGTAGTAAAGCAACAGTCATTTATTCCTCCCCGGGGGGCACTTATGAACACAGCATAAATGCCTGGAAGAAGTAGCTTCTATATGTACTCCTGCAAGAGGTGAGGCTTTTACACCCATAGAACAAGTATCACATTATACAGGAGCTTCTATGTCTATAGGCCCCCTCTGGTATGATGTATCGCTTGACACAGTGGTGGGTTTCAAAAATTTTTAGAACCTCTTCTGTAGGTGTGGCCTGCATTGTGGGAGTGGCTTGCCGGCCATATGACCAGGAGTGGCTTGCCAGCCATGTGACCAAGTGGGAGTGGCTTGGCAGTCATGTGAGTGGGTGGGCGTGGCCAACATAAAATGTGATGAAACTCACTTAACAACTCTCTTGCTTAGCAACCAAAATGTTGGCTCAGAAACTCTGGCATTTGAAGCACACAAGTCTTAAAGCTGTCAAGCTACAAGACTCTTGCACCCCTAACCCTTTAGAAAAAACCCAGGGTGTTCAAACTTGATAGCTTTAAGACCTATGGACTTCAACTCCCAGAATTCCTCCTCTTGCTCTTCATCTTGATGATGGGCAGATGGGCAGGGGGAAGGAGCTGGAACCGGTTCTAAACAGCACTGTCGATTTGTGGAACCTCTTTTATAGAAGAGATTAGAACTGGCAGGAACCCACCCATGGCTTGACACTGAGGGAAGAAACTATTTATTTCATACAACATCTGTACAGCTCTACTCTGTGAAAATATTTAGATACTTATGTTCAGTCCATGAAAGGCAACTGATTAGTTTAAAACAGTGCTTCTTAAAGTATAGTGTGAATATCCCCAAGGGACGCCCTAAGACTCTCCTCAGGGGCCATCCCACAGAATCAAAATTATTTGTCAGATATCGAAGATACTTGCAAACATTTAAAACAATGTCACTCTTCTCATTGTTAGCTTTTATTTGTTAAACTATAAGGTTTTCTTAATGAAAAAAACTAGTTTATTTTTCTAATGGGTTTAATATTGTTATTTTTACATGATTTCATAAATACATATTCTATAAAGGCATCAATTTAAGTTCTTTTCAGGATGTGCATAATTTTTAAAAAGTGGAAAGGGTCCTGACTAAGAAGAAACATTGGACTTGCAGTAAAGACATGGAATTAATACCATACAATAATTATTTTTTTAAAATCTACACATTTACTTTTTAAATCAGTCATTTGGTTCCAGGAAATCCCAGAAGAAACACTTTTCAAAGTCAAACTCTCTTTCAATTACACCATTTTTTAAAAAAGATGAGACCATTTCCATAATAAGCATTTTAAAACAACATAATGAAAACCTCATTTCATCCCATAACATTTTATAAATATGTCTTCAGAATGTAAAAAAATTATATAAATAAATCCATGCGGGGAAGGGGTGGGGAAGGAAGAGTATGAAAACTGCTGTGCCCAAATGTATAACAAAAAAAAGTGGACTTCTGAAAATCTGCATATTCCTACTTGAAACTCATTTGTTTTTTAAAAAAAAAAATATGAAAATGAAGAAAGAGAGGTGTGTATGTATTTATCTGGTCTGTATTTAGGTTGCTTTTTATAAAACAAACTAGGAACTGTGGTAAATATTTTCTCTATGAATAGATAGGGCTGCATGAAATTTCCTTTAAGAAAATTTCACACTTTTGCATTAAAACTCCTTCCATTATCTCTCAGAATGCTTAAATCTTTTAGCAATTTAAGGTGTTCCAAATTTGCCTTGAACAGTTGCTTCAAGTAAAATCCAGGAGGAGCTATAATTCTGTGATACTTGACATAAATACTACTGGAAGTGCCACAGAAAGATGGATGTTTTCATACAGCACTGTGGTAAATCAACCATTTAAAGAAAGAGCTCAACAATACCAAAGAATGATAAATGTTTGGGGTTTTTTATTATTATTATTAAAGGGGAAGTGGGCAGGAAAAGTTTTCCTAAAGCATTTTCTTCTAAATGACAAATCCACTGCCTTGATCATTGTCCTATATATGGATTTGTAAATACTATAACTGAACGATTCATCCCACATTATGAATTCCATCAACCAGTAATTTGTTTGCATTTTATTCTGCATCTGCATAAGGTTTCTATTCTAATTAACGGAATAACAGAGTTGGAACTTGGAAGGAACCTTGGAGGTCTTCTAGTACAATCCCTTGCTTGGGTAGGAAACCCTATACCATTTCAGACAAATGGTTGTCCAGTCTCTTCTTAAAAGCCTCCAATGTTGGAGTACCCATAATTTCTGCAGACAAGTCATTCCACTTATTAATTGTTCTGTCAGGAAATTTCTCCTCAGTTTTAGGTTGGTTCTCTCCTTGATTAGTTTCTATCCATTGCTTCTTGTTCTGCCTTCGAGTGATTTGGACAAAAGGTTGACTCTTCTTCTTTGTGGTAGCTCCTTAGATATTGGAACACTGCTATCATATCGCCCTTAGTTATTTTCACTAGAGTAGACATACCCAATTCCTGCAACGGTTCTTTATAGTATTAACCTTCAGTCTCCTAATCATCTTTGTTGCTCTTCTCTGTGCTCTTTTGTATACCGTGGTGACCAAAACTGAATGCAGTATTCCAAGTGTGGCCTTACCAAGGCATTATACAGTCATATTAACACTTCACATGATCTTGATTCTATTCCTCTGTTAATGCAGCCTAGGACTGCACTGCAGCTGCCAAAACTGACCTGTTGGTTATATTTGGGGGCCAGAAAAAGAAATATGACAGTAGGTAATAGTGTGAGAAACCTCCACTGTTAATAGAAAGCTGCAAAATGGCAGAGATAAAGTACTGTTTCCAGTGGAGTGATATTAAGCAAATTAGCTCATACAGTACATTCCTAAACATTACTACCTTTGCAATGGAAAGTCAACAGGGAGGACTACCACAGGAAGGAAGAAAGAAAAATAGGTAAAGAAAGAAAGAAGTATATTTTGCTTGATCTGTTAATTTTTCTTCAATAGTGATAACAGACATTCCTTTCATTTTCCTGATGTTCTACCATGTCAGTTTGCCAAACATCAAATATCGTCTCAGAATGAAAGAAGATGTGATGTGGAGACAAATGAATTTTCCCTTCCTATTTCAAGGAGAGCGAACTTTAGTAGCAAGATAGTTTGAAATTGTCCGGCAGTACTTATAAGAATACATACACAAAGACATCATTACAAAAATGGTGCCAGATTATTTACGTGAATCCCTATGCAACTATGTCAGTCACCACATTTGTCTGTGTGACATCTTCTGATGTCCTCTTTTGCTCCTTCTTAATCCCTTGGATCGCTATGGGGTAGACATAAATGGAAACTGCTTCTATTTATAAGGATTGCTGCATGTTTAAAGTCCTAAAAGGATCTGAGTCTGCCTTCCATAATCCTGGACTCTCCAGGAACATTCAGGCTGGGGATGGGATAAACATTTTTTAAAATACAGGACTACACTGGACCTTTGAATGGGGTACCAGGGGATCAGATTCCAAAGCGTACATTTGTTTTAATGTAATTCAGATTTAAATTAACTATAGTTTGTATTATTCTCTTCCTTTGTCACATCTATAGTTCCACTAGACAACTAGAGACACATTGGGTCATTGCTTCAGAGATATTTCCTTACTTAAACAGAAAAATAGAATCATCAAAGGTGGGCAAAAAAAACCCAATGGAATTGGGAGCAGCTTCTGACTTCCCACTGGCTTCCCCACTGACTTTCCTTACGGGAAGCTGGCAGGGAGCATTGGAGATAATGATTTCATGGATCCCAGATTTTGGATGCATTCTATAAGTCAGCCCATTTGAGGTACACTGATTCATTATTATTTTTTTGCCTCTAATTCATTGTTTCACTCAACTGAAGGTCACAAACAGACATGAGAGATTAAGTAGTATATGGAATGTAATTAATATAACACTAGGGGCTTACTGAATTTTTGAGCTATAGAACTTAGCTTCCTCAAACTGCATTTCTGTGCATGATGGTAATTATTTTGTGATTTTGAAGTTTTAAATTGCTTTTTATACGTTTTGTTTTTAACATGTAGATTGTACTCCCTTGGTATATTATGCATTAATTTATCCATTTAAGAATATACACATATTCATATACAAATACAAATATGCACCTGTGATTTTCCATTGACTTCAGCAGGGATAATTGTAATAAAGTCAAGATTAATTAAAATAAAATTTGCAACATACATCATAATTAGCATCAAAAATACATTTTGGTAGTACATCAGGATCACTGAATCTGAAAGTGTTTTTTACTGGTTTTCAAAATACCATTAAATGTGTTTTGAATTTACAACAATACCTTTGTATAACTGACTAATTCACAGATTTAAAATAATGGACAAATTTGGATGCTTCCCCCATTTAACAGACACACATTACAATAAATGGGGTGTGGAGAAGGCTACATTATGCAATATAAATAACATGCTTACAGTTTCACCCCGTTGTCCTGGGTGCCCAGGCAAACCATCCTTCCCAGGTGGTCCCTGCAGTGCAAAACAAAATAAATGACATGTCACTTCCCCAAAAAAGAAAAGGATCATTTTTTAGTTAGTCACCTTAGTGACACATCTGTGTTTCAAACTGGTTCTTCAAACTTACTGTCCTCTTACAGAGACAGTGGCTGTGCTTTGTTGATCTGGCCATGACCTTGGCTGATTTTCTGATAATGAGAAGAAAGAACTGGAAATCACACTCCTGTATCTTTGAAGAGTAACAGCTAGAGAAAAATAAGTTTTCTTGCAGCTTGAACTGGAAGAGATCAAAATGCTGGAAGGTTTGGGGAATTTAGTTGCTCCAGAATCAGCAAGGGCCTTCTTGGATTCCAGGAATCACTTTTTTGGGCATCTAATGCCAGTATTTTGGCTGCCAGCTATAGACAGCCATAATGTATTCCAATAAATTGTGCATTTATTTTTACACGTAACACAAAAGTTATAGAGCTACCATAAATCTTTCCTATTTCATTCCTATTAAACTCTGCTACCCTTTGATTTTTCACTAGGACTTAATAGTGCTCTCTTACTTTCATACCACTGTGAATTTTCTCCTTCATTTTATTTCTTCATTATGAATTTATGACTCCAAATTTCATAACAATCTCTCCGAAGACAATCAAAAAAGAACACCAACATCCTGTTTTCACTTCTCCCTAAGTTTGATGTAATCTGTTTTTCCTTCCTTACACATAACGACATGCAATTTTCACATAATGTGAAAATAAAGATGTCTATGTTTATATATTACAAGGAAAAGTTGCTTTTGGAGATGCAACTCAAAGAGTTGCCAAGAAATTTGTGTTAAACACTTTTCATGCCAGCCTTCTTGCCAAAACTTTCTCCCAAATTGTTATTCTCCCTCTGGGGAAGCAACTGTGTGCTTGAAATTGTAACTTTCATTCTGTAATGAAATGATAGCTCCACAGATCCCTAAAGTGAAACTGGGAAATTCTGTTAATTATTCTCTCAATTAAATGGAAGGAGCAAAAGGGAAGGGAAGCTATCCCTTTAGCAAAATGTCAGATAACTGTGATGGGGTGTCATGAACAGACAGCAAAATGTTGGGTCACATAATGTTGTACTTTCATTTCTGGTGAGTGGAGGGAGCACCTGTTCGATTTTAAATGCTGAATGCAAAATATCTTGGTAGTTTTTGGCACAATATACTATGAATCGATTTGTTCTTTGGAGATGCTGGAACATTTCAATACAATTTCAGCCTGGCTGTTCACTTATTCTAGTGCAAACCAGATCTACAAGTAGAACTCAAAAATGGTTTCTTCTTTCCTAAGAGGTGCATTACAGAAAAGCCAGCAATGCTTCCCACCGATTCGGCTGGCACTGATCAATTCCACCAAGCTAAATGGAAGTCTAAGCATTCTGCAATCTTGTGCATTAGTTCAGGTAAGGCTTTGATTCCGCTTATGAAAATAGAATTTTAAAGTCAATAATGCAGCTAATAGTATGAGTAACGCATGCATTTTTGATGATAGCATGCCAATAACAGATCACATAATTTCCCATCCCTTTCATCGTTTTGGGTTGGGATTAATGTAATAGAGATGGAGAGTGACCTCTAGTGGTGCTTGGATTCCTCTGCGGAGAAAGTATGCAGCACACATTGGTGTATCAACTGGAAATAATGGGAAGTTATCTGGGCATGCACATATTTGGAAACAGCCTTTTAAGGAAGAGCAAGAATCTGGAAAAGGCATAGCTGCTATAGTAATTCAAAAAGCAGTGCTTTGTATGTATGTGTTGCAAGTTTCTAAACACCCATTTTGAAGGATTTGCAAAGACCTAATAGATAATAGTCTTTCAAATAGTCTTTCATAAAGGCTTCACACAAAAACACAGCATTTGTAAAGACTTGCAGTGGCGTTGTAGGAGGTTTGTGACATTAAAAAGAAAACCAGCAAAGGACTTCAGCTACAGAACTAAAACTACCTCAAGATAACGAATTACATTTTAACATGACATTCATTAAGTCATTCATCCATTTTTTAAAAAAATAAATCTATTCAAAAGCACATGTTTTCTGAGCAGATAGTAAAATAATTGCAGGCTGCCTACTTTTAATGTTTATATGCATAGCTTTTGTGGCTTCTTTTTCAGGCATTTTCTATTTTGTTATCAGTTTACAGCAAGCACATTTTATAAGCACATTGTTCTAGAGAACCAGCTCTGCTTTAGGTACTTTGCTAAACAGAGAACTGTTCTGAGCTGATTTTGTGATGTTTAAATTCAGGTCTCCGTTTGAGAGCATGTGTTGGCCTCGGGCTTGTTACTCCACTGTGTTTTTGCTACTTTTGCTGATATTAGAAAAAATCAGCTCACACTTAGCTACTCATCCAGCTTTTCTGAGCTGAATCTGGGACAGAAGGAAGGACTGGATACATCAGAAACCATCATAAATATCAAGCAGCTCTGCTTTCAGAGGGAATGATTCTACTTACTAATCTTCAATATTTAAGGCAGACAAAAGATGAAAGGGCTTGGATGAGTTCACACAATGCAGAAGTCTCATGCAGAATCAATGTTTAGAAAATCTGGTGCATCATACAGAATGCTACTTAGATTAATAAAGTGTTGTAGAGGAACAGCAGGGTAGGATAGTCTCCACATGGGGTTTTCACAAATGATGCCTCTGAAGAAATATCATTAGGAGAGATTGAATATAACTAAAGTGCTTGAGTAGGTATTAAGGTAGTTTTACTTCCAAAACAGATCTCTGTCTGTATGAGCAGTTGTATTCAAACTAGAGACTTGAGACTTGAGAGCAAACAAAGAGACAGATGATGATAGATAGATACATACACATACACATGCACATGCACATGCACACACACACACACACACACACACACACATTATATATATATATATATATATATATATATATATATATATATATATATATATATATATATATATATATATATATATATATATATATATATATATATATATATATATATATATATATATATATATATGTATTAGTGTTACAACCCCTGGTATGCCTAAATATGGGAGGAAGGTCACTACTCCCTCTTTCTGTCCTTCGGCTTCATCACAGAAGACCATGCAGGCAGAAAACCATATTTTTTTATTTTTAATGTTGCCTTTTATATTTGTGTTATATTTGTACTGAGGTACAAATCATTACAAATATAACATATATATATATATATATATATATATATATATATATATATATATATATATATATATATATATATATATATATATATATATGCATTTGTGTTACATACATACATACACACACACACATACACACACACACACCCACACAATGATAACATATCAAGGGTGTCAAACTCACAGCATCATGCCGTCATCACGTGACGTATCATGACTTTTTTCCCCTAGACTAAATCGGGCGAGGGCATGGCCAGCGTGTGACGCATCTGGCCCCCAAGGCTGTGAGTTTGACACCCCTGACTTATATTATCCAATCAGAAGGGAATTCTGTTATCATCTGATTGGATAACATATTATCTAATCAGATGAAAACTGGCAACTGGGTGAAGAGAATTAGGAGGTCTAATTCTCTAATTCTGTTTTCTGTTACCTTCTGGGTAGATTAGAATATTCTTACAACACATGTAATACATTGATAAAAATGCTTAATAATCACGATTTCAATGTTTTCCACCTTATGTTTATTTTAGGACAAATACTTACAGGAGGTCCCTTAGGTCCTGGAAATCCAACAGGTCCCTGGGGCCCTTGTGGTCCCTAAAATCAAAGAAACAAACAAACAATTGAGAGCATATTAATAGAAGCATCATCACAATTTAGCACAGAGAACAGTTCAAGTATGCTAGGGAAAGCTTTGTGGTTCAGTAACAGAAAATTAAGTGTCTGCCCACTTGCAGCACTACAACAGAGCTGATAAACAAGTACCTTGCCTGAGGAAAACATCCCCTTCCCTAGTGTAAATATACAGACCAAAATTCAAGACCATCTAGCAGAATTTTAACAGATGTTTGGTAACACATATTAAAGAGAAAATTGGGGGGTGTCTTGATTTGTTTCCTTGACTCCGTCATCTATGGAAGGAACAGGAATCTTCATTGTAGACTGGCCTTACAATGAAACACACAGCAAGCGTGAATTACAGCTGTCTTCTTGCATCACAAG
This sequence comes from Natrix helvetica, assembly GCF_964273705.1. Taxonomy (NCBI): domain Eukaryota; kingdom Metazoa; phylum Chordata; class Lepidosauria; order Squamata; family Natricidae; genus Natrix; species Natrix helvetica. The sequence continues at coordinate 81,653,156 of NC_138549.1, read as the reverse complement.
AAATGTGTGAGGGATTATTAGGAAGATTTTTTTTTCCTGTATAAAGGAAGCAGAAAACTGGGAAAAACACAAGACACAGGATCCTGCTAATATATGAATCTGTTTATATATAGTTTATGTTGTGACAGTTGTTTGCTCAGCCAAGGTTTGATTGTGTGATCTACAATTGCTATACTCAATTGATAGGATTATTACTGAAAACAAATTAAGGTGCCAAAAACTGCTTACAAATGAAGAAGAATACTTTCCTGAAGTTAAAAAAAAACCTTAAAAGAAATAATATCTGACGTTTTTGTCTTTATTATTTTGTTTTTTACTCAGAGATTATGAATAAATGTGGCCTCTATTTTGAAATGCTTGTTGACTCCGTAAACAGCACTGGTTTGTTATTACACATTGAATTAAAAAAAAACTGAATACTATTTTCTTACATCCCAAGTTATCACATTTAACTATTTGCTTATTTCAAGAAGAATCAAACTAATTCCTATTTTATGAAGTAATATTTAACCAAAATACAATAACTCCGCATTTTGTTACATTGAAAATTTTACTGAGAATTGTATACAAATGTGCAATATAAGGATTACAAAAATGTAACATAACTATTTTTAATGGGAAAATATTAAGAGAAAAAGAAACAAATTTATGAAAAGACATTATTTCAGAATTTAATTTTTTCTCTCCAGTTTCAATGTTTTGGCATAATGTTTATTCTTCTCTTTGTTCATATCTACCCAGGTTTCTTCTCTGAAGAACTATCATATAGGAAAAACATCGTTAAATAGATAAGACCTCCACAATTTGGTGTCTTTCTAGTGTATGGTTTCTCAACCTTGGCAACTTTGGTTGGGGAATTCTGGGAGTTGAGGTCCACAATTCTTAAAGTTGCCAAGGTTTAGATACACTTTTCTAATGGGTTGGATTGCAGCTTCCATAATTTTTTGGCCATATTGCTAGAGTACTGTAGAAGGTGGAATTCAATATATTGAGATGATATTGTGTTACTAAAGATTCCGGTAAAAAAAAGAGACAAACCAGATATTTCATTTCAATTTCTTCTGAATAGTCTTCTTAAATATCTACAGGTAGTCCCCATCTTACAACAGTTCATTTAGTGACTGTTCAACATTACAATGGCACTGAAAAAAGTAACTTACGACTGTTTTTCACAGTTACGACCTTTCCAGTATCCCCATGATCATGTGATCAAAATTCAGATGCTTGGCAACTGGATCATATTTATGACCATTGCTGTGTCCCAAAATCACGTGTCCCAAGATCACCTTTTGCAAACTTCTGACAAGCAAAGTCAGTGGGGAAGCCAGATTCACTTAACAACCGGGTTACTCACTTATCAGCTACAGTGATTTGCTTAACAACTAAGGCCAGAAGGGTCATAAAATGGGGCAAAATTCAGTTAACAAATGCCTCACTTAACAACAGAATTTTTGGCCTCAATTATGGTGGTAAGTCAAGGACTACCTGTATTTGTTTCTTTGTTATATCAAAAGTAAAACAATATTTGTGCACACAAGCATGCTTAAATTTTCGGTTTCATCTAAGAGATATAACAGCATAAAACATGTCCTAAACTGAAAAGAAAATAGAACTCTAGGTAAATTTGATGTTTTGAAACAAATCCATTGACAAATACTACAATTAATTTAGTGTCCTGCTTTGGTTTTCCTTTATGAGCAATAAATACTGGGTAAATAAAGTAAATACTTCAAAAATCTTGTATTTTAATGGAGCTGAAGTATTTCATTGACAAAACATTTTGTTGATAGGGAGGGTTCACTTGACTACGTGAAAACGATCACTATACATTATTATTTATGTATGTTTGTGTGTGTATTTGTAGAGTTGGTACTTTACTTAAAAGTTGAGATATTATCAAAACAATAAACGTTGGAACTATGAATCGCTGCCTTCATATTTGGAGAGAGTTACAAACTTGGCTTCATACATTTCAGTGATGTACAACCTGAGCCCATACTGTATAAATACTTCCCACTCTACCCTTGTTTACTTTGAACAAGTTGTGCAAACATCTATCTTTCTGGAGAAGGCTAGATTTTTATTCTTTATCTTTATCTCCTCAGATCCTTCCAATCATTTCCTTCCCCTCAACACATTCACTCTTCTTTCATATACATCTTTTGCAATTCATTCTCATTCATTATGTCTATAAGACTATTCCAACACACTTCCTTCATATCGGCCACTCTCTTTTATATCCATCCATCCATCAATTTATTCTTACACTTTATTCTTACACTTTTATAAATATATTTTATTTTAAATATTTTTAATTAATTCCCCTAATCATCTTTGTTGCTCTTCTTTGCACTCTTTCTAGAGTCTCCACATCTTTTTTACATTGTGGCGACCAGAACTGAAACAGTATAGGGTCTTCTGCTTGAGCATCCTTTCCTTCCTTTCTCCTTTTCTTTCCTTTCTTTTCCTTTCTCCTGTCCTTTTCTTTCCTTTCCTTTCCTTTCTCCTGCCCTTTCCTTTCCTTTTCTTCCTTTCCTTTCCTCTTCTTTTCTTTTCTTTCTTTCCCTGTAAGCCTCTTTAAGCTTCAGAGAGAAGCCCAGGACATAAACAAATCTGACTAACAAATTTGGTCCTCTTACAGTTCAAGTCATGTTTCTTTGTATGCCTCAGCTGTAAATATATTATTTCTGCACATAATAATAAAATAATGTATAAATAGATAACATTATTTTCTGATATAATATAACCTAAACTTTTGTATTTGAGATCATGCTAGCCAAAGATTTCGGGAGCCGGCCCAAAACATCTGGACAACACAACGCTCAGGAACGGCTGATACAAGCACATTGTTTGAGTTGGGCAGCCTTATAAATACATTACATACATAAATACATTTTTGGGTAGTGCGTCAACTATCTGTCTCATCTATTACCTTCCCAGCAAATGTCAACAAGGATCATAAAATACAGAGATTTTGACAAAAGACTATAAAACTTCACAACATGCTGAAAACTGCCTTATGAGGTAGATACCATATTTTAAATAGACTTGTCTAATATATTCTCTGGGTAAATAAAAAGCTTTCCAGACCTTGGTGGTAAATAGTCTTTTTTGTCAAATAGTCTTTTAGCAGAGGGGTGATGTTTACCTCTGGGTATTACTGTAAAATCATGCCCATTTCATTTTATGATTAAAAAGATATTTATGGGAAATCTTATATTGTTTTTCTACCACTCAAACAGGATGCAGTCAATTGAATGCAGAACGGATGAAAGAAAAAGCTGTGATCACTTCATTGCCATTTTTTTTTTTTTTTTGTGAATGCTCAGCCTGCCAGCTGGAGCCTGCACTAGAGTAACAGGAGGTAAACAAGGTGATGAAATTAATTCTGGAAGAAGTATTTCAATGGATCCTATAAATTTAAATGGCAAGGGATGAACCATATCCATGTTTGACATGGACCTTCTTTGCCCTCTTTTGTTCTGGTTCACCTATAGGCAGGCACTGGGAAAATGAAAGACACTCAACAAGCTTCTATGGGCAGGCTCAGAACGGCAGACTTGTTTTCAGGTGAACCTTTTAGGGAGCTTCTCTGTAATCAATTTCTTGGGTGGATGGAGCTCAGAACAAACTTTTTTTCATTTTCATTTTCAGACAGTTTTATATGACCTATCTAATTATTCAGGCTACAGATCCCAAAATACATTCTTAAGTTTCAAACCAACTTAACAATCTACTTAAAACTGGATAGCTCAGATGATTACTGGGGAGAGGCAAAGGAATAGAGAAGTAGCATTTGAAGAGTAAAGACACCTCTCACTCCAGTGCTGAGATATTCCACCTTCCACTCTTTTTTTTTTTTTTTTTGAAGCTTCAGGCAAGTCTTCCTCAACTCTGGCAATCACCCAATTCTGGGAGAAACTCCCAAAATTCCTTAGCTAGTATTGATATTGTGGTGTATTCTGTGAAGTCTAAAGGGCACCAAGATTCTGAGAAGTTCTCTATGTCACTTACACTTTTCAGGAAAAAAAGACTACAGCTTAGAAATCTGTCCATAGAGCCAGCTATTAGTTCTTATATGTTGGGTTCTTGACCAAGTGACATATTTATGTGCATTCTTTTGAAAGTTCCCCAAAGCATCCCAACATCTGGAAATATGTTCATTTTGGCAAATTGGTATGTTTCCATTTGTGAATTGCAATCTAAACACATTTCTCAACCATCCATCTCTAATTGCTGCTGCTACCTTTTGCAACATCTGGCTACAATGAAAGACACAATAGACACTGGCATAGCAATAAGCCATAAGTCTCTTCCAGGGTGGCACAATTCTTGCCTTGCAATAATCCCAAGGGGAAGAATTCACTCAGCAGAAACAAAGCTAGGTTTTCAGACCCAATGCAAGGGATCTGAAAATATCCCAAAAGTGCCAGTTTCTTTTGCTTTTCTAAAAGCACATGTGATTACAGCCCACTCACAAGATATCCCTCATTCACCACAATGGGGAGAAAAATCCCCCTGCAAAACAACCATTCTGCTCTACTCAAATTGGCGCCACACTCAGCATGCAATGATTTTGGAATACTTGAGAAATACTGAGCCCAGAAAAAGGAAAAGGAAATAGACATTATTCTTTGCATACCCTTTCACCAGATGGGCCAGGTGGGCCATCACCCCCAGCAGTGCCCTGGGAGGGGAAAAAAAAACAATACAATTTATTTAAAAATGAGAAGGGCATTTGCACCAAGACAAAAAGCTAAACTCAGAATTAGTTACTGCATTCTGTCAAAATTACCTTTGGTCCAGGTTTCCCGGTTGGACCTCTTGCGCCTCTTGATCCACGTGGTCCCTGGGGAGTGGGAGAAAATATGTAATTAGCATTTTTATTGAACATTTTTATTGCATAGGAGAATATAAACCAGGGTTCTGACCACGGTGTGGATAGCAATAAAAAAAATGCATGCAATGAAATCAAGGGCTAATAGGGCTACTAAGCTGAGATCTCCCCCCCACTCCAAAAAAATTACTTACTGTTGGTCCTCTTTGTCCTCTTGGACCTGGTTTGCCATGTAATCCCTGTCAATCAAATTTCACAGAAATTAATCTGGGCCTTGTGGCAGATTATTTATTTACTGGCATATTTCTACGCAGCTACAATCAAAAAGATTCTCACCAGCTCATTATAGAAAAATACAAGTTTTAAAAAAAACAAGGTAAACAAATAAAATAAAAACGTGATAGCATGACAACAATATGGACTATTAAAAATGAAGGAAAGATAGCAAGATAGTTCAGGAGAAAGCTCTCCAAAATAGCTCAATCTTCCTGGAAAGAGGTTTTGCCGGTTTAAAAAAGGAAAACAGAACTGTAATAATTCAGAAACTAGCTAGCATAACCATCTCCTTTGTCGTCATATTTTAATAAACAACGTGTATTTTTCATACTCCGGTAGTAGCTTGTCCTTATTTCTTTTGTTATCACATAAAAGTTTTGTTGAAGCTGTTCTTAATATTCTCTTTAGCTTCCTTTTTTTTCTTGTCCTATTAACTATTATTCTTGGCTGCTCAATTTATCTACTTGAAAGCTCTTCTTCCTTTAGGAGGAATAATTTAAATCTCATTCCTCCACCTGAAATTCAAACCACATGAATTTTCACTCTTTCTTTCACCAATGGGTACTGAATATATTACTGAAATTGCCAGATATGCCATTACGATAAAGAAAGAAATTCAGTCCTTACTGCCTACGCACTCTCATGGGCAAGAGCCTTCAAAATGCTTCTCCATAAAATGTCTGGCTTGGCTTCCCTTAATATTCATTTCAATGAAGCCAGGAAAAGAACTTCCTCACAGGCCATGCGTGATCTTCCCTCCCTGAGTATTGATTAGGAGTGCCTTAAATGAGTTGTGCAGGGTTGCCAATCCTTCTTTCATTTCAGCTAAACAGGCAGCTACTTCAAAGCTTCGTCCTTCAGTGCAATCCATTAAGGCTTCACTTCTGAGAGGCCTCTTTCAATCAAGGCCGTGATTGAAAGCCCACAGAGTAAGCAAGCTGAACTGTTTTAGATCCATCTTCCAGTAGCAGAAGAAAATGGGTGTATGTGCACAGGTAGTCCTCGACTTGCGACCACAACTGAACCCAAGTTTTCTGTTGCTTAGTGAGACAGTGGGCTGAGTTAATTTTGTCCCATTTTACGACCTTTCTTCCCACAGTTATTAAGTGAAGCACTGCATTGGTTACGTTAGTCACACGGTTGTTAAGTGAATTTGGCTTCCCCGTTGATTTTGCTTGTCACCAAACGGGGCACTGCAACCATCATAAATACTAGCCATTTGCCAAGCGTCTGAATTTTGATCACATGACCATGGGGATGCTACAATGGTCATAAATGTGAAAAATGGTCATAAGTCAGTTTTTTCAGTGGTGGTGTAACATTGAACGGTCCCTAAATGAACAGTGGTGGGATCCTACTGGTTTAACAACCAGTTCAGTGATTGTGCACTTCGCAATCACTGAACCGGTGCACAATTTTGAGAAAACCTGTCTTCCGCATTACTGCTGGGGAGGAAAACAGCTTAGGCGCAGCAATCCACTCTGCCGCGTGATTCAGCTGAGAAGATATAGGTCGGTAAAGTGCAGGGGTGGGCAGGCAGGCCCACTTGATCATGGGAGCGAACCGGTTCACTCCCAGCTGATCATCAGAGCTACCGGTTCGCCCGAACTGGTTCAAACTGGTAGAATCCCACCCCTGTAAATGAACTGTTGTAAGTCAAGGACTTTAGAATTTAAGGAAGCAGAAATACTTATTGGCCATTGCAAATGAAAAGTGCCCCATTCTTAACCTGAAAAATCCCACAGCCACAGATAGTGCTCAGCTGGTAGGATGTATTTTTTTTAAAAAATCGATAACATATCACAATAAGGACAAAGATGGATATCGGGGTTGTGAATGCTATTAATACGCTTGTTTCATGTTATGCAAAAAGCAGCTGTGGGGAAACTTCCCCGAGCAATTTCTGGACTCTGAGAGGTGGGGGCACTTCCCCCCCCCCCACATCGTAGTGCCAGCACAAATTGCTCATCTGAATCCAGCGTTTGCATTTCAAAAGAAGTCTCCCCCTCCTCCCCCCCTCGGCTCCTTTGAAGTGCGGGGGCCTTTAAAATGCATGAAGCAGCTTCAGAAATACAGTCCGTTGTGGCAAGGAAAAACAAGTTCAGACTCAGCTGACCTCTCCCCATTTGCCTACCCCCACATTTGCTTCGCTGCTCTGTGGCTTCCATTTGCATAATAAGAAATTAGCACATTAACTGTATTCAAAGAGCTGATGTCTGTTTCAATCTTGACTGTAATTATTTTGTCAGAAGTAATGCACCAGTCTGGTTCTTAGCATGATGTAAACCTCTACTCAGCGAAGCACAAAATGCTACCATTGTAATTAATAAAAGTTTATACTTTTAAATTTAAAAAGTACCTCAGTGATTATGCTGAGTCTGTAAATCCTTGCAGGAGGCACAGTCTAATAAAACTATCCCAGCAGGCAAGATATTTGAGCCAAAGGTTCAATCTTTAGATTCTTTCTTTCTTTCCTGAGTTTGCACTCGGTGCAAAAACTAGTTATCCATTTAGATATACAGCCAAATGAAGACCATTGTCCTTGATTTTCAAGTAACTGATCTAACCGCAAATCAAAACACCCTGCTTTTGCTTAATCGATTCAAATGTGCACTTCCTCTCCTTATAGGGATCCATTTCTTAAAATCATGTGGATTTAAGCTCAAACTGTCTATAGTGTAGAGGGGGATGAGGTGAAAATGATCTGACATGCTGTATGTGATGATATCATTGTTTGCCATGAGTTACATGACATCATAAGGCATGTAATGTCAGTGTGATTTCTATAAGATACTTATAGCCATGTATGTATGGGTCTGGTCTGGTCTGGTTGTCCGTCCATCCATCCATCCATCCATCCATCCATCCATCCATCCATCCATCCATCTATCTATCTATCTCTCTAGCTCTCTAGCTCTCTAGCTCTCTATCTTTATGTACTGTACCTATATATGTGTATATACTGTATGTATATATCTCTCTCTATAAAATGAAATATAACAACCAATGTACAGAATAATTAAATGAATGACATTTGAAGAAAGTAAAGATACTGTATATGCATAAAGAGTTAATACAGAACTTGCTCAGTATTTTTAACTTTATTACATCTAGCAATATAAACCATCTATTGCTCCATCTTCTCAGCTTTAATAGTATACAATATTTATATAATATACTTAGTGTCTTGATATTCCATTATTTAGGTACCTTAAACTATTAAATATAGATAGGAAGCGAGGAAGGAGTGGCTATTCTATCCAAGTTGATTATAGTTTCAATATTAGTTAAAATGTAATTGTTTTACTTTTTCTTCAAAATTAAATATAAAATTGGAAACAAAATAAAGAAAGAATATACATCAAAATACTAGTTTCAGAATGAAGGTTTCAGTCTTAAGCTACATTACTTATTTTTTAAATCTCCAAGGTGTTATTACATACATACAGTATATACATATAAGAGGAATATGGATGTATGTGTTCCATCAGAAAATTAATGGTTGGGTTTCCTAGCAGTTTGAACATGAATAAGGAAAAACAAAACAAAACCTCTACTACTGGCATGTATTATAAATAAGAAAAATAAAGTAAGTAAGTCCTCAAAACATCAACTTGTGTGAAGTACCCCCATCTACTTTAAAATCCTCAGTCTCTCCCCAAAAGGTACCTGTAGGCCTTGACAACAAAACAGTTGCCCAGTTCTACCTTAAATTTTAACTGAGAAATTTAATCTACTGGTAAATTGTAAAAAGGGGGACTGGAGTTTCTTCCTACTCCCTTCTCTTCCTTCCCTACAATCCATCTGCCTTTATTACTGGATGTGTTACAGAATAGCCATATGTTAGATGCTTTTAAATTTGAACACTTTTATTACCCTTCACATATACATGATATAATATTTATACGTCTTTGAAGGATTCAGAGAATTCCATATGGAGAAGGGAACCCCATTCTCCTAAAGATTAATTGTGCAAGCAATTAGGAATTCATGAGTCCCCTTTAGTTATAAATATCGTTTTGCCAATTTATGTGGCAAGCTTGCAGTCCTCATATGGAACTCTGTATCTAGACATTTAAAGTGATAAATTTCATTCCCATTAAATAAAATGAAATGATAGGCAGATTAATGGCATGCATTACTTCAGTCTCACTTAATGGCACACTAAGCTACCGTGAAGTATAACTGTCAGCCCATCTTTTCCCCTTTGATGACTTTCGTGCAGCTCTATCACGAGCAATCAGCTACATCCAGCTGAGCTTTATGGATACCGCTTCTGTGAATTTTCGACAATTTGCTTAGTCGGCATTATGGATGTATTCACCATCTTCAACTAAAGAGCAAATTCTTGATATCTCATCTGATTAAAAATGTTTTCTTTAGAAGCTTATTCTATTTTTGAGCTGCAGACAAGGTGACTTTTCAATGACATCATATGGGGGCAGGGGATTATTCCCCAAAGCACATTATGAACATTTGTCTTCAAATGAGCAATTTCTTACAGTTTCAGCATGGGAATTGAATCTCCTTTTCACACTCCATAATTATGAGCCTGGTGGTGCAGTGGTTAGAGTGCAGTACTGCAGGCTAACTCACTGCTCACTCCAGGAGTTTGATTCTGAACTACTCAAGGTTGGCTCTCAGCCTTCCATCCTTCCAAGATCGGTAAAATGAGGACCCAGGTTGTTGGGAGCAATATGTTGACCCTGCAAAATGCTTAGAGAGGACTGTAAAGCACTGTGAAGTGGTATATTGGTCTAAATTCTATTGCTATCTACAAATGTTCTTTGCATTTTATATATTTAATAAACTGCTTAGTTTGGCCATCCACTCATACCTTCATCTGCTTCAACTCCAGGGCTCTCTATCAAGCAATGACACCATGTTTGAACCCAGTGTCATGCCGTCTCAGTGGCAGCACCTGAAACACCGTCCCTCCAGAGATTCAGATGGTCCCAACCCTGTCTGGCTTTTTGCAAGGCATTGAAAATCTGGCTATTTCTCCAGGCATCTGGGTCAGGTCGTTAGGTATTTGTTGCTTGTTCTTGCAAGCTGGGGTTCATCATGGGTCTTTCTGTGTTTTACCGTATTTTTCAGAGTATAAGACACCAGGATTTTAAAGAGGCAAATTAAAAAAAAAAGTTTGTACACTCTGCAGACCTCCCCAAAATGGCCCGTTTTTCATGAAAAGAGGCCCGTTTTTTGTCAAAGGCTTATAGAGTGCTCCTGAGGGCTGGGGGGGGGGGCAAAAATGAGCAAAAAATGGCCCATTTTCCCCTCATTTCTGCCTTCCCCAGCCCCCAGAAGCACTCTGGAAGCTTCCTAAAGGCTATGCATGGCCATTTTGGTGAAGGGGGCGGGGTTTTGGGAGGCCAAAAATGCTGTATTCAGTGTCTAAGACGCACTCAGATTTTCTCCCTCTTTTTTGAGGGAAAAAAGGTGTGTCTTATACTCCAAAAAATACGGTAATTCTTGTAAACCATCCAGAAACATTTGTGTGCAATTATATCAAACATACCAATCAATTAATCAATCTCCTTTTCACTAGCCAGGTATAGGAGAAAAAAATAATAACCTTGACTGTCTATGCTTGTGTACTCTGTCCAAACTGTGTCATGGCATATCATAAAGCAGTATGTTTCAATGGGAAACTGCATTTGTGTATAATAGGACTTCACATTGCTTAAATTGCAGCCATAACGGATATGTACAGCATTGATTTCTATTTAAAAAGCCTTGATACTCCTGAATTGCTATCATTTCATTTTTTTCCCTTTAGTTTGAGCACCATCCAACATAAAAATTTTATAATACTACACATTCCAATCTGTATAATGTTACCAAATTCAAATTCCATATATTCATAACTGTATAGGTAAAATGCTGTGACTTACCCTTCCTCCTTTCTCTCCATGAGAACCTGAAAATCCAGGAAACCCAGTAGATCCCTGCACAAAAAATTATAAATGTACTTTTAATTGATATAAATATTTAGTAAGCCCTTCATGCTGTATACTTTTGATAGATTTTAATATTGTATCCTGAAGACGATAACATATTTGATGAAACTTTCTACTGTCCATTCAATTACACAAAATTTATTTAAACTAAACCCAGTGTTTTTAATAGCAAATGCGTTCAAAAGAGCTCAAAACTGTTTCTTTCTGTTTCATACTTGGGGGAGGCCATTGGAAGCATAGCATAGTAGAACACAGAATGCTGTCTTAAATCCAGTCAAGCTGTTTGTCTGTTTATTCATCATCTCCATTGCTGTTCTCCAAAATTTGAGACAGAAATGTCTTATCTTGATTATTCCAAGGATTTAATCTGGGACTTCAGAATAACAACTTTTTTATTATAAACTATATTTAAGTAACATAAAGTATATGTCAGGCCTGTAGTTATGTTTCTTTTAGGATCTTTGGCCTGCCACACTTTCTATTATTTTCCTATGCTGTTTCATTAGTGTAGTAGTTGGGAGGGGGGAATAGAAAGGAGTAGAATGGTGGAATGTGTTGTTGTCATTCTTTTCTAGAAGCCAAGGTCATCTTTTGTCTCCGCACCTTGACACCTGACCGGAACCAGTGGAGTGGAGATGCCAGCGTGGAAGAAGAAGATTGGACCATGTGATGGATTTATGAGTGTGGGCATAAGATCATGATCTTTCAACTGGGTGGAATCCCAGGAAACTCTTCAGAGTTGGAATTTCCCCAGATGTGTCAACATGTCTGTCTTATTAAATTGGAACTTTAAGGATAGCTCTGCCTTAGACTCTGATTTAATTCTGCATGATATTTGACAGTATATTTTTTTGCAATATATATTATTTAAGTCACAGAATCCAAATATGAATATAGATATTAACAGTTTTCAGTTACTTACCATAATTGTTCAAGTCCAGAATGCAATAAAGAATTAACAGTAAGCTTATTTATTTATTTTGAAAACAACGACATGTCAAGCCACCATTCATGGAAAGAAGACACAGGAGTAGAAGTAGATGAGTGCCAATACTATAATTTGACTATAAAGCACAAACTCAACATACTTAATTTTTATAAGTACACACACAAAAAACAGAGAACAGAGGTCCCCAGAATATTATATCATGGATTTTAATTCCATAATTTGTTTAGTTTCCTGGAATTGTTAGAAGACTAGTGTCTATAGAAAGGGGGTAAGAGATGGAATGTGTGTATGACACTGTGGCACAAGTTAAAAAAAAAGTGATGTGTTTGCATCACATCATGATGGTTAGGAATAGACACCCACTGGAGCATATATACTATCCATCTATATTGTCATATTTTTATAGTTTATTAAGTGTGAGGGTTTTTTTAAGAAATAATAAAAAGATTTAAATTTTTTTGTAATGTAATTTCCATGTGAATAGTATTTAAATTTCAATACATTGTATTACTTTAGGTACAGATATTGAAGGGAGGTGTATATACTCTGTGTGTGTGTGTGTGACACACAGGCACACACACACATACTTATAGCACATATACATTTGCGTTCACCTATACCTACATAAAACTACCTAAATACACACAAATACCTGGCACCTAATACAAAATGTACTGCTTTGCTACTTTTGACTTTGTTTTTATGAGTGTTTCATTTATGGTTTTAAGTCAGTTTGAGTCAGTTTTGACCCCTTGCAACTAGTTTAAAAAAAGTCACATAAGCTACCTATTGTTACATAATTATTTGAAGTCAGACTCAATCGTAATAGTGAAATTAATATTATTTAAACCTGAACATCAATAAAAATGTCTAAATAGTGCCACTTTACAAGGAAAAATACCTTTAATGTCTCATTGCCATAACTGTAAACACAGCTGACTATTCCACTAATATTTCTACCACATGATATTTGTATCAATAATAATAATAATAATAATAATAATAATAATAATAATAATAATAATAATAATAATGGATTATAAGCAGTTTGCTTCCATAAGTAGTCAGATGCTATTTAATGAAAGAAACTAACTGGATTTAAAAGTGGAACATCGGGGAGATTAACAAAGAATATTTCTGCTCAGAAATTATTGCAAAATGTTCTACTCATATGAAATGTGATACTTTCCTACCATTAACACTTCATATTATTTGATTTCTACATTTCAATATAGAAAAAATCGTTCCAACAAAATGGGAACGTGTATAATATGTATAGATGGTGGGATGGTAAGGTTTTCTTTTGTTCCATTAAATCTTTGTTGACTCCCAGTGATTGCCTGGACTAGTTCCTGCAATTTCCTTAGCAAGATTTCAGAAGTGGTTTGACACTGTCTGCTTCTTAGGGCTGAGAGTTAATGACTGACCCAAGATCATTCTACTGGCTTTGCGCCAAAGGTAGGACTAGAAGTCACAGACTCCAGGTTTCTAGATTTGATTCATGGTAGTATACATAATTATTCAATGTAGTGTCAACATAATTGTCCAGAGTAGGGTACCCAATCTGGACTTGCTTCCATTGGAACAGGGGTATCAAACTCAAGGCCCGTGGAGTGGATCTGGAAAAATGGAAATTGGGAGGACTGCCTGCAAGTTCCGTTTTGCTGGCAGAATGGTGCAGGAGGCCGTCGCAGCTGAAAATGGAACCCGGGAGGGCCACACGCGGCCCTCACGAGCTCCAATTTCACTGACAGAGTGCTAGCAAAACAAACTACTAGCAAAAGTGAAATTTGATCACACAAGTGAAGTGGAGCTGGCTACGTCCATCCCAGCCCCCTAATGTCAAGCACAACCCTGATGTGGCTTCAGTGAAATCAAGTTTGACACCTCTGCATTAGAAGAACAGTATGTAATGAATGTAATGTTTAGATTGCAGTAAGAGTGTTTTATAATCCCAACTGGATCAGTTATCAGTAACAAACTCATACACATCCATTCATTAAACAAATGTGCACGTGCTATTAAATCATAAATTGCATATACCTCCCCAATGTTGTAGCAAATTTACCTTAGGGCCTTGTCTTCCTGGATATCCTGGCAAACCGGGAACACCAAGTTTACCCTATAATTAAAAAAAAACAAGCATTAATTTTTCATTTATTTTTTTCAAATATTTCCATATTGTAACTACTGGTAGCATCTATATGTAGCCATCATACTTATTGATTTGTAGCTGTTTGTAGCTGTCCGTCTATCCATAGATTGATCTATTTGTCTGTCTGTCTGTCCATCTATACCATAGATACTGAATTTGTGAGGATCAGAAAACACACTTATGAAAGATGAAATACATGAGAACTGCTCAGAGTAAGCCATGGGGGAAGAAAGGGTGATTTTGGAGCATTTCAACATAAACAGCATGCAGGAAAACACCAGAATAAAGATCTTTAAGAAGATTTATTAGATTTGAGAACATTCCTCAAAGTAAACAAAGTTTACTATGTGAACTAGATGAGCTGACAGTACCAAAGAGAAAAATCAACACAGGTAGTTTACTGGGAGTGACCAAGCTTTATCAAAAGTCATAGAACTAGATGAAAACTGTAAGGTTTGGAGACGTCACACAAAATGAGACATTGTGCCAGGTGGGCTTCTCCTTTGATTCTTCTGGAGTTCAAACCAAGCATAATCAGACAGAGGGTAGGGAGAGAGGAGGATGAGAAATGGGGTAATGTAGTGAATAGAAATTTTGGAAGTACTTTACTTAGTACGGTAATAGTAGCATTACTGATGATCACTGTGCTCTTGAGAGACAATAAATTAACTTTGTGGCCTTCTATTTGTGATGTTTTGGGGTCCTTCCCATCTTCTATTCGCCCCAGAAGGATGGAATTAAGTACTGTTGAAGTTTTGCTTAAGCATGCCTCTGCTCTACAAAGCACCTGGTTCTCCCTGAGCAAACAAAATATCTGGCAGCACTATATTTTCTCCAAAAGTTATCTGTTTTGGAATTGATTGTGTTGTCTCTCATGGAACCAAATGTAAATAGCCACATAATGCAAAAGTAAGGCAAACCCTCTTGGGGAAGGGTCATGATGTTTGTACTGTTACACTGCTCCTGTCCTCATAAAACACTTCACTAAGTCAGACACTAACAAATCAAATCTCCTTATCAGTGATTCTAGCAATGCACAACGAGAATACGGAATCCCCAGCTTAATATCCATTAAATCTTTGCGCTGAGAAAATACTGGCAAAATTTCATTACTTTTCTGGTCTCTTTAATACCAACTGTGCAAACAGGTATTGTTTGGCCATTACTGCAAACCAGAGTTCGGAAGATGTGCTGTGCGCTGCCAAGCCTTGGCAAGAATTCGATAATGAAGAAGTTTGCTTTTTCAGCTGCACTTTCTCTTCAGTTCTTTTGGGGTATTTCAATGATATATCTAACTGGTTGGAGTTAATTTAACTCTTTGCACGATGGAATATTAGCTTGAGCTAATTTAACTCCCCAGTGGCTGAGAGGGCCAACTGAGCCCTTTTGTGTGTTCCCATGACATGCTTCTCCAATCCAGTTAAGCATATTGAATGAATAAGGATCATTGTGCTGAAATGAAAATATACCAAAATATAGAACAGTAGAAGACACAAGCAGCAATGAGAAACTAATATGGGATTGGGAAGAATTTGAGGCCTTAGCTAAATATTTCAACTTCCTGAACTCCTTTTTTTTACCCTGAAATATTCACTTTTCAACTTTCAGAGTGGCAGTAGCTATGACAATGATGATAATGTTCCTGAGGTCTTCAATGTATACATTATTCATATATACAATAATCAGGATCCTCAGCAATGTACATGGTTATGATCCTTGAGATCTGATCAAGTAAGAAATTGCAAAAGCATTCCATTCAAGAGGAAAGAAAATTTGGGTCTTTAATACATTTCATGCCTATGTAAACAATCTTAAATCTTAACTTGTTTTAGCTTATAATTATAACTTTGCTGCTTTTCTTAGATTTTATGACTCATTAGACAATTATTTAAAAGATGAAATATGAAAATTATTGCTCAAATTTGAATTTATATATATATATTTGTTTTCGTAAATTTTCACGGGTGTAGGTATGCTGGTTTTGTTGTATTCGGGTCTTTTCCCGTGTAAAGTTGAGATTGTCAACTTTACACGGGAAAAGACCCGAATACAACAAAACCAGCATATATATATATATATATATATATATATATATATATATATATATATATATATATATATATATATATATATATATATATATATATATATATATAATCACGGACTTCATTATTGTTACTGTATAAGATGGTTTGAGTATGTATTGCTGTTATAGACATTTTTAGAGAAATCTAATATTATTTCTCAAATGTTTATGTTTGGGTAGAGTTAACTAATTTAATGAACTATGGCTTTTAGCCTTCCTGGATTTTGTGTTGTATTTTGTTCTTTGTATTTTCTCTCCAACTTATTATTTCTCTCCCCCAAAAACAGAAACCAAAACAAAAACTTCAGGTAGGAAGAGTGACAGAAATTCCTGATTCTAAGGCATGCCAAATCTGAATGTAGCTATAAATGAACCATGGACTAATACATTTCAATAAGCTTAGGGCAATGACAGGAAAATTTGACAGAAAAAATTTCAAGTCAGAAACTAAAGAGAATAAGAACTCAAGAACTCATCAAACTAAAGGGTGTTAAAATTATAATAAACAGCAGTGGGGGAAGGAGAGAAAATAGTTGAAGGAAAGCAACAGTTACCCAATGGTGATCTTTAACTAATAAAAATGTGGAGAAAAAAAATTGTTGGCTAGAGTGCACAAGTAGTCCAAAATTGTAGAGCTGGCTTCAGAAGGTATAAAGCTCAGCACAAGCCTTTGTTGATAAAGAATGCAGAAAACAAAAGAAGTATTTGTGTGTGTGTGTGTGTAATTTCAGAATAAAGGTAAGTAACAGAATTAGTGTACCAACTACTCGATAAAGAGGTTAAAAGCAAAGTGATAATTAAAAAAGGTACAGCTACGCAGGTTTCATTTTGATTGTTTTCGTTGATAATAAGGTATGCGTTCCACAGCCTGTAGTAAATAATGAACTGAATGAACCAATGTATTGCAATTGTTAGTTATTCAATTTATAATCAAACTGAGCAAGAGACAGCAAAATGTTTTGCTTACAAAAAAGGCAAACATACTTTTAGGATGAATCAGTAGTTATGTCATAACATTTTCAAATCAGGAAAAATAATAGATCTGTTGCACCTTGTGTTTAAATCTGAGCTTGACAACTTAAAGGATTACAGAAAAAAAAATGGAACACAATCAAGGAACGATAATGAGGACAATCAGAGAACTGCAAGATAAATCCTATCTGGAAAAATTCTGGTTAGGTTTAACCTTAATAAGAAGGATAGAAGGGATGCGATAGAATGGACTGCCAAAAACTGAATGGATGTCACACAGAAAAAGGCCAAGATTTATTCTCTATCAACCCGAAGTATGGGATTCAGAGTACAGATTCTAGAGGAATGTTAAAAAGAAACCTTAAAAATATTTTAATACTAAGAGTAAGTTGACAGTGGAACCAACTACCAGCACCGCGGGGTAGAAGAGCTGGATATCTTGAAGGAGATACTTAACTGACATCAATCAGAGATAGCTTAATTCTTGCACTGAGTAGGGTATGGCTCAATGGATTCTTTCATATCTAAGAGTCTATGATCCCTGCACAAACTGGGGAGGAAGGAAAGACGCAGATTGCTCTATAACCAACCTGTAACATCTTCACATAAAGATACACTCATGTAAACCTTTGCAAAATTGCACTAACTCTGCCTTCTTTTTTTCTGCCTACACTCCTTTCAGTCGAATTCTATATCTATGGTAATACTTCCCTGTCAAAGTAGCACAACAGGAATTAATTTAGGTTGTGGGAGAAAGTGAGTTTCGTATATTCCTGCTTTTTATGGAATTGGAATTTAATGGGAACTTAGTGATAACTTTCCAATTATGCTACCATTTATCCATAATTATAATAGTGGCGTTCTTTATTCATGACCTTTTAAACAGCTGGCAAGATGTCTTGAAACATTATAAGGATCATTAATTCCAAATAGCTCCCAACAGTTAAGTGAAGCTGAAAGGAATATTTTCTGGAATGAATGATCTGACTTTGAAAGTATTTTTATGACAGCTTATAAAGCTCTCTAGCATCAAATTATAACCTTCCTTTCTCTTTTTTACATGGAAACGGAATCACCTGGGGAGAACCATTCAAAAGATTCTTATAAACAAGCTTGTCTTTGATCAGATCACCAATGCAATCAAGCAGAAATGCAGTTGAATGAATGGCTATCTACACCCCAAGCAGAGAGAAAGGACACCTGGAAGTAATTTGGGAAAGGTGAAAGAATTTGCCTAAATATACAGACATTAGATACAGAAACACAATCGAGTAATAGTCAATTAAGGGACTATTTCAGAAAGTGAAACAAAATATTGAGGAGATGCTACAGACTACTCTTGGATCATTGCTCTACCACTGTTAATGAAGCGTGGTTCTTCTTTTCCTTCCTTGATAAGAAACTGTGGTTTTAAGTGAGAAATTTGGTTTTCCACTTTACACCTCCCACTGACATAACAGTCATCATGTAAAAATGTGAATTGTTTTTCCCCCCATATGGAAAAAAGGGACTCATGTGATATAGGTTCTCATAACTCCAAATATATGACAAATCTGAGGTCCCCACATGGTCTACATACACGATTCCATATGGCTTTTATGTTTCAATTATTTCTGTCACATTTTTGCTACTATTGTGCCAATCAATTCTCATATTAGAAATATCAAACCATTACTCACCTTTTCTCCAGCTTGGCCAGGGCCACCTGAGTCTCCTGTGGGACCTGCACGACCTTTGGGACCTTCAGGGCCATCTTCTCCTCGGGGACCAATAGAACCAACTTCACCCTTAAAAAATATTGTGTAAGTAAAAAAATAAAAATTAACCACCTCTCTCCGTGATAAAACAAAAACAAAAACAAAAAAACCCCTCTGAACACTAATTAAAGCCCACCTACTGACTCTCTCAAACTAAGTTCCTCCTAAAACTTTCTAAAGACAATAGCTAAGGAGACACCCCAGAAAGCAAAAAAGTTGGCATCCCTTTCCTTTCTTTTTCTATAACTTGATTATTCAGCATCCTCATTAGTTGTTCTGGATAAAATCAGAAAGGTTGACACTATTAATTAGAGCCAACTGTGATACAGGAAGAAATCTCCATTCAGTTTTTTCTTCTGTAAAACCTTTTTGTTCCAGATCACTCAAGATTTATCATCTGAGCCATGGTGGCGGAGTGGTTAGAATGCAGTATTGCAGTCTAATTCTGCTGACTGCCAAGAGTTCAGTTCTGATTATTTCAAGATTGAGTTAGCCTTCCATCCTTCCAAGCTCAGTAAAATGAGGATCCAGATTGTTGAGGGCAATATGCTGACTCTGTAAACCACTTAAAGAGATCTGAAAAGCACTGCGAAGTGGTATGCAAGTCTACTCTAAGTGCTATTGTTATTGTTATTAATCTTGGCAGTGGTTTCAATTTATTTTGAATACATGTAATAAGTATTATTCAAACTTGATCCATCTTAAAAATCACCTTGATCCATTTTATGCAAAATAAAATTCAATAAATACAGATGGCATAGAAAATGTTCTTGCTCGATAGTATCAAACTGCATGGAACTTTGATAAAATATTAGCTTCTGTACTATATTGAGACACCGCTTCTGTACTACATTAACAATGCTGAATAAAAGAAAATCAATTGCTTTATTTTGTTATAAAGTTTTGGGCGGTTTTGAGATTTTCATAAAATGACTCTACCATTGTAAGAAGCAGCAACAAGCAATTTGAGATCTGTCAAAATAGTACAAAAGCTGACACATTCATACCAATAATGAGAATCATAAATGTCCGGAGAAGACTAAATGCTATTGCAGGAGTAGCATACAGGAATACATGTACAATGTTTCTACTACTGTATGCTGTTAATTTTCAATTTAAATTACATTAAGGTTACCTTCCAGCCAAGGTGAGACAATGTGGAACAATTAAACAGTAAATACCGGTATTAATCAAAATTCAATGATTAGTAAAGCATAAATAAAGTTTTAATGAAAAGCTTTAACTCATCCTCAGATTATAAAAATCAGAAGCCATGCAGCCCCATAAAATACACCTTTTAAGAAAAGTTCTCAAAAGGCAAGTGTACCTTGCCTTTTGTTTCCTAAAGTTTTGCAGTAAAACAGTAGAGATTACTAAAAGCTCTCATCAATCTACTAGGTAGGGATGGCGAGGACAGGAATGGAGGATAGAGAAGTTCTAGTACAAAGCTTAAACCATTGTCTTGCTAGCAAAGATCACATGCCTTCAAGTTCCTTCTCCTAAACATTGTCACCTAGAAGTTCTTGATGGCAAAGGTCTTATCTGGCATTGAAGTAGCCCAACAATCTAGGTAGTCCTTGATTTACAACTGTTTGTTTAATGACACTTTAAAGTTACAACGGCCATGGAAAAAGTGAATTACAACCAATCCTCAAAGTTTTGACTGTCACACCACCCCTAAAGTCATGTGATCACAATTTGGGCACTTGACAGCTGACATGCATTTACAATGGTTGTCGCATCTTGTGTCATGGAACTGTGATTTATGAGCTTCCCTGATGGCTCCCGCCAAGAAAGTCAATTGGGGAAACTGGATTTGCTTAACAACCACATGATTTACTTAACAACCAGGTGATTTGCTTAACATCTGAGGTAAAAATGATCAGGAAATCAGGTCTCAAGATGACTCGCTTAACAACCACATTGCCTAATGACCAAAATTCTTGTTCCAATTATGGTCATAAATTAAAGAATACCTCTACTGGGATTTATGGGCCTTTGAAAGAAGATGAATTAAAGGCCTTTGAAGGAAGGTGAATTAAAAGAATCCTCTTGTATAGTATATGACTGAATAGATTTGTACACTTCCTTAGCATAGGAATAGTCTGCTATATTGTATTAAATTCATGGATGTTAACGTTTGTTAGTTATTGTGTTGCTTTATACCTATTTACACATGGCGGGATAGTCAATTCCTTAGTCAGGCAATGACCAGAGCAACATAAAAACTAATTATTAAAAATATAATATAATCAGCTTGCCTTTCCTTTTGGGAAAACAGAAAAGACTTCAGAAGAATCAATCATATCTATAGCACAGTAGTTTTCATCAATGAAGATCTCTAGGTGTTCAACTGAGACTAAAAAAAACCTTCTGGTTGGATGAAATGATGATGAAAGCTCCCTTTACCAATTTAAGTACAATTCTTCAATAGATCTAAAGAGGCTTTAAAGTAATACTTACTCTATCACCCTTAAGGCCCATATCACCTTTAAATCCAGGGAACCCATCTTCACCCTATGTTTTTTGTGGTGAGAAAGGGAAACAATAGACTTCCTTAAGAAATCAGAATGGAAATTGTTAAAGAATTTGGATAAATTAATATAATGCATATGACAACCATAGCCATTTTCAAATCAAGGTGGTTTTTTTTATAATTGTAGACTGGCATAACAGCTATTTTGCTGTAAGTCATAATAATTTACATTACTAAAGCTGGATCATAATACACCAAATTACTGCAATATGGCAATTTCTATATCCGAAAAAAAAAGTTACAGCTGAGTTGAATTACTTTTCAGGTTTTTAAAAAGGGAGAATGAATAATGAGAAAGGTGCTTAAGGCAATAGGAACATTCATCTCTTAATTTGTCAATGAGCTCTTCATTATAACATTACTTTTCCTTATTAAATTTCCTCCTTATATTTCCAGCTTTAAAAGTGTTGGGAATTTTTCCCATCAGATATTTCATGTTCAAAAGTTGATTGGAATATAACCCAAAGATACTACTACTGATTAAAGGCTGATTAACATAGCCATGTTTTACTTGTTGCAATGATGCAGTAACCACAGCAAATCTGCACCTGCAAAGTTCAAAAAACAGCCTTTCCAAGCCGTCCAGTCAATGAATTCCAGCATTTGACCTAATTCAGAATGGGATGGTTCTGTTGACAGTCTTTGTTTCTCTCTTTTTTTATGTTACCTTTTTCTGATGCTGGTTGATGAACCAGGAATCATTGGGACCAAACATTAGAATGCTTCTGTTATAAATCAATGGTATTATGACCCTTGGCAAATATTTTCTAGGATTCCTTAGTAGGCTGCTTTCTATGAGTTCCCATTTGAATAGTACCAGACACAATTAGTACCTCCCAAATTAGAACATAAATCTCTCCCTCTTTTATTTTACTTCTCTGAATTTTGCCAAGCAGTTCTCATATCAAACACATGGACTAAGGGGTAAGTAAATTTAAAGAAATGGCAGGTTAAATTTTATGAATTTTCTTGAGTACAAAAAAAAAATGCATATAGAATTTTGTAAAGTTAAATATATATATATTTAGTAAATGATTATTGCACTCCAGCAGTGTAGACCAATTGATCTTTAGGGGACAATGCAAATATTGTAGAGTATGAAAAGTTTTGTCCATTACTGTTTCTGACATTTTTATCATGTTCATACAGCCCCTTAGTCTTTAATGCAATTATAGATGCTATAAATAATATCTCAAAAATCAGGAATCCTGGGAAATGCAGTTCCCAGCAATAATGATGCTAGAATTATTGGCCCTTAATTAATTAAAGGAATGGAACTTTCCTTATGCATCACATCAAAGTAGTCAGGAACTTTAGCTTTGTCCCTACAAATTATTCCAATTGTCAAATTATTCCAAATAAGTAGCTCATAAAAGACCGTTGATCTACATGGAAAAGCCTAACTTCTAATCCTGGAGATTGCTCTTTTACTATTATTTGATTTTCCAGTAGCCATATTGGGAAATAGTCCCACATATTAAAAGAATTGAAAACACCAAGCAAATTGGCATAATAATAATAATAATAATAATAATAATAATAATAATAATAATAATAATAATATAATAAATTTATTAGCCGCTCCCTCTCCAGACAGGACTCGGGGCGGCGTACAATAAAACATATAAAACATAAAACATGTGCAAACACATAGACATCCAAATACACACATTTATATACATTTATATCACTATTAAACATATTTACCAATACTCCAACAGATTGTGTTCAACTCTCTCTCATTCATAAACAATTAGCATATTTTCTGTGGGAGATGAGCAGGCTGAGTCCAAGGGAGGAGACAAATATGTCATTTGTCTTGAGTCTCTTCATGCCCATAAGAAATCTAAGTCCAGGCCCACCTTGAATTCCACTGTCTCTTATCTACTGCCTATTTGTTTTGACCGTTAGTAGTTCAGATTCTTTTAGACAACTTAAGCTTGCAATAAATCTTTATATTCATTTCAACTGCCTGGCTTTCTTGATTTCTCACGCTTGACATTTCCTGTCCTATTTTGAAAAAAGTACAAGATTATTTTTTTTTTTGCTGAAATCATTGGGCCATCTGAAGACATTTCTGGAGGTTACTCTGCCACTACGGCAATTTCTCAGCCACCATATAATAATTTTGCACCTAAATGTAATAGAGATTATTTTCACTTAAATTTTCCCGTTTAATTGGGATGTTTTTTGCAATAGAATGTAAAAAAAATTAACATTACCTTTTCACCTTTGCCTCCTTTTAGCCCTCGGACGCCATCAGCACCCTACGGGAAAATACAGATGAGAATGGCCAAGGGGACCAGATTAACAAAAATTAATGCCAAGTTGATTGTTTATCAAATAAAAACATAATGTTAGCCATACCTTTACACCACGGGGACCAGGATAGCCGACTGGTCCATGAGGACCTGCAGGGCCCTAAAAGACATTGAATTTTATTTAGATTATGCTACATGAAGTTTAAGCAGAATACATGCAGTACTACAACACACACGGATGCTGCCCATTTACTTTTCAAAAGTATCAGCAGTTGCTGTTTGGAACATGCTTTTTTAATATAATCTGCAAGGTTCAATCAGAAATATCCAGAAATATGTTAATTTAAGGCAATTGCGGTCAAGTTGCAATCATTCATTTAGTGACTGTTCGAAGTCACAAAGGCACTGAAAAAATGTCATGACTGGTTTTCACATATAGGACCCTACAGCACCCCCATGGTGATGTGAGCAAAATTCAGGTCTTTGACAACTGGCATGTGTTTACTACAGCTGTGCTGCCATGTGATCACATTTGGTAACTTTCCCAGCCAGCTTCCAATAACCAAAATTAATGAAGACAGCTTCTTCGCTTAACTATTGCCTGCTTCACCGAAAAACTGCAGTGATTCACTTAGCGACTGTGGCAAAAAATATTGTAAATGGTGCAAAACTCACTTAACAACTGTCTTGCTTAGCAACATAAATTTTGGGATCCACTGTGGTCATAAATTGAGAACTGCCTGTATATTGCATCAGTCAAGAAGCACAAATTGTGTATGAGTACATAACAGCAATCAACTGAGGAATTATTTAGTAAAACTTGTACTAAGGAAGACTTTTCAAGTGTACTGGGAAATAAATATGGCATTTCAAACCAAGGCTACAGTGAACTGTGCCATGCAAATCCATCCAAATTGAATGATAAATTGTATAGCTATTCAGGACAATTTGGTACCTTAATGTACCCAATTTTTAAAAATCACATCAAATAAATCTTTATTTATACTAATTTATGAGCATTAGGCAACACCATGATCATATTGGGCATGCTTATCCTTAGTTCCTATATTTCTTAACAGACAGACACATATGGCTGACTCTCCTTTTTTTTATTTATGCTAGGATACATTTCCAGATTAGGACTATCATTCACAATGTTGGAAGCATTAATTCCTTAAGAGAAAATTAAAAGTTACTCATTGGCTGCAATGTTTTTCTTCTTCTTTTAACTTACACAGGATTGGCTGGAGGTCAGAAATGAAGCCAATGGAGGAAGAAATAATTATTCTCTCACCCATACACAAAAAGCTATGGCTACCTGGACTGAGAACCCACATACTTCCTTTTACATACATAAGAGGGCCAATTGACCGTTGCATAAATACATTATATGAACAAAGGAACAAAAAATAAATGCAATTGCTTAATATTTTACTATGTTAATCTAGTAGATGTTGGAAACAGTAATAAGGGAAGGAAAAACATTGTTTTTACAGAGAGAGGGAGGGAGGGAGGGAGGGAGGGAGGGAGGGACGGAGGGAGGTAGGGACGGAGGGTGTTACAGAAGAACACTTAGAATTTTGGATAGTCGATGCTGGGTGGAAAAACAACATTGGATGAAAAGGAAGAATTATGGAATTAAAGGAACCATCTGTACTCTGCTGAACCAATACAGTAATGATACTGTGCTGCATTATTTCTAGTTAGATGACAGATGTTCCTCACCATGGTTTTAATCTACTAATCTGTGAAAACATTATATTTCAAACCTGTTGGTGCATATGCTTGTGAATACAGTGGAACCTTGGTACTCAACTGCTTTGAAACTCATCAAATTTGGTACTCAGTGCATTTTGATGTAAAAATTTTGTTTCAGTACTCATTGTTTATTTAGTTCTTAATGCACAAGCTAGAACTTATCAGTGGCAGCTGCCTTATGAACAGTGACGTGTGGTGAGGTTTATGGCTGATCAGGCACTGATGTCATCAAATGATAATCATGAAGGGAGGACTGTGACAACTTTGATCTTTGCAAGCGTGCAAGCAAAATACCCCAGGATCACGATGGCGGGGACAGCAACTCCTTCCACTGCGCTGCGGAGAAGAGCCATGCTGTGCAGGAGGCTCCACAGTTCTAGCCTCAGATCAGCGTGAGCTGCGGTCCCCTTCATGTTGGCTCAGGAAGGAGGTGAATGGGACCGCATGTGCAGGAGACTCCTCAGCACTAGCCTCAGATCAGTGCGAGCCACGGTCCCCTTCATGTTGGCTCAGGAAGGAGGGGAATGGGACCACATGTGCAGGAGGCTCCTCAGTGCTAGCCGTAGATCAGCTCGAGCCATGGTCCCATTCCCCTCCTTCCTGAGCCAACATGAAGGGGACCTCAGCTCGCGCTGATCTGAGGCTAGCGCTGAGGAGCCTCCTGCACACGCAGTCCCATTCACCTCCTTCCTGAGTCAACATGAAGGGGACCGTGGCTCGTGCTGATCTGAGGCTAGTGCTGAGGAACCTCCTGCACAACGTGGCTCTTCTCCACAGTGCAGCGGAAGGAGTTGCTGTCTTTGCCACCGTGATCCTGGGGTATTTTGCTTGCACGCTTGCAAAGATCAAAGTTGTCACAGTCCTCCCTTTTTTAGAAGCTTTTTTAAGCCTCACCTCTGCACTCGCCTTTTCCCTCTTACATTTTTTTGTCTTTTCATGATGAGAGCGGTGAGGCTCTGCCTCCCCTGCCTCCCCTGACTGCCCATCACTGCTTGTGACTCACTACATTATTCCTTAGGGGAAAGATCTGTTTGATACTCATCATTTTTGGCACCCATTGCACTGCTCAGAACCAATTAAGGATGAATACCGAGGCACCACAGTAGTTCAATACATGTTCAGACTTCTATCTACAGTACCATACCCAGCTCAGCTAGCAGTATCAATTTTGAAACCAGTCTGCTGGATTTTAACCATCTGTAAATGTGACATGTACTTTGACAATATAACCTGGCCAACATAAAGTTGCTGAGTAGTAATTTAAAGTTGACTTCATTTGAAATAATAAAAATTTACTTCATTGAAAGTAATTTAAAATGGAAAAACAAATGGGATTCTCGCTGAGAACAGAATGAAAAATCATTCCTATTTTTAAATTTTATTATTTTACTTAATTTATTTGCTGCCTGTGTTTTTTGTCTATCGGCCGCGGGCCCCTCCTGCAGCCAAATTAGATGAGGAGGTGGCATGGGAGTCAGGGCCAGCATCAAGGCAACCTGAGGGGGGAAGAGGGAATGGAGCTGTTAGAGATAGAGACAGAGGCAGAGCCTGGGCCATCCATCAGCCCTCAGATGGAGAGTCAACAGCCTCCAGGTCTGGAGGTGGCTGATGAGGAAGAGGAGAAACAGTTGGGTCCAGTGCCTGACGCACGGATGTGCAGAAGGCAGAGGAGAGGAGAGCAGTAGAAATGTATGGGCCAAACCTTGGGATGGATGAGCCACCGCTGTTAGCAAAGCCCGACTTGGGCATAAAAGGCAGGGGGCAAAGACAAATAGGTGTGGCAGACAACTATTCATCTCCCTGCCAGACAGACTTGTTAGCCTGCTGTGTGTGTGTGTGTGTGTGTGTGTGTGTGTGTGTGTGTGTGTGAGAGAGAGAGAGAGAGAGAGAGAGAGAGAGAGAGAGAGAGAGAGAGAGAGAGAGAGAGAGAGAGAGAGAGAGAGAGAGAGAGAGAGAGAGAGAGAGAGACATTTTGCCTGGGCTGCTGGCACTCCTAATAAATGAATCATTGATTTAACTACAGAGGGTTTATCATGTTTGGGAGCTGGGTCAGAACAGCCCATTTCATATCAAAATGACTCTGGGCAGATTTAGTGACTAATTTATTGAGAATTTACAGAGTTATTTCCTTATTTATTGAGTTTATTGAAGGAAGCATTGGGGAAACAATGTTGTTCTAATCTAGAGAACGGTATAAACAGTATGAAATTATTACCATCATCTATGGCCAATAACCAAAACTGTGCAGGAAATATTCTCTTTTCCCCACAATCTTTATGCTGAAATTCTCCTTTTATCTTTAAATAGAGAATATCTCGTTGATGAATTTATTTATCACTTTTTTTTGTTAACCACTCACAGACAGTACAAAAGAATTGCATGGGAAAAATTAAATAAATATTTTTCAGTAGAAGAAAAAAAGTTTGTGAAAAGTTAGATTCCAGTCACGATAATTTCTAGTGGTCTAAGATATCAATCACATCTTATTTAACATAGTTCCACACCTGTCACTCTTTTTCTAATTGCACACTCACTCACTCATTTGCACACAGTTTTTACAGCAAAATAAAAATAAAGTATAAACATACCGTGTCACCTTTGTCTCCAGTTTGCCCTTCTTTGCCTGGATGGCCCTATTAACAAAATATATTTAGGGAAGGAGAAACACTCA
This sequence comes from Natrix helvetica, assembly GCF_964273705.1. Classification (NCBI taxonomy): domain Eukaryota; kingdom Metazoa; phylum Chordata; class Lepidosauria; order Squamata; family Natricidae; genus Natrix; species Natrix helvetica. The sequence continues at coordinate 81,624,938 of NC_138549.1, read as the reverse complement.
GTAGGCAAATATCATATAAATGGATTTATTCCTATTCTCAAATAATTTTTTGTGTATTTTCGTTATTTTAAAAACACAATACAAATTGGAAATATCCTCTTACAGAAACTTGGCATCTATAATCTGATTAAGGATAGATAAATTCTACTAAACTTCTACTAATGATTATTTTCAGGATCGTCTAAGAAGGATTCACAGTCTAAAACCGATATAGGTTTAGAGTGAACAGTGTGAAGCAATGAAATCATTGAGGTCTGGGGACAATCTGATAGATAATGGCTATTGTTTTTATCACCTGTTGCTTCTGCTGAGTACATCCCTAGACTCTGGCCTCAAAAATGACATCACTGAATAAATATCAGAAGAATCCATTTGATTCATTGGGTCAAAGCAAATTACTTTTAATAGCCTCCAACTGAGTCCATCTATCAGGGTTTCAATGGGAGACACAACCATACAATTGAAGTTCTATTCCCTGTTCAACAGGGATTGATTGCATGTGCATAGCATAGCATAACATAACGAACAGGCTTCAATCATATATCTTGATTTTTGCCTTGCTTCACAACCTCTTTTAAACTTATCTAAGCTAGGGAACCATTTCTACTGATTGGAATAATACATTCTCTATGTAAGTTACTTAAAATGAAAAATTACTTAATTTAAACTACCCTGAATTTGGGGAGAAGGCAAAATTAGCTTTTAAAATAGGAACTCTATGGTATCATATATAAGAGAACATAAGGTTATTTAGAAACAAGTTGTTTAGTTGTCTTTCCTGCCAAATGTTTAGTCTGTAACCAGATAACATGGCAAAAATTATTTCCTACTCGCATTCTTCTTTTAATATATAGGAAAATGGGAAATACAGAATGAAATACACCTTGTTGCAAACATTTTTCACCCTTTCATTTATTTGTTTGTTACATATGGGCTGGGAAGTCTGCTGTAGGGCTTCCTCTGAAAATAAATTATTAGTTGTCACTAGGAAAAAAGAAAATTGAATGGAGGTGGAGGGAAGCAGATTTCGGTGAATATCATATTTCCCATAATATATAATGTTCGATTATAAACAAATTAGAATCATAAAATAATTTAGAATAATAACTGGCATAATCCAGCTCTATACGGACACCAGCATACCATGAGGCTGTTCTTACCACATTAATAACACTAGCATCTAGAGATTGCCTTCAAAAGTATAAATTAGTATTGACAATATATCAAGCCAACAAAGATGCTCTTTTATTTTAGATCCAAATGTTTTTAAAGGTAATGGAAAAGCAAGTAAAGCACTGGAAGTATTTCTCCATTTGATGTATTTTCTGTGGAAGATAGGAATTGATTATTTTTATCTGTCACCAAACATTACACTAAACTACACCATTAAAGTTATGGAACAATAAGATGAAAGAAAACAGTAATAGAAATATTTTACTGCCAGTGCAAATCAATAGCCTGAAGACTTTCCCACTGGGTTAAATCCACATGCAAGTTAAGAGTATAATAAATCTTCAGCTTTGATGTCCATCTCCAAAATGTAAGAATAAATAGTAGATTCAGCATGTGATTTAGGTTGTAATCTTACATAGTTACTTAGAAACAGAGTTTAAATTAGATTTTCTTTTGAGTAAAAATGTACTACTATACTAGAGTTGCATCATCTTACTTATTCCATTTTGCTCTGTTCTTTTAATACTTACTTTGGGGGGAAATTTCATTTCTGTTTGCTCTTAAAAATCCAGTTTATAACTCAACTCTATCCTCTATTCTGATCTCTTTCTGTTTATAAGTGCAATAATAAAAGGATTGCTACAGTGGTAATATATACGTCACTCCTATTCTCAGTTACCTAGAAGTAAATCTCACTGAATTCAGTGGGATTTATTTCCAAGAGATCAGAGTATGATTGCACTGTACCCTTTATTATCTTCAGAGAGATCCAGAAAGTCTAGCTGACAGGCTGAGAATCAATAAAAAGAATTTTCAACACGTTGAGACTAAAATAACCTGGGGAAAGTAATGATAGCAGAACTGGCACAAATTCTATATTATGTTGACGCAGAAGCATATATTAAATCAGGGCTGATTTAACACAGATGTGCTACTCCTCAGATGTGTTAAACTCCTATCAAGCCATCAGCACAGATATTGTAATCGATATGAGTTGTAGGCTAGCATGTCTGATGGCATATATTTAAGCACAGAACCTAAACTTTTGTTCCTCTTCTCTTCCTTTGTAATTATGAGAGAGTTGGGGGTGGGAGAACCTTTTCTGCTTGTATATCAGACTCTCATGCACTGTAATATCTTTAAATTATTGCAGAAATAAAGGTATTCTCAAATAAATATAGTAAGTTCTGTCAGAGGGCCCGGGGAACCCTGAGCAGGATGGAGCCCATTAAATGGCTCATGTGATCGGCTGTCGCTGAGGCGGGAGATGGGTGGGTGGGTGATTTTATTACATTAATTTATTTGATTTTTATTAGCTTTACTGTTTTTAGGTGTGATTTTTATATTCTGTAAGATGCCTTGAGTTGCCCTGGGTGAATAGACAGCAATATAAATTTAATAATAAATATATAAAAATAAACTGTAACAAATTGGTTTTATCTGTGTATCTACTTCCTTTTGCAAGATGCCTAATCAAGCAGAGTAAAGTTGAAGATAGCAGTTAATATAGCCCAGTAGTCCTATGTGAAGCCAAAGAGAGATTGAATAATCTATGTTGCTTATCTGAGGAGGTTTGTGTGCATACGTTTACTTCTCTTTTGTTATGTTCTCATCATAGGCTAAGTAAATAATCAGAGGAGCTGGTAGTACAAAGTTTGTCAAGTGTCCCCAATAATATATCAATTTTTTTTAAAAAAAACTGGTTGGATCATAGTCTAAACCATAATGGATTAACTTGCAACTGCCATGCAGTGAACCTGACCACTATATTAATTGGTCTAATACAAGCAGCTCTTTCTGTTCTACTTCATGTATGCAAATCATTAGATTCACTATTAAACTTTGGAATTTTGAGTATCTTGACTTCACAAATTATGCATTATCCCCATTTGACTACAGTGAGAGGTAAAGAGAATACTGAAAAAAAATGGTTATCCACTGTAGAGGACAATTGCTATTATTTGTATCATTACATCATCAGCTGAATGAAAATAATAAAGTGGCATATGTCTATGGAGATTCTCAGTTATCAAGGTCATTGGTGCCCCAAAGGTGCTTTTTTAAAAGGCAACTGGACTTTGCTTTTCCTTGAAGACATTTTGCTTCTCAACCAAGAAGCTTCTTCAGACAACATATTATGTGGTATATATCATTTGTGCTGTGGAATTGCCCAACTAACACAAATTACAAAATCTACTTCACAGCACAATGAGATTATGATGCGAGGGATATCATCATGGCTTTTATTGGATCCCTGGATCTAAATAATCATTATTATCCATCAGATGGCTTCAATGCAAACCCAAACTTTGGTTTGGTAAACACATTTCTATTTATGTGATAACCATCTAGTTTTTAATAAAGATGATCTAGCTCATAAAAGCAGAATAATTTTGTTGTTTCATTTTGAAATTATTTTTTTACTGTTGGAATGAGAAGTACCACAATGATTAGAACTATGAGTTCAACCTTACCTCAGAATCAATGAAACTTTTTTACCGGTAGAGCAGTTTATTTCATTTTAAAAATAGTTTTCTCCTAAAACTTCTATCATGTTAATTTCCAGTATTGTATATCTGTCAGGTACACAGGTCAGGCAACTAAATGCATTTTTAAAAATTTCAGTGCCAGTGCAATTTCTCATCTGCCATTTCCATGACCTTTTAAAAAAATAAATAAAGGCTTAGATGAGAAATGTGGATCAGGTTGAAATAATGAAACTGGATAAGCTTTATATGCTCTGCTTCAAGCTATTGATGTGCAACTTCCTTGTTGAAATGCATGAGCATAGCACTGCAAAATGATTTTTTTAACCCAAAATATAAAAATGGACTAAATCACTTACAGAAGGACCATCAGTACCAGGAAGTCCTGCCAGACCAGGTTTGCCCTGAGGTCCCTGGAGACAGAAATGAAAAAAAGATTTTTGAAAAACCTAAGATAAGGTAAACTGGCATGCTGCCAGTGTTTGCAAGTCAATGATTATTCTTGAATCAAAATCAAAACTCAATCAAGAAGAAGAAATGAAGTAGCACTTCAATGTTTGAAGGCTAGTTAAAGCATTTTGAAGTTGGCATCCAGCTGAAAGATTGGGAATGCGTCATTTGGATGGGATGGTCTGAATTTAATATTGTGGCATGATTTTTTTTTCAAAATCACTTTCACATTTCTTTTATCAGTTACATATATGCACCCCATTATTATTTTTTATCAGAGTATATTGAATAAATATTGAAAATGTGGCAAATTTTAACACTCAGGAGTAGGAATGAATGGTGAGACTCTCAAATAAATTGGCATGAATATCTGGAAATAACATTCATTTCTTCCATTTTTAGACGAATAAAATGAATGGTTTTTTGGTTTTTTTTTGCATTTATCAACATTTAAATGTTCCCAAGCTATTATGTTTTGTTACAGTAACATTCATAGGTGGGTACTGTCATTAAAAAAAATATCACAAGTATAAGCACAATTATGAAATGATGGGATAAAACAATCTCAAAAAGAAAGAAAGAAAGAAAGAAAGAAAGAAAGAAAGACAGACAGACAGACAGACAGACAGACAGACAGACAGACAGACAGACAGACAGACAGACAGACATGGGGACATAGCTTGAATGAGACTTAAAAGAATTGTTTTAATTGATGTGATTTTGTCATGTGGTTGCAGGGAAAGATTGAGCTACTTTAAAAGTTTGCAAACTAATATTATATTTGAATCCCTATACACTCTGATGAAACTTTATTTGAATCAAATCTATCTTTTCCTAATCAGATCTATTGTCATGTGTTTGGAACAAGAAGCTTTGGCCTAGCTTGAAACTGACTTTGTTGTTGTGTCAGTCAAAGTAGCATTTTGTTAGCATTCATACTTTGTTACTTGAGAGCTGGAGCTTGCAAAATGGAAATGAGGAGCCTGGGGCCAAACATGACCATAATGTAAACACAGGCCAGGTGCACAAGACCAGCTGAAGGAAGGGAGGAAGAGAGAGATAGGAAGAGAGAGAGGAGATTGCAACAGTGGTGGGTTTCAAAAATTTTTTAGAACCTCTTCTGTAGGTGCGGCCTGCTTTGTGGGAGTGGCTTGCCAGCCATGTGCCTGGGTGGGAGTGGCTTGCCAGCCATGTGCCTGGGTGGGAGTGGCTTGCCAGCCATGTGACCGAGTGGGAGTGGCTTGGCGCTTAGCAACCAAAATGTTGGCTCAGAAACTCTGGCATTTGAAGCACGCAAGTCTTAAAGCTGTCAAGTTTGCACCTCTAACCCTTTAGAAAAAAAACCCAGGGGTGTTCAAACTTGACAGCTTTAAGACTTGTGGACTTCAACTCCTAGAATTCCTCCTCCCTGCTCTTCATCTTGATGATGTGCGGATGGGGGGGGGGGAAGCTGGAACCAGTTCTAAACAGCACTGTAGATTTGTGGAACCTCTTCTATAGAAGAGGTTAGAACTGGCAGGAACCCACCCCTGGATTGCAAGTACTCTATTACAAAAAGGGTAGAAGAAAGAAGTTCAGGGTTTAAACTTTAGGACACAAATAGATGGAGAAGTAGTTTCTCAGCCTTTGTAGAAGTTCTGTTTCATCAGCACAAAGGTTGCTTGTATTTATCTACTCAAGCCCCAGAGTCCTCTAACATCAATTGGAGTCAGACAGTGCCAGGGCAAACTTTGATAATAGTTGCAAGGGAATGGTGAATAGATACTGCAGGAGATTCTGTATTATGTGTTTAAAAGAATGTCTTCACATGTGTTGCTATCAAAGTATTCTCAAAACTCTAACACAATCTTTCTAATTTCATAAGATTTTTTTTCTTCTTTCGGGTAAAAGTCACTAGCAGAAGATAAGCCAATCTATGGTTACTAACAAGCAGGATATATTTTATTTTCATTATCTTCATTAGCATGTCTTTCAGTATGTAATGGTGTGTGGGAATGACCTTGGGAGAGAGGTGGGGTTGATGCTGCCTTTAATCAAGTAAGAGAGGGACACAGCCTGCAGTTGCATGATGGACAGCAAAAGAAACTCAGAAAGACAGCCCCCTTAACTTCTAAGGCTATTTTTTAAAAAGGTGAGAAATATGTACTATCAGACTTCCAAGATTCTATTAATGTAGACTTGGGATAAAGCAGAATTAGTTCATCTGGTTGTGTTTTCTGTCTGGTCTGCCTGTAAAAGATGACAAAGTATCATGATCACTACTGTGCTTTTGTTCAGCTTATGGGTTTCCAAGATATTTTGGCTACCATGAAGTTGTCTAATTCAGCAGGGTACTTTTTATGTCCTCATGCATGTGAGAAAATGCATCTTGTAAACATGTTACTTTTTAGGAATGAAATCAGAGGTGGGTTGCTCCCGGTTCGGCCTGGATTGGATGAACCAGTAGTAGTGGCTCCGCCCACCTGCCCGGATGCTTCTGCGCACAGGCAGAATTGTAGCACACGCGCGCAAGCAAACCATTCAGTGGTGGGTTCCGAATCCCGTTCCAACGGGTATGGTTGGAACGGGCCCGGCGGCATCCACATGGATCTGTGCAGTGCATGTGCACACACGCACAGTGCGTGCATGCATCTTGGTGCCTCTGTGATGCTCCAGCTGCTCAGCAGAGCACAGGCTCTGTATGTATCATGCGCATGCGCGGAAGCGCAGAAGCGCAGAAGCCTTAAAGACCAGTAAGGAGTTTGGGTGGGCAGGTGGCCCTCTGGAGCACCGTACTGGAATGGTATCCAGTGCTCCGGGCTGGCTCCGGTATGCCCGTACTGGGGTGTACTATCTGCAACCCACCACTGGAACCATTAGTAAAAAAATTAGAAACCCACCAGTGAATGAAATGAATTTAAATGAAACCATTTAAACATGAATTCAGAGATTAACAGAATGTATCTAGTGTTGATCACAGTATGGATCAAAAATATGAATTCATTGTCATAACTGGCTTGGTATGAGGTCTTATTGATGCAGTACGGTCCCTTCTATTGCAACTTCATTTCATTTCTGTCATAGAGAAGATATCTCATATGTGGAGGCTTTTTCTGAGATATGGACATTTGATTTCTAGAGTTCTATTTCAACAAAGAATCTCCAAAGGTAAAGAAGACACCCTACAACGCTTAATGATCTACCCCTGACAACCACAGAGAATGAAGATGAAGAGCAAAATCTTCATCTGCATCACCACTTAGAATGCTTGGTTAAAGATGATTGACCAAAGAACCCGAAGAATGGGAGAGGAAGGAAAAGAAATAAGCTGCAATTGATATAATGGAAAATTAGCCCACACAGAAACTATCTTGATGTTGACTATGGAGATTCTCAGTCATCCAGGTCATGGTTTTCCCAAAAGTGCTTTTTCCCAAAAAACTTGTTTTTTCCCCTGAAGATGTTTCACTTCTCATCCAAGAAGCTTCTTCAGCTCTGAATTTTGATGTTGCTCAGTGCAGATTAATAATACCTTATGGAAAGGCATCTGAGAGTATTTCCCTTAGAATATGAATATCCTGGGGCCAGGGAAGTCTGCCAGAATCTACATCTCTGCCTCATCTTCATGAAACTGATAGGAGCCAAGGGCCATTTCAAACATTCCATGTATGTACCTCATCTCTATGAGAAATAGATGTGCTTAGAAATGCTTCTCATAACAGCGCAAAGACCTTATAAGGACAAGTTCTAACTGACATAAAGAATCCAAAGAAATAGACTGATTTTTAATAGCGAGCAAAGGAGCTTGAACTTTCCTGCTTAAACTGGCTTCACTCTTCCTTCACTATAAAAGGAAATTATATTCCAAGGGCCTATTGTAATTAGTTTATTCTTTGACATAAGGCTGAGTTTTAATTGCTATTTTGACTTCAAGTGTCATTGACTCCACTTCAAGTGGCACTGATTCCATTAGACATTGATTCTAGAAAAAAAAAGACATTATGGTGTACAGAACCACAGAGACAAACTTGGTGGAGACAACAGTTTTTTTAAAAAAAAACATGCTTGAGGCTTAGGAAACAAAGAAAGCATGACAAATAAGCTGAGACGGACTTGACCCTAATTCACTGGAGTCTAATAGGAAAAGAAAGGAAAACTCAAGTCAGTAGATCATGATTATATATTATATCCAGAATATCAATCAAATAGAGCCATAGCCAAACTTGTGGGATGTGCCTCCTAACTTGGCCTACCTCAAAGAGTTTACATGCAGGTGGCAAAGCTGAAGAAGTGGAAATTAGCACTTTCAAACATAGAAAATAGTGCTTATTCTGATATTGTAAATTCAAGGTAGTAAAAAACAGGATAATGTAAAAAATATGTATTCTGCTACCAAGTTGCAGATTTTTCTCCTCATAGAGTATATGTGAATGAGGTTAGTGGTCATAAGAAAAGTATCAGTATGTCCAAAGAAACTGGACTGGTAGCTGAAATTTATTTTAGGGAAATAATATCAGACCACATCTTAAGAAAGCACAGATTTTGCCGTTGATTATTCAGCAAAGGAATATTCCTTACTTTTTCACCTGGAACGCCAATTGGACCTTGTGGACCTGGGAGCCCCTGTAGAAAACATGAAAAACACATCATAAGAACACTAAACACTCACAGAACTACTTTCTCTAGAGTTGTATCATTAAAAAGAATTCTTTCCTCAGGAACTCCTTTTTAATGAAACACAATTAAGAGAGAAAACAAGGTAATCGTAAGAATTTCACACTGACAGTTCTGCTGGCAACGGGGTTGTCATATGATCCATGATGAAACTCTCTTATGCTATTGCTATCCTTGTTGGTACCAAACCAGTCATCTCTCCCCCCCCCCCCTCAAAAAAAAACCCTAATTATATTTGGAAGATTTGTGAAAAGGCAATTTAAATATTTATTCCTTTTTATACCAGGAACATTTTTAAGATAAGAAATGAAGTAAGGGCATATGGAACTGGGAAAATGCATATTTGTCTGACCTAAGCATAGTACACAAAATTCTCTGCTACAATGTCCTACCTGTTGACGATGACTTCAACTTCAACCTCAATAATACATGGGCAAACAATAGATACAAACTCGAGGTAAATCGCTCCAAACTCGATTGCAGCAATATGACTTCAGCAACAGAGTGGTCAACGCCTGAAATGCTCTACCTGACTCCGTTGTTACATCCTCTAATCCCCACAGCTTCAACCTCAAACTGTCTACTCTGGACCTCACCCCATTCCTAAGAGGTCCGTAAAAGGGGTGTGCATAAGCACACCAGCGTGCCTAACGTCTCTGTCCTACTGTCCCCATTTATTTATACTCATTTCCTTTGTTCATGTCCATGTTTATACTTATACCTGTTAACTTGTACGTGTTTGACAAACTAAATAAATAAAATATTCAACCTTTTCATGTTTGACTCTCCTGAATGTTTTCTTAATGGCAAAAGCTGTCAAACAAGGGCTTACCTGTGGACCTGGGATACCTTGCTGCCCATGGGGTCCTGGTTCCCCTTGTGGACCCTGTTTCATAACAAATGTACAGGAGAATATTAATCTCTTCGTTATTCCACATCATAACTTGAAAAATACAGAGTTTACAGACAAGGTGGAGGAATTACATATTGATTTCTCATCCAGACATTTTTTGTTCCATGGAGACTTCAAATCATAATTGGCAGTATAGATCGATTAATCTGTGTCCTCTTTAGCACCCCAACTGGTGTGTGGGTAGATAGACAGAAGACTCATACTAAAGATAAAATGCAGTTTTTACCCACAATATCTGAGGAACATACAAATAGATTTAAAGCACTGAAGACATGAATAGGGGAATTATCAACTTGAAGGTGGTTATTTTGGATTTCTTTGGGGGGAAAATGTATTTGCCTCAGCTACCCAAAAAGAAAAGAATTGAATCTACATACCAGGTTTCCTTTTGGGCCTGGTGGTCCATCAACACCTGGGATTCCCTACATAAAAAAACCAATAAAAACTAATATAGGTCACCACCACGTTCAAAGGAAATTTCAAAATCTCAAGGTATTTCTTTTTGAACTACATACAGGTTGTCCTGGTAGTCCTGGAGTTCCTCTGGGCCCCAATAACCCTCGTGGACCCTATGACGAAAAATGTTGCTTAGGGTTAGTTTTTTGGTTCACAGAATACATTTTTTTAATGCAACTGAAAGACCTCCGGCAACCCCCCCCCCCAAAAAAATGGCAAAGGTTAAAGAGCTCTGTAACTAATTATTATCAATCACTGAAACAAATAATTCAGTCTGCCTCTTCTTCCTGTTTTGCACAATGGAAAAAAGAGTAGTACATAAATGGATTTAAGGCATTTTTCTTTTCCTATGTGCCTTGACAAGGTGCAAATTGCTGAGACAAATATTCTCAAAAACTGGTCTTTGGATCACTGACAATCTACATCACTTCACTACATTCATAAGCCAGAGATCTTCCACTGCTGTAGCCATGTATACAGACAGCCCCAATTTCAAATCCACAAAAACCAGCTGATTTTAAAGAAATAATCAATGACTAAAAGCTGGTCCATTGAAGTCTACAAGTGATAATACTATTACTGTGTTTCCCACTAAATAAGACCCAACTGGAAAATAAGCCCTAGCATGATTTTTCAGGATGCTTGTAATATAAGCCCTGCCCCCAAAATAAACCCCAGTTAAGATCGTCATCCAGATAGACACATTTAGTATCGTATTTCCTAAAAAATAAGATCCATCCAGAAAATAAGCCCTAATGCATCTTTTGGAGCAAAAATTACTATAAGACCCAGTCTTCTTTTCGGGAAAATATGGTACCTACGTGAGAAATTTGACAACATTGAGTAGATCTTGAGTGAGGCTACCTATTGTAAATCTGTACATATGCTATGCTAAGTGGAATTTTGATCTCATGTAGACATATCAGCAAGAATGCATAAGGAACACAATGATTGATTAGCCCAAAACACACATCCTGTTAGAAAGAAATGGGATTTTATTGATGTGAAGCTCTCATCCCACCTGCTTATTACTAAGACATTTCTTCTATAAAACATTCTTGGTTAGCAAATTATGTAAAATAATTAATGAGATAAGAGAATATTGTTTTTGGAGTACAAGTAGTCCTTGACTCATAACCAAAATTGAGTCCAAAATGTGTTAAGTGAGGCATTTGTTAAGTGAGTTTTGCCCCATTTTGGAACATTTCTTGCCACAGTTGTTAAGGGAATCACTGCAGTTGATAAATAAGTAAGTAAGGAACACAGTTATTAAGTGAATCTGGGTTCCCCATTGATTTTTCTTATCAGTCACAAAAGTTGATCCCATGACCTTGGGACACAGTAACGATCATAAGTATGAACCTGTTGCCAAACATCTGCATTTTGATCACATGACCATGGGGATGCTACAAAGTTTGTGAGCATGAAAAATGGTCATAAGTCAATTTTTTCAACGGTGTTGTAACTTTGAACAGTCACTAAATGAACTGTTGTAAGTTCAGACTATCGTTGTAAGACTATCTGTATTTCTTTGTACAAAACTGAGTTTAAAATGGCCTTTTAAAATGAGCAGGAAGGCATACACGAATAAAATACAACCACGATCCTGATCTTAATATGCCAAACAATATGAACATTAAAATTCTTAAAGATAAAAATGTGAGGGAGCCGATTTTTACCTGGGTGCTCCACACGTCTACTAAAAGTTTATTTAGTTGTCCACTAGCTTAAATGAACTGGAATGTTGCCCACCTCCCATTAGGAATTTTATTTTGTTTACCCTTTTAACTTAAAAAGAAATAATATCAACAAATGAACATAAGTATACAATGTCCAAAATAGACCATCTTGTGAAGAAAAAAATGAGGTAATCAACTAAAGAAAAGAATGCAATTTTAGTCTAGCAAAAATATATCTAACAAAATCAAAAGGATCTTTGTTAGTTTTCTGAATACACAACTGATCCCTAATAATAATAAAAACTTTTGCAGCCCAGCTATCCTAGTCAGAGCATATATTGGAAAGAATCAAAGGAGCTCCGCTAATCCAAGAAATCCAGCCTATATTGTCATTACTTATTCTCAGTCCTTAAACAGGATTATATAAATGAATGGGTTCCAAATATGGCTTCTTTAACAGAAATCTTCCAATTATTTATTTTGGAACAACAGTAACATATTCCTCTTTTAGATACATGTATTTATAACTATGGAAGCCCATTTTGTTCAGTGATTAAAGACACTGGACTAGAAATCAGTGACTTTGAGCCAGGCCCTCTCTCTCAGCCTAGGAAGGAGGCAAGAGCAAACCACTTCCAAAGGAAACTGCATGGATTTGTCCATATCAGGAGTCAAGACTGACTCAAAGGAATAAATATACATTTACAATTATATATAGCAATGTGCTTTCAGAGCTTCAAAAAAAAGTATATAGTTTAAACTGAAAATTAAGGGATGTCTCTTCAAATTCCAAAGATGCTATTTTGAGAGCAATTTGAAAAGCCACTAATTGCTGATCTTTTTTCTCAAATCAAGGTCACCTAAACTTTGAAGCTCTGAACATTTTTTTCCTATTCCCAACATAAAGACACGGATGGTGTGAGTTCCCTTTCCTAATCCATTTTGAGGATTCTGGGATCAATAGAAAGGTACCATACAAATTACTCACTTTCATCCAGAATCATTTTTTTTTAATTTTAAAAAAGGACAGCATAGGGACAGCATATACCTACATACAAAGTCCCTACATACATAATAACTTTAGAACCAAGAGGGAAAATAATTTCTACTACCCGTGGGTCCCTGAAAATAAGACAGGGTCTTATTTTTTTTAACACCCCCCCCCCAAAAAAGCACCTGGCCTTATTTTCAGGGAGGTCTTACTATTTTTGAAGTGCGGGAGGCGGTGAGCATGGTCACCTCATGGCTGCTGCTGTGTTGCAATATTTTCAGGGAGGGATTATTTTTGGGGAGGGATTATTTTAGTGCATGCACTCAAAAGTCCAATTGGACTTATTATCCGGGGAGGTCCTATTTTGGGGAAAACATGGTGTTTGTTGCATACATGTATTATTCCACAAATTAAAAATTAATCCAGAATATGCCATGTACGTGATGAAGTAGTTTTCTTTTCTGACAGCCAATACATACTAAAAGATCAACATGAATTCTGTATTTATTCATGTAAGATGGATCCATAAATTGTAGCAGTGATAAAATTCTCTAAGCGGGACTTATGGTGAAATTCACTAAAATTAAATAAGCAAGTGGAAGAAAAATGGCCATGGCTGTTCATAAATAAAAAAATAAATAAGAAATGGAAATTGCATTAGTTTACTTCAATGACGAATAAAGAACTAAGAACTCTTTATGAACAAATCAGACATATTAGCTGAATTTGTCCCCTAATTATATTTGATTCCAAAATGATGCCCTGGATGAACTATAGTATATATATTTTTTCAGAGACAAATAGATTCACAACAAAAGCAATCAGAATTATTAAACAAAGAGAAAGCTTTGCTTACAGATTCACCTGGAAGGCCTCTTGGTCCAACTTCACCATCTTCTCCCTTATTTCAAGAAAGACAACGTTGAAAGGGGTTAAGTGTGAAAGAAATACTTTTTTTAAACTTTTATTTTGCAAATGAAAAAAAAGAAGGAACACTATGAATGACATACTCTCATTCCATCTTCCCCAGGAGCACCAGGAGGCCCTTGTGGTCCACGATCTCCCTGAAGAAAAAGCATGATAAAATCACATTTTGGGGAAGAGATAAAAATGTATGCTGATGCATGTGTTTGAGCTTTATGCTGGCATGTCAGGACATGGCTCCACTAAAAAGGCACAGATCTCTACATTTTATATCACACTGCAAACACTTCTATTGAAGGCTGGATTCAAAGTATTGGCCACAATCCAACACAAAAGTAAAATATGTAAATCCATTGAAATGAAAAGGCTGAAACACACCTAATCCTACCCTAAGTAGCGGACAATATTTATTCATTCTCTTACATACAAAACACAATTCTAAAAGTGCTGCATAGCTTTCCACATTTGCCAACCCTGCTTATTGGATGTTTAGAAATAAGAACAAAGTTTCTATGGAGCCAAAATAGTTTAGCATTCTTGAGAAAATCAGAGTAACTTTATACCTATATGTTCAGCACTTACTGACAACAACAGTAAACATACAATACTTTTCAAAAGAATCTGCAAATCACGGATTAAAGCATCAAACCAAATCACAATTTAATGTACTTCTAGTTTACTCATTCTCTTCTTTCTCTGGGGCACCTATGATGCACAGTTGGAAAATGTTTGAATCCATGTTTTTTTAACCACAGTTTACTATATCATCCAGCTGCAGAAACTATGGTTAATCACTTCCACGGAAAGTTAAGTATTGAATTAACAGGGGAAGAAATATTTTGGAAAACTCCAGGCAGTGGTAAAGGAGAAGAAAAAGCAAGACCCATAAGCCCAAATTCACTGTGATTCATCCTCAATGCTTTTGTCTGGTATTGAAACATGGTTATTAATTTCTAATTTAATGCTGAAATATTAAGCACAGTTCCTTCTGGAGGATGACAGTTGTGTTCCCTAGGTAGCGTCTGAATGCAAATCAAAAGCTTTTGGATCTTTGAGGTTTGGAATAAAAAACTCTCTCTCTCTCTCTCTCTCTCTCTCTCTCTCTCTCTCTCTCTCCCTCCCTCCCTCCCTCCCTCCCTCCCTATCTACCTATCTACACACACACACACACACACACACACACACACACACATTCTATACAAACGTACACTGCATACACGCACAATAAATAATCTAAATGCATTTCAAATTTGCAATCCATACCTAACCTCTCATAAAAGCTTGATCATTTGAAATTTCAAATTGCAAAGGCTGGTTTTCCCTAAGTTAATTTTCCATTTTTGAAATGTATTGTAACTTGTGTGTATAGGAAGTTTCTAATATTGATACGGCTGTTTCCAGATGCAGAAAAAAAAACTGTCAAGAAATTAGTATCAAATGTGATGTTAAATATGCAAGGAACATATTGATATAACAGGCAGTCATTTACCTAGCCCTGGCAAATATATTCTCATATACTCTCAGGATCATAAGAGAAGTGGAAGAAGTTAACAAACAATGAGTGAGAATAGTCACAATCTCACTTTACTTCTTATTTGTAGGGAACATTGAATAATTGGATCTTTAGGCAGTCAGAACTAGTAGGAAAAAATATGTGCTTCCTAGACTAATGTACAAATTAAAATTATGTTTTGGCTCAGCAACATTTCAAACTACTTAAAAAACATACATTTGCAACCTATATAGCTAGATTTTAAAAAAATGTCAATGCTTATTTTGTGCAAAAATTTCAATATATTTATGTAATTTTTCTTACAGATTTTTTAAAAATTGTATAATAATATGCAAACACACTGTTCCCAAATTGTGAATGAACACATGTATAAAAACATCATGAACAAAAATAGAGTGAAAAATAGAATTCTTTCTTATATACATTTTTGTATGCAAAATGTTTATCAACATTTTTCACTGATAAAAGAATCCAAAAGTATATTTAATTCTTACTTATATTAAGCTTCTCAAATGACATAGTTCTATACATCGAGTTCAAGAGATCTTTCATTTTGTGAGCTAGATGTAGAATTCCTGTGTAAGTTTAACTGAAATAAGAAGCCTCACTTCAAGTGATGAGAATAAAAATGTGAAAGATGTATATAGGCTGTGGAATATATATATTACTCTTCAACTCCTTAGCTCTCTTGGTTAAAAGACAACAAGAGTACATATATCAAGGTAAAGATGGGATTTGTGTAGTCAGATTGGCTAGAAATTTTGGATGTTGTAATCGGGCCGGAAAAGCTTGCCGCCATCTATGGTTTAACAAAGCCAAAAGTAAATGAACCACATTATAGTTTAGTGCAGATGTATCAAACTCGATGTCATTGAGGGCTGCATCAGAGTTGTGTTTGACCTTGGGGGGGCTGGGGGGCGTGGCCAGGGGGGACGTGATCAGAGTGGATGTGACCATCTCGACATCACTTGTGGGATCAAATGCCACTTTTGCTAGTAGTTTGCTTTGCTAGCACTCTTCCAGCAAAAACGGAGCTCGGGAGGGCCACGCATGGCCCTTCTGGGTCCGTTTTTGCTGGCAGGTGTACTGCAGGCTGGTCCTTGATTGTTTCCCTGCAGGCCAGATCTAAGTGCCCTATAGTCCAGATACAGCGTGCATGCCTTGAGTTTAACATCCCTGGTTTAGTGTGACATATGAACAGCTCTAAAAATATGTCAATAATGTAGCTACAGTAATGAATTTTTTTGTCATCATCATCACTCTAGTTGTTGTCTATCCACTACAGGATGATGGCTTCTACCGTATGTTTCCATCCAATCCGGTCTTGAGCTTTCTTTTGTCCAATGGGCCTACAATACTTGCTAATGTCATCACTCCATCTTGTTTTGGGCCTCTTTTGTGGGTTCTTTTTATCAAGTGGAATCCATTCTAAGACTGCATTAGTCCCTCAGTTCTTCTTGCTATATACAACTCAAAATTTCAATTGAATTCAAATTTCATAATTGTATTATTGGCTCTGAAATACCCCAAGAATCCTTGGAGAGGGAATGATATACAGGAACTTACCTAAAATGTGTCCCTATCAACTTAGCATATGAGCCATATTTTCTTCCAATTATAGACGTACATATCATTAAAAGAAGACAGTGGAGAGAAGCAAAGTATGCTTGCTATCATATTATTCAAAATTTCACATCAATTTTGCTATTTTTATTATTATTTAAATTGATCAGTTGCTTAACTCTGATGGACTCTGATATACAGTGTAACAGAGTATTAAAAATTTAAATCTTGAATTGTTCAAGATACAAGCTAATACTATTCTGGGATAAATTACAAAATACGCAAAGAGAGGAAGTAAAGCATGTTTCTGAATTAAAAAGTCATCCCATGTAAAAAGCTTCATAAATGATAATAGAGTGATAGAGAGACAGACAGATAGTATGTAACTAGGGTAGTACATATACCATTGTAATCAGTGGTGGGTTTCACATTTTGTTACCACCAGTTCACTACACATGCACCCGATCTCAAAAACATGCCTAAATAGGATGACAGAGAGATGGGAGGGGGGAGGCAGGCCTACCAGCAATTTCCGCTACATTTTTTCCTAAATGGATCAATAAGTAGACTTGGGATATACCAGCCTGTCGTTTTTAAAATATGCCTATTATTTTAAAATATTTGCATATTTTATCCCGTAAGTTCATATCTTCCCATTGCTACCATAGGTAAGGCTTCTATATTCAGAATTCACCTAAGTCTGTGCTTCATGAGGATTGCCCTGGTTTTAACATTTATAAAGCTCAAGTTGAAAAATAACCATAAGGTAAGTATAAGTGGATATGACAATGCAAATAGTCATCTATAAATAGAAACCATATAAAGAAAAGTACCCATGATTTTAAGGAAATGGGCACTTAAAGGTCACACAGTTGCTAGCTCAGCCAAAGTGGCTTAGACAAAGACCGAGATGGAACTGTGGGAATATTTATCAGCCATGAAAAAGATTCCTGGAGTGACATATTTAAGTAGCACAATAGTGATTAATGTACAGTGCCCTCTGCTGACCATTTAGTTCATTGATTTGATTTTCAAAAGACTGCACAGCTTCCTATTCAAAATGTTTATCAACCTTATGTACTCTACAAATTAAATTTGATACCCACAGCTAACGTAATCACCAAAGAGGTACGGGAAATATAAAAGTTAATAAAAAGCTGATGATGTAGGCTTTTAACATTACCCAAACTATCATTATCTAATTTTTTTCAGGGTAAAAATAGTTATTTGGGGGTGGGTGGGAGAGACATTTGTTTGTCACATACAAACTTCCACTTGATCAAAATGGATATTCTTTTTTTCAAAGCAGTTCTGATGTAGCCCTTCACTTTCTCAAATGGATTTTGCACCATTATACCCTATATTGTACACATGAAGCTTTCTTACGTCAATCTTAGGGATACAGCAGAGTTAGAGCTGGGAAAATTTATATTATGGGATCCTTTTGGGTGATTTTTTTAATTGCTTGTGCATATTCCACAATATGAGTGAAATAAGTTGAGTTTCTGTCATGTCGTGAAGAAGTTAAATACTATAAATCAGCAGCCCCCAACCCAGGGGTGAAATTCAGCAGGTTCTGACAGGTTCTGGAGAACAGGTAACGGGAATTCGGAGAACTGGCAAACCCACCTCTGGATGGCCCCAGGAGTAGGGAGGGAAAGAGGATTTTGCAATATCCTTCCCCCAGGAGTGGGTAAGGAATGGGAATTTTGCAGTATCCTTTCCCTGCCACGCCCACCGTGCCACGCCCACAGAACAGGTAGTAAAAAAAATTGAATTTCAACACTGCTCCAACTTTTTGGGTTCCAGGAACTGGTTCCATGGAGACAGGCTTTTCTGTGGACCAGATGGGGTGTGGTTTTGTGTGCTGACTGAGAGGGGAGGACATTTACTGCTGAGCACAGGGGTGGGGTTATAGGTGGTCCATCCTTGTCTTTACTGACAATCCATAAAAGAAGAAACAACGTAAGTCAGGGAAAAGCTGAGGGATCTGCAAGAACTTGATAGGATTTCATGAGAGGTTATAGAAAAAAAAGTTGTCTTGAATGCAACCTTTTTTCTATCACTAGAGTTTTGCCTCATGATCAAAGATTATGGGATCTCTTTCCTCCTAAATTAACTAAATAACAAATTCTTTAAAAGCTTGAAAAGCTGATTTGAGCTACCACTTTAATCTACAGCAATATTACTGAGTTCAGGGAAGAGATATTTCAATCTGGCTAATGAAAACCTGCAGACATATTCAAAGTCTACATCCTATACATATTAATTTACTATCTGTTTGATTTCCATCCCATAACTGGGCATAAATCTCACTGAAGGCAATGGGAGTTATGTCTGAATAAACATATGTAGGGCATGTAAACATATTGAAATCATATGGTTGTGGAAAACATCACAATTGTATTGGACAATTTCAGATGTAGTTTTAATGCACCCACATTTTCAGATAAAGAATCATGCACATTTTTCTTACCCTGTGTCCTTTTTCACCTGGTAGTCCAGGAAGCCCATCAAAACCTCTGTCACCCTAATAGGAATAATAGTAATAACAATAACAGTGTGAGCAATTCATTTTCACATTTTATAATAGTCTCGATAAATGGGTCGATCTGATTAAATGAATTTTACTATACATTTATTTTATTGATGGATACCTTTGCCCTAAAACTGAATGTTGCTTGGAATTGCAACAAATAATCATCCTAAGGATGTTATTTCTAAAACCTAATTTGAAAGAGAAATAGCATTTTCCTGGTTTAGGATAAAATTTTCGAATTCTGGAAAGGTACACTTCAGATGAAACAGCAAGTAGGTTTTTTTTCCTTTTCTTTGGAGCAAAAGACCCCTAAACATCTTCTCCCTTTTGTTTTGAAGACTTGGGGGAGCCAAGAAACATCTTTTTTTCATTTCCAGACATTCATTCATTCAGAAGGAAAGTACATCATGAAGTGGCTTTGTTTCTGGTGTACTGCAAAGAACAAATGACATCATACAGTAGCCATACTCTACACAAGGGTTTTCCCTAAAGGTAAATTGGTTTCCTCTATTTGTTAAGGCCTGCTAGCAGGGGTAGGCTGCTAGGGGTTCACAGGGGTTTGGGAGAACCTCTAGCTAAGATTCTGTGCAGTTTGGAGAACCCCCAAATCTCATGCCTGGCTGGCCCTGCCCACCTCATCCCACCCTGCCCCTCCCAGGAGTCCCCATGCGGCCCATTTTGGATGCAGGCAAGTGCAGGGCGCGCACGGAGGCTTGAGGAGGGTGGAAAACTGGACTACCGGAAATTTGGGAAGGCCCATTTCCAGCCTCCAATACATTACAATACAATACAATACAATACAATACAATACAATACAATACAATAGTAGAGTTGGAAGGGACCTTGGAGGTCTTCTAGTCCAACCCCCTGCCTAGGCAGGAAACCCTATACCATTTCAGACAAATAGCTATCCAACATCTTCTTAAAGACTTCCAGTGTTGGGGCATTCACAACTTCTGGAGGCAAGCTGTTCCACTGATTAATTGTTCTAAATGTCAGGAAATTTCTCCTCAGTTCTAAGTTGCTTCTCTCCTTGATTAGTTTCCACCCATTGCTTCTTGTTCTACCCTCAGGTGCTTTGGAGAATAGTTTGACTCCCTCTTCTTTGTGGCAACCTCTGAGATATTGGAACAATGCTATCATGTCTCCCCTAGTCCTTCTTTCTCTTAAGCTAAACATACCCAGTTCCTGCAACCGTTCTTCATATGTTTTAGTCTCCAGTCCCCTAATCATCTTTGTTGCTCTTCTCTGCACTCTTTCTAGAGTCTCCACATCTTTTTTACATCATGGTGACCAAAACTGAATGCAGTATTCCAAGTGTGGCCTCACCAAGGCTTTATAAAGTGGTATTAACACTTCACGTGATCTTGATTCTATCCCTCTGTTGATGCAGCCTAGAACTGTGTTGGCTTTTTTGGCAGCTGCTGCACACTGCTGGCTCATATTTTGTTTCAGAACAAAATCAGAGGGGCCTCCGGAGCCTTTGGAGGCTATTTTCACTCTCCCAGAGGCTCAAGGAAAGCCTCCAGAGCCCAGGGAGGGAAAATATGCACACACACACACACACACACTGGCCATGGTGCAGGAGGCCAACTAGGCCACACCCACCATGGCCATGCCCACCCAGCAACCAGGCCGAGAACCCCTTGCTAAACTTTTTGAAGCCCACCCTTGGCTGCTAGCCAGGAAGATGCATACTGTATGCAAAAATGGGCAACAATTGTGTTACTAGAGCTAAGAACTTCTATTTCATACATAATTCCTTACTCTGCTCTGCAAAGTCAGTCAGATTCAATCATGTAATGGTGCAAAAGGAGACATCTGGTTCCTAACAAGATATCTGGACATTATAACAGCCTCCAGATAATCAGAATACATAATTACTAACCTTAGAACCTGTCTCTCCTGGTATTCCTCTTGCGCCATCTGCACCAGGACGACCCTATGGGTGGGGGGGAAAGAAGCGTCTGTTTTCCTAGGCAAGGCACATACTGCACATCACAAAATTAAAGAAAAAATCCATCCCATCCTATAACTCTTATCTTTTTTTAAAATCAAAAATGACCATTTTAAAGCATCAAAACTTACTCTTTTACCAGATTTTCCAGGCAGACCAGGTGGACCTTGAATGCCTCGAGGACCCTGAAAATATATGCATATGTAAGTGCACATGCTGTACACACAGACAACCAGACAGACACACAAGAGAGACTATTTCTGGTACACTGCATCAAGGACATCATGAGATTCTCCTTCATTATAACCCACCTCAAACTAAGTCTTTAATTGATGTCAACTAAAAAGGTAAAAGTTCCCCTCACATATATGTGCTAGTCGTTCCCGGCTCTAGGGGACTCATCTCCGTTTCTAAGCCGAAGAGCCAACGCTGTCTGAAGATGTCTCCATGGTCATGTGGCTGGCATGACTAAATAAATGCTGAAGGCGCATGGAACACTGTTACCTTCGCACCAAATGTTTCCCCTATTTTTCTACTTGCATTTTTACATGCTTTTGAACTGCTAGGTTGGCAGAAGCTGAGAGAAGTGATGGGAGCTCGCTCCGTTATGCGGCGCTAGGGATCCGAACTGCTGAACTGCCAACCTTTCTGATCGACAAGCACAGTGTCTTAGCTACTGACCCACCACGTCCCCTTGATGACAACTAGGAGACCAATAAAAATGATTTCAGATTGATTTCAAACCAAATGAAGAGTAATCATATGGAGTTCTTGATCTTGGTTGTTTGCTTGCAGGTTTTTCATTACCCAACTAGTTAGGTAAGGTCAACATCTCTGAAAGCACCAAGGATCCCATAATTCAACTCTGAGCTATATCTATTCTCTTCTATTGGAAGAATAACCAGTTTGCAAAATTCTTCCAATATTTTTATCCACTTGAAAAGGATTAAAAAGAAAAAAATTTCCATAGCTTTGAACCATAAAATACGGTTATTTAAACTGTACAAAATAAGTGCTTGCTAAGAAGGAAAAGAAGCCCCAGACTCTATTAAACAATGGATTAAGAAATCTATCCCATATGGATTGATTAGATCCTACATTGTGTCTCTCCAGATCTGTCTCTCTCGAGTATAAATCTCTCATTCTCTCTTCTATGATGGAACCACAGATTTTAAATCAAAGTCTTCACTGAATTGTTGACATTTAGTATTTTAAACAAGGTTTTCTTCATTATACTATATATATCTAGCTGTACAGTTTGAAGGACTAGTCTATCAGCTTTGTTTCTATCACATTTGCTTTTTAAAAAAAGGACATCAATTCTTGAAGATTTTTTTTCAAATGTCAGTAAGTTGTTTTTTAAAAAATAAATTCTCTTATATCCATATTATAAATCACTGTTTCTCAATCTTGGCAAGTTTAGTATGTGTGAACATCAGCTCCCAGAATTCCCTAGTCAGCATGGGAAATGCACATATCTTAAAGTTGTTAAGTTTGTTAAGTTTGGAAAACACTGCTATAAATATTCTATGTATTGATTTACTTTGTTTCTATAACCCTTCTTACATGACCAGATCTCAAAGTTGTTTACAATGCAGTTTTCTAGTAGGAATAAGCAACTTACTTAACCTTTTTACATCCCAAAAATGCATTCCATGATTGCAATTATGGGGAAATGTTCTGAACAAGCAGAAGATCTCCAAAGATATTATTAGATCCATAAAGCAGGTATCAGGGAACAATATAGTTGGATCCTATTTGTATTTTTATGGGGAAAAGGCAAAAAATAAACTAGTAGAAAGTACAAACTAAGATAGTGTTCAATAGCAAGGAACATTTGTATGAGGGGGGGGATAGAAAACAGAAATCGCAAATTATCTTCAAATATGCTGTAAGTCTCATAAACAGGAAATATTATTGTTACAAAGACATACCAAGTAAACCAAAACAAACAAAAGAAAACAAAACCTTGTTGGTCTGTTGTGGGGAGGCATTAACATTGAGGGTATGTTTATCCAACTAAACTAACGTACAATGTTTTGGGAAAAATAAGAATGAAGAAACACCAAAACAATTAAGTTGGCTGTTTGAAGTCATAAAATTTCAATGTCGGTGGTGGATTGAATGCAGTGATACTATTGGTATCAGATTACACCTGGATTTAAAGACAAATTGCTTATGAAACAATTCTCTCAGTTACTGGGATTACTCAAGTAGCTCTCTGGGACTAAAACTGAGGGACCTTGTTACAAACCTATCATTTGCATCTGTTTCTTCATTGCTGATAGACTCTTACCTGAGGTCCTGGATCTCCACCGTCACCTTTGATACCAGATGAGCCAGGACTTCCCTATATCAAAGAAAAGATGCCCAAGAGCATGCTGTTTTAGTTCAATCTGACCCACATTTTGACTCAGAAAAATAAATTCTTTTGTATTGCTGATTGTGATGGGCATGTTCACATCAAAATGGTTCATAATGTTATTTATTGCATGCTAGCCATCATCTTAAACCTAAAAGTAACTGTCCAAGAATAAATACCTTTAAAAATCCTGGTCAACCCACTTCTAGTCTCAATAATAAACTGAGGGTATGGATTTTGTCACCAATCTGGGTTCTAACCTGTAATCTCATATTGACAGGCAGCTATAGTCAACCTCCATTTTAATTTGCAGTGCTGGAGCTGCCAAGCCATTGTTCACTGTCTCTCAGTTATATGCATGTTTTAAGATTTCTCCACCATACCAATAACACGTACATGGTATAAGCTGATTTTTTAGTTCTCAAGACTGGTATCAAGACATATATTATAGAAAACAGGAGATAAACAATGGCAGTAGCATTGAGATAATTCCACGGGATCCTTTTTAGTGGCAGATGACAGAGTGATTGTCCAGCTGCAAGACACCTTCAGACATCAACTACCTGTGGTGATCTTCTCTATCAGCAACAAAAATCATTTTGATAACCTGGCAAGGAAGTGCTGAATGGCAGCAGAAAGATTGGTTTTATTACCTTTTACCCTACAAATCAGAGACTAGAGTGGGCTAATTGTAGAATTATCTGGCCAAAGGACATGAATCCAAACTATGTAGCTGGGGAATGGTTAACCACAATGTTTCATTTTATTCTTCCTATCCTACCCTAGAGAAGGGTAGTACTTCTTTCTTGCAGAATTTATAGTTGGGAGCATAATAAGTGGCCTTTGTATAAAGATCACTTTGCATTCGCTTCAACTCATCCCTTCTTATCTGTGCCTCTCCCATTCCTCTTCTGTGTTTTATCTATGGCAGGTGCTTTGGCAGGCCTTCCCTACTTACAGTTCAGTTGATCATTTATTGGCTTTAAAATATTCTACTAGTGGATGGCAGCCTGTAAATTAACAAATAATGCTATACTTCCCCAACTGTGCTGAGCATACACTAAGTAAAAACTAGAGGAACCCAATCTCGCATCACTATATCCCAGAAGTTTTTGGTTGGGGATTTTAAAATGAACAAATTAGATTTGGGGATTTCTAAAACATCCTAACTGTTGGGACTTTCCTTTGCTTGTAAACAGAAGCTCACAAGTGCTTAACAATGAGGCCTTGCAGGCAATTACAGTAATTGGTGACATATCTTTTCCTCCCATTACTACTGCTGCTTCTTTTTGGAAGAATAGTTTTCATTTCACTACTGACAGACTCTTGCATGAAAAATTGCAAGACATTTTCCAAAAGAATAGCAATAGCAGTTAGACTTATATACCGCTTCATAGTGCTTTCAAAACTAAGCAGTTTACAGAGTCAACATATTGCTCCCAACAATCTGGGTCCTTATTTACCCATCTCTGGAGGATGGAAGGCTGAGTCAACCTTGAACTGGTAAGATTTGAACTGCAAAACTGCAGCTCGCAGACAGCTGAAATAGCCTGCAGTACTACATTCTAAGCACTGCGCCACCTTGGCTCTAAGATACTTAGGAGGTATCTTCTCTATGGCAGATCATAACTCTCCACTCATTAATTATTTTACAAATTGACCCACCTCCATTTTCTAAATCTCCTTCACTCCAGGAAGAAAAGAACTGAAGAGACCTTTTCTGAGGTCTTGATTGGTAGAAAAATCAGTTGTTGCCAGTAGTAAAATATGGACTTTGGGACTAGAGACCGTCAGAAAGATTCACTGAGGTCCACACTGTAACGTCTCTCTACTTGACTTAATGAATCAACAGGGTAAATATTTCCCATCACCACTGCTGTCAGAGATGTCACTACTTTTACAAAGCTTTCTCTCCTTCACAAGTTTGCAATTGTAGTTTGCAATTATATGTTAATTTTTGCAGTGAGAGAATGGTAAAAATATTTAGAAGTAGGCTTGTTTTTATGGACCAAAAAAGAGGTTTTGACTTATTTTTTTATCAAGAAAACTGAAATACATGTTCAAATGCAATTCCCACTACTGAGTTGTCAGATTACTTGTGTTGCTTTGAGGCACCTGCAGCACTGTTTGATGTTATAACAAAACCTTTGTTATTGTTGTTAAATAAAAAGAATATAACTCTTTCCTCAACTATACATAGCCAAGCCCCTACCCAACGGATTCAGGTTTTCATTGTACTTATCATTCCACCTGCACAGCTGACAAAAACAGTTCGTGTTTACAATGTATTTTCAGCAGCACATCCCTGAAGTCTGATGTTGGACATCAGCCATCTAATCACCAATTAACATGGGCTTTGGGAATTATAGCAACTGGGACAGTCCAGAACATGTAAAGAAGTCTGTGATAAAGAATAGCTACCATTTTTCTTCCAATGAGTCACAGGAGCCCCTAAGATGATTGTGCTGGCTAACCTGCTTTTGCAAATCAGGGAAACAGCACACTACATTAGGAACTAAATATATCCTTTCATTCTGAATGGCATACTTCCTCTTGACCTTTATGTCTAAGTGTTTTTCTACCTCGGTGTAATTACTGAGGTTCCTCTGGAGACTGCTAGGTTTATGCAAAGTCTGTAATCTTGGTTGTAATAAGTATCATTTTATATTGTTGTAAATACACTCGGATAGCTTGGAAAGCGATAGTAACTGCTTAACTGCAGCATTAAAATGAATCATTTTGATTATCTCTGTCAGCAGAGTATCCCTTTCGTAAAAGAGGAAGCCATCATTAGAAGAAAATTGCCCAGGTAATTTAACAACTGCAGAGCTGGTGTTCTGCTTTTGTCATTTAAACATTTAAAATGCTGGCAAATGTCAAATCTCTATCCAGTGAGCCTATAATATAGAGGTCTGCAATTTTGCTCTGCTTGTTTTCCAAACTAGACAATTGGGACATTCTGTTTTAAACAGAATGCCATTTTAAACTTCAGGCTAAAACCAGAATCTCCAGTATTCTCCTCATTAAATCCTGTATTTAAACAAAGTTAAATAATGAAGGGAGGGGGAACCTCCTATTTTGTAATAGGAGATAAAGTTCTAAATCATTTTTTCCCGATACAAATAAGAGAAAAGTGGAGGACATTAACCGTTCAAAAATTGCAGAAATGGTACAAATTCCAAGGGGACAAATAAACACATTGAGAAATATGTTAACCATCATATGAATATATATTTAATTTTATGAAGAGAAGGGTATATTGGATTCCAGTAAAAGACCATATGGAAACGCCCTACTCTTGCAGCTGAACCTCATTTTAGCCTTGATTATAAGACCACACCCTTTATTGCAACCTGGAGATGGAGGTTAATTTAGGAGTATGCAGAAATGTCCAGTTTTGTGTCTTTTAGTATTTGGTAACTTCTTAATATCTGTTGCCTCGGGCAGAAATTTCATTCCGCTTAATATAAGGCTGAACAGCTCAGAGACTGTATAAACGTCTGTCACATAATTTCAAAATCCCCATAAGTTATGCTCCCCAACTTCATTTGGCAAAATGCTGAACAGAAGAGTGATTTCCAAACAAATTTCAGTGGAGAGCAAATATAAAGGACATATAAACCATCAGAACAGCCAATAATAATTTTTAAAAGCAAAACACAAACCAACCCATGCATGATTGAAAATCCTAGCTCCATTCACTCATGTAATGTTGTTGCACGATTATACCCCCCTCTGCAATCAATTGCTTCCTAATTTTGTTTTAGAGTGTGTTTTCTTGCTTCTAAAAAGGTTGCCTGTCCCCCAAACTTAATGCTAGGGAGAGTTCCTAGACAAACAGACTAATAAATCACTCTTATTAAAATCCCAGCCAATCAAATGGCATTGCGACGAAGGTAAATCATTTATGAATCACAACTTTGGATAACAATTGTTTTGCATACCACAGGACCAGGTCTTCCAGTAAGTCCCATTGGACCAGGGGGGCCTCTCATTGCAATCTGTAATGTAAACAAAAATAAATATTTAACTTGCTAAACTACTCATTACCTCCAACAAATAAAACAGTAGCCATTGATAATTAACTATTTAATTATGTAAACATTGCTACATTTTATGAGGAAAGATCAAGATGCATCATGACTCTGGCATGATACAGATAAAACCCCAAAAGTTAATTTTAGTAGCTCTTGGATTTTACAAAAAATAGGAAGCAATGTCCCTTATGCAAAACTGAGTAAGATAAACACACCTATTATCTCATCCTTCTTCCCAAGAAGTTAGGAAAAAGTGTGAGTTTTTCTTCCTTGAACGTTCACAGAACCTGTTAAAGATGTCTAGTTTGATCATATGGCCAAGGAAAAAAAGTATTTAAAAAGTGCTAGTATCTGTTCCTGAAAAGGACACACACACAACTAAAAAAGAAAGCAAGGGCAAAACAGTTTCAGCAAATAATGCTCAATGCATAAATGTTCTTGTTTTGTTCCCTGTAGAGAGTAAGGAAGATAACTTAACTGAGATATGCAAGTGCTATTATCCAGGCTACAGGGGCTAAAGCAGTTTTTAAGTCCAGAGTGTTCAGATATCACATGGACGTGATTCATTCAGACATCTCCCTAATTCACTGAACTATAAGAATAAGAAACAGCGTAACCAGACTTGCAAAGATTCGAGTAATAACCATAATGGGGTCTGCTCATCACAGTCATAATGCAGGATGGTCATAAATTGAGCCATCCTAGTGACCAACCTGATTTCACAATCTTCTTTGAGGTAGATAAGAACACACTGCAGTCTTAAGGGGAACCCATGGCTAACTATGGGCTGGTTTTGCCAAAAACTGGAATTAAAGGATTTTTTTTTGACAAAACCATTATAAAACATGGCCACAGGATGCTGCAAACAGCTGTAAATGTGGCTCAATTGCCAAGCATCTGAAGTACAGCCAGGTGACTGTGGCAGGGAGAACTGCTTTTCAGAATTTTGAATTCGGGTTGTAATAACCTGTCTTTGGTAGGTCCATTATACTTTCGAATGGCCGCCAAGCTACCGGTTATAAGTCAAGGACTATCTGTGTGAAGTGCCAAGGAAATCCAGAAATTCAGGCAGTTCAAATGAGAATAAATATTTCTTGCAATCTTAAGCTCTCTACAAGTATCTGACCAACTACTGATCAAAGGAAGTGCATGGGAGATAAGAGAGGCATTCAAGGTGGGCTGGACTTAGATCTCTTGCAGGCGCACAGAGACTCGTGACTTATGACAAGTTTGACCCCCTCCCTCAGGCTAAGCCTGGTCATCTACTACAACCTGTATGATAGCCAATCTTTGTGGAATTGTCTGGATTAAGGGGCTTAATGGGGCTGACATTTTCCCACAGGAAAGGCCATAGAGCAGATCTCAATGCAGTTTCCACATCTGTCGTAGTTCTACTCATTTTCAGTTCTGGTTCCACTCGTGTCAGAAGGCAAATCACAGCATGTCTCGATCTGAGAAACAGAGCTCTTGAAAAGGGGTGGGTGGGAGGAACAAGGTTTTCCAGCTTTGCTTTGAACTGTGCCCCATCTTACCCTGGCTTGCTGAAGAATAGCTTGAGCTTGAGCTTCCTGAGGTGAGATTGCTGGGCCCTTCTCACCACCCCCACTAAAGCGGAACTGTGCAGAAGAAAATCAAAAAATTCAGAATTAATCTCTATTCATTTATGAAATACCTTTCATTAAAATCTTTAAAAATCTTCCTTTGATGTAAGGAGGTTTTATTTAAGTAGTTTTTAAGTTGTACATTTATTACATATTTTATTTATTATTAAACAAAATTAATCATTATTTTAAAAAAACCAGAATTACTGCCGGTGGCAAAAGGATCTCCCATTCATAACGGGTTAACCTTCAATAAAATAATTTGGTCAAAATGTCATTTGCTTATTATTACATTTATATACTGCTCACCTTGCTGTTTCTATAAGATTTAAATCATTTTAAAATGGCATCATTCCAAGCTCTAAAGCTACCCATGCTTTTGATGACAATTTATTGAAGCACTGCAGCCTCAGCACTTCTTTGCCTTGGTGTTTAATCTAAAGTTCTGCCTTAAAAATGATCAAGGGGATGTTTTCAATGCAAATATTACTGGAAACTATAGCTTGCCATCTTTGGTGCTTTTAATTAGAGATCCAGCAACCCCAGGTCCTTTTTCACATGAAGTCCCTCTCGATAAGGACGTGGGCCTAAGAAATATCAGTTTCTTCTCCTCCATCACTGGGGCTGTAGAGTTAAGTTTTAGAAGATGTCAGCCCAAAATAGGCCTATCTAAAAGTTCAACTGGAATTTGGTTCAGTCCTAGGAATTTTAACACTATCGTCATAAATACATCCTCAAGGGAAGTTGCTTTTGTATTTAATTAAAATCACAAATCTAATAACTCATGAACTCAGAAATTTATTTAATTAGTATTTATCAAAGGTTCAGGCAACAGACCTGTTGAAACCACCTTTTAACACAAACCTGGGCATTTTATGGCCTCTAGGCCATATCCAGCCCTTTGAGCCCTGAATGGGCTGTGTGAGGTAAGTCAGAAATTAGAACTCAAAAGTAAATAAGTGTGCCATGGGGGACAAGAGAAATAGTGAAGTCGGGTCTGGCTACATCCAGTCACCATGCACTCCTTCACTCAGCTGGAAGCCACATGAGGGATTTAGAAGACTTCACCACAGTCAACTTGCCACGGTCATCTCGCCACGGCCAACTAACCATAGGACAATTCACTGTGGCCAATTCCCTGTGGGGAAAACCTGCAATAGACTCCATATAAGATAACTCAATGAGATAAATGTTATCTACCACCATTTCTTTGACATTATTTCCATTGAGAAAAATAGAAATAATGTCAAGAAGCAGTGGTGGATAACGCTTATTGTGTTGTGTTATCCCACATGGAATTACCTGTAGTAAGTTGCCCCACGGCAAGATGGCCGTGGTGAGTTATCCAGCAGTAAGTTGGCCACAATGAGATGACCACGGTAAGCTGCTGTGATGAGACGGCTGTGGTGATATGGCTGCTGTGAGATGGCTGGGGCGATTTGTCCCATTCCGTGCAGGACGGTGAAGAAAAAGTTCTTTTCTGCACCTGTGCAGAGCTTGCCCCTCATCTGCAGCAGCTAGAGGAGTTGAAGTAATGGAGTTTGAGGATATCAAATCAGGTTATATTGGTTCGGCCTCCTCCAGTTTCTCATCTGGCCCCTTGGGGAAATTAATTGCCCACTCCTGTTCTAACATGAACAACAGAAACAAAGATTTCTTTCAAAACCTGATCTATACGCTTGTCTAGAATGGTGGAAGGAATGCAGTTCCATTTTCATTAGTAATGCCCTGTTGCCTGATATTTCAGGAGTGAGCAACGAGTATTCCGTTGGTGGTTCTCCATCAACCTAAGACCATGCCAGCCCAATCTGGCCATTTTCCCCATTTCAGAGGCACAATCTCAGGCCATTGTATAATTTGAGGTGAAATGTCACTTTGCCCCATCAATGATGTCATCATGTCACTGGTCGTCCTGAAGAGCAGAAGGCAACATCAAGAACATCTACATCATTCCCAAACCGCTACCTACTTCAGAAGCTATTTGAATGAATATTGTGGATTTCTAGAATAAATCATTGTCTTTTGATTTTTAGCAGAACTATGAACAAAATTTACAATGCTAGCTTTGTTTCAGGGCTTCAAAAGTCAGTTTCAGGAATTAGCTCTTTGATTGGTCATTGTTAGATTGACCTAACTCAATGGTTCCCAACCGTTTTTTTGGCCATGCCCCACCTAAGCATTTCTAACATCCTGACTGTGTCCTCTCCCTCCCTCCCCTGGTGACATATAATTCTTACTTTACTCAAAAAGTGAACTCTACTCATGGGGAGGAAACCTAAAAGGCCATTAACTTTGTTTTAAAAAGGTTCAAATTGCCCCCCTGTGGAGCATGGGCCCCACATTGGGAACCACTGATCTAACTTCTAAGAGCTTTCCAACAGCCCCTAGAACAGTGTTTCTCAAACTTGGCGACTTTAAGTCCTGTGGATTTCAACTCCCAGAATCCCTTAGCGAGCAGCTGGCTGGAGAATTCTGGGAGTTGAAGTCCAGAGGACTTAAAGTCGCCAAGGTTGAGAAACACTGCCCTAGAAGATCTATTAAGAGAAATATTAGTAGTTAATCGTACTGCATTGGAATTCTTATTTGTCCCTTGAAAATGTAACCTTTGTAAAGGAAAGTAAGACTTACTGGTAACATTAACATGGTACCCGGGGGTCCAGGTAAGCCATCAACCCCTGGAAGACCAGAACGTCCTGGTGGACCCTAAAACAAAGATTCGGGAAATTAGAAACATCTTAGAGCATGTTTAATTACTACAGTTGCAAATTGAAAAGTAGAATGCTTGAAATCCAATCTTATGTTCATTTCATCTCATTTCTATAGTTTTTTAATTAAAATTTCCAGAACAGTTTATACATACTTTTGTTCATGTATCTTTTAATGAACACATTGCTGTCTACATTTTCCACTTCATTTCATATGTGGATTCCAGGAACATGTATATTTTGTGAGTGCTTTCCCATATAGAAGCATGTTTTTGTCTACATCTTGTTCTAATATAGTATATGCATTTCTGTGTTTCCTTCTTTGAAATAATTTTTGTTTGGTTTTAAAGTTGTGAAATATAAGCCAAAATTTATTAATGTGTGTTCCAGTTCAAATCTGGGTCCATGAAATGCAAATTAAGAACGTTTACATTCAGGCATTCTTACATCTTTATGTAAAAATGGATGTTAATAGATTTCTCAATAGTTATGAACCACAAAAATAAAACACACATATGCTTAAGAGCAAAACATCTCAAAGCAATTATGAATAGCTTCCTATAAGAAGTTGGCAAATCATTATTGCAAACAGCTGACTAGTCTTTCTTTAATGTTCATGAAGGTGATGTTAAAATGTCTATGTGCTGAGGATACTTTTTTAATTCCTTAAATTATTAAACCAGCATTGCAGGTATATGCTAGAGTACCGATTAAAAATCAGATTATACTCACGCGTACATTAATCAAAGTTTCCCTAATCATTTCAATTTCTATCTACCTTCACATACATCCTCATATCCTAAATTTATTTCATTGGCACTGCACAAAACATTGTTACAATCAAACTACAAGTAGTCCTCAACTTGCAACCACAACTGACCCCCAAAATTTATGTTGCTAAGTGAGAAATTTGTAAAGTGAGTTTTGTCCCACTTTATGACTTTTCTTGCCACATTTGTTAAATGAATCACTGCAGTTCTTAAATTAGTAACACAGCTGTTAAGTGAATCTGGTTTCTCCATTGACTCTACTCGTCAGAAGGTTACAAAAGGTAACCACATGACCCCCGGACCCTGCAACCGTCATAAATGTGAGTCAGTTGTTAAGCACCCAAATGTAAATTACGTGACCCTGGGGATGCTGCAACGGTTGTAAGTGTGAAAAGGGGTTATAAGACACTTTTTTCAGTGCCATTGTAACTTCAAACAGTCACTAAGTGAACAGTTGTAAGTCAAGGACTGCCTGTACACAATACAGAATTTTGAGGGGAAAATAAACTCAGCTACGATCTTCTTTGCAAGAGTAAGGATCAAGTACATACATAAGTATGAATATACAACTCCTGGAGACACATTCAGAATACAAAATTACGGTGTGAAACAGCATGGCAAGGGTGAGATTAGCAATGATTTATCTCCTGTGCTCCTTCAATATCTAGGATAAGGTGACCTAGCACTTATCACTTCTTTATCTGAAAAAGTTGTAGCCTGTTTCCAGAAACTTTCTAAATATCTAGGCATCATAAGTTAATAAAGTATTCTTTTCTGAGATTGCTTACTAATGGTTTGTTGCCAAAGCTAATGGTTGAGTTGCCTTGCTTTTGATATTGACCTTTCAGTCCAATTTTACATTTGATAAATTGGTGGGTTGTTGCAGAAATATCATTACTTACACATGTGGTTTTATGCTGATAATATCCAAAGATCTATGCAATTCTGCCCTTAATATATCATCATGTATTGAAAATCTCAAAATGCTGCAATACAATTACAGCACACAGAGGACAAAGCAAAGAAGGGACATGATGGGAACAAGACTAGTGCAGACTTACCATGCTAAAAATATTTGTGGTTAATATTTAAAGATTAAGTGGGAAATCAGGAAGGGCAAACGGATTAACCTGTACTAATCTGTCATACCAGAAAGCGAATAACAAGGCCTTAGATAGCTCTTATCTCAAGAGATGTGAACAGTTATCCTTCAGATGTAATAGCAAGCAAAACAAACAGAAAGAGAAAGCCAGCTACATTTCCAGTTCATCCACCTGTTATCACTAAAAGTCACCCAGAAATAACAACAACTGATCTGATTTGGGAAATCCATTAAAGCTAGATAATGGAGATTATCTTGCGACTTTCATTTGCACCACTGATAAAAAAAACATTTTCCTTTATATTCAGTCACCCTGAACATATTCAGTAATCTGGGCTTGTTTTCGGGAGAGCTGGAGAATCCGAAGCCTTCAGGATGTCCCAACTCTTCAACCAACTCTATGAGATGACCTTTAGGTGGCAGAATTTAGACCCAAGGCCCTGCATGTCGCAAAGCGACAAAAAGGATCTAACCCTATCCTGGAGAACATCTAAAAATTTCATTATTTCTCATTAGAGGAGTATCAAATTTGACCTGAAATGGATCAACCTGAATTCATAATCAGAATGAAGGTATTTTATTTATATAATGGTTTTGCAAAACACAAGAGTATTCCTTTAAGCTACAGTAAAAAGTTAAGGTAAAGGTTCCCTCCGCACATACGTGCTAATCGTTCCTGACTCTAGGGGGTGGTGCTCATCTCCAAAGCCAAAGAGCCAGCGCTGCCTGAAGACATCTCTGTGGTCATGTGGTCAGCAAGACTAAATGCCAAAGGCGCACAGAGCATGTTACCTTCCTACCAAAGGTGGTTCCTATTTTTTTACTTGCATTTTTACATGCTTTCGATCTGCTAGGTTGGCAAAAGCTGGAACAAGTAATGGGAGCTCACTCCGTTACGTGGCACTAGGGATTCGAACCACTGAACTGCTGTCCTTTCTGATCGACAAGCTCACTTCTTAGCCACTGAGCCACCATGTCCCTCTTAAGCTACAGTAAGAAATTAAAAAACAGTTGCGCGTTCTTAAGAATTATTTACATTCCCAGCCATTCAAGCTGGCACACTTGGGATGCTCATTTGCAACCCATTGAGACTTACCCTATCACCAGGGTCACCAGGAGGACCAATGGGGCCTTGCATACCAGAGGGGCCCGAAAGACCCTATAAATAAACATAATATGTATATTAATTATCCTAAATAACTTTTTATGACAATGATTAGAAGCAATTTTGATCAAGGACGGCAGAATATGTGAGCTAGTAATGGCTGCCCAACAGAAACAAAAACACACAGTTAGCTAAACAGCACCATTTCCAGATGGAACAATCTGTACTCAATGAAAATTTTTGTTATGTACATATGAGACCCGAAGTAGTCAAGCAACTATCTTTGTTAACAGTATCAATAATTTTATTCAAATTATATTTAGAAAGCATATACTTACGGGTGGTCCTGGAGGTCCTGGAGGTCCTTCAATAAGCATTCCCTAAGGAAGGTGAGAAATGCATTGTATATTATGTATTTAGCGTATAAATGTCAAATATGTAGCACTTATTCCAGCAAGTGTGAATGGCGTAAAATGAACCATAATTTGCAAAACTTTTTCAGCTGCATTTCCCACCCCACACCGTTAAACTTTGTAATAATCAGTGGTCTAGAGAAGGTGAATTAGGCTTCTTAAGCTTTCTATATAACATTTCACCTGGTGGGGGTTCCTCCGAGTTATGCCTACTTTGTCAGAATTGTGTGCAGTTGCTAGAGACCAACTGGCCTGCAACCCTTTGGTTTTTCTACCTAGGGTCAATAGGGCTCCCTAAAAACTCTCTTAACTGGGTTGAAAAAATAAAGCTTACAACAACTGAGGAATAAGCCCTGGGCCACCCAGCTTCAAAAGATGATGCCAGAAGCTATTCCATTCCCTCCTGTTGAGAATAGTTTGAAGAAATATAAAAACAGATTCATTAAGTCCTCCAAAGTTTAATAAATACTATAATTATGATTGAAAATGGTTAATTAAAGAATGATTAATTGGTTAATTAAGAATAACTAAAGGAGTTCAGTATCAATCACACAACAAAATAAAAATACCAGATGGAATTCAACACAAAACTTCAGCAATCTGTTCAGAAGTCTACGGAAGAACTTCCTGAAGTCTCATTATCTCGCATGCCCACAAGTTCCAAAACACACACTGTTAGAAAAAGGGACCTCTGAAAGAGTTTTTAAAAACTCTTTTTCCAAAAAGGAAGGAAAACATAAGTGTCATTGAACAGAGTTACAGGTATCCAATCCCTGAGATATATAGGTCTCTGTTAACCTTTTTTACCCTGTGGTGGGTCCATATCAGGCCTTTATTGTCCAAATCCATAACCATGAAATAGATTTATTCGCCATCAAAAGCTTCAGTCTATTTCAGTATTTCCAAATTCATCATTGAATTTCCTGCCAATGTTGCACATGTTATATATTTTGATAGCTCTCTGCTACTCTATATTCCCCCATATGCTATTGATTTGGTGCCAATTTTCTGCTCTTAAATAGGGATTATTATTATTTTTTTCCTATTAAGACCGGTCTTTCTCAGTTTAGCTTATTCCATGTGAATTGCAACTTCAATGCCCCCAAATTCCCAGCAAACATCTAGACATGTTGAATCAGAAGTCAGGGATTTGTTGTCCTAAACTAAATAAAATGAAAAATGATTTGAGACTCTGATTTAAGTGATTCTAGCCAACTTACAGCATTACACTCAAAGGCAAATTCAGAATTATCTACATGCTCTGTGGCTGTGGTTCAAAGAATAAATACAGGTGAGACGGCATAATTGCAGAGCTCCCATAACTGACCTCTTATGTAATCCTAGGCAATCTAAATTACACCGTGATTAAAAGATCTCTCTAATCCTACTTTATGGAGTGGTTTCTGAATGTCTTGCTGCCTTTAGATTTAAAAAAAGACCCTAAAAGGAAATTAGTTCTCAGTGTAGATAAAAATATCCATGAAAGACATCACCGTGTTAAGTTTAGCCTTTGTTAGAAGCCTGCCAGTAGCTCCATATTTTTTTTTTAATTATATGGTTCCTGTTTGATTGGGTAATGGATAGGCACAAACAGGCTTAACGGTAACTAACTCTTTATTAGTTACAAGTGAGAACAATCCAGCGAAGGTTGAATCTGACAGCAGCCCTTTTATAGGGAGCTGTCAGAGCCTTCGACCAATAGGATTAAACCTCTGTTCCCGCTTTTTTGGCCGCTTGGTGTGGACTTGGCCGATTGATGTGTGGTAGGTGATTCTATTGTCGCCCTCTCAGTGATGTGGTGGCTTCTGCCAGGCCCCTTGGCTGGGCCTCTGTTGGCGGTTTGGTGCGCTTCTAGGCTGCCGGGTAGTGGCAAGGAATTCGCTCCGGCACACCTTGGTGATGTGCCCCTTTCGCTCGCAGCGCTGGCAGGTTGCGTCACGGATATGGCAAGCCAATCTGCCATGGTCTCCTCCGCAGCTAGCACAAGGCAGGAGACGCGGTTTGAATTTGCGCACCGGCTGGGTGCAGCTACTGCGCATGCAGCAGCTGTCATCTTCCTCGCCTTCTGAGCTCTCGGGCTCTGCAGCCTCGTGATGTATGTGTGTACACTTTCGTGCGTCTTGTGGAGCGCTTTGGCGCTGCAGAGTCTCAGTAGATTTGACAGCTGATTCGGATGCCCTGGCCTTGTCCAGTGTGATCTGCAGAGTGAGGTAAGATTTAGCGAGTAACCTCATCTGCAGGTTAATGTCCCGCACGCCGCAAATTACACGGTCCAGAATCAGCTCATCCAGTTCTCGGAATTCACAGTACGCTGCGGCCTTGCAGAGTGCCGCAACATACTCGTTAATTGACTCACTCTCCTTCTGGTTTCTGATGTTAAACTCATGCCGGCGAACATGCTTGGACAGCTTGGGTGCATAGTGGGTCCTCAGCATCTGCTGAAGCACAGACCAGGTGACTGATTGTAGCGGTGTCGGCTCAGAGAAGTCTTTCGCCATCTCAAACACTTCCGAGGAACATGTTCTTCTTGCGGCCTTCAGAAAGGCCCATGAGGTCGTTTGCCTTGAGGAAGCAGTCAAACCATAGCATATACGAGTCCCAGTGCTTGGTGACTGGGTCATATGGAGTCGGTGGGGCATGCATGGCTGCTTGAAGCTGCGCTGAGCTCCGGACTGGATGTACTTGCTGGATTGCTACGCTCTTCGGTTCGCCTAGTTGCCTTCCAATCCCACCTTCATCGCCAGTGTTAGATTGGGTAATGGATAGGCACATACAGGGTTAACAGTAACAACAGCTCTTTATTAATTACAAAAAGTGAGAACAATCCAGCGAAGGTTGAGTCTGACAGCAGCCCTTTTATAGGGAGCTGTCAGACCCTTCGACCAATAGGATTAAATCTCTGTTCCCACTGGAACAGAGGACCTTGGTGGAAACCACTGAAGTTAGAGCAAGTATCTAACAGCTCCAAAGGAATATTATAAACTCTTCTGTTTTTGACCAGTGGAAACCAATTGCTTTTTTTTTTAATGGAGCAATGATATCAAAGGAAGAGACACAGCCAAATTTTGCAGCTTATTTTTGGGTGAATTTAGAGTTTTATATGCAATATGGGCCACTAACCAAAACAAAGGCTGAATTTGGATGAATATTTTCATCCTTATTTTACAAGAAATGGCAAAAAAAAAAAATCGCTATTGTGAATTGGCAGTTCATCACAGGTTGATTTTTGGTGGTGTGATATGGTTACAAAAAGGTTAGATTACATGTTTCCCTACTTTAGGCAAGCAGTCAATGGAAGAGCCAAACTTTTGATGAACTACATTAGAAAATATGATTTTTGCATAATGTTGCGGAAAGGAAATCTTTTCATATAACAAAAACCCCAAATGAGTCACAGAATGAAACCTACAATTATCATGACACCTGTATTTGTATGTACTAGGATTTTTTCTTAATAAATACATCCAGTTCTTAAATCTTTCACTACAGCAATACACTAGCAAATACAATAATATATCAAAGGAAAAACACTTTACTCATATATTATCTTTATTCCAAATAGAAACCTAATCAAATTTGTTGGTTTTGCTTCTTGAAAGACATATATCTAGCAGTTACGTACATCATAAGCACTGCTTTTCGACACAAATCTTATAGAAGTTAAGTAAAAACCAGATGCCTTTTTTCTTTAGTAATACTTTATGATGTTTCAGAATCTCTTCATAGTTTTACTGGTTTAATAAGATGCTATTTGCACTGCATTTTAGAAAAGGATTGTCAGCCTCTGCTTTGCTGCTTGCTTTCGGCTGCCATTGAAATGGGGAGGGGGGGAGATAATATGGTATTTGGGAGGGGAAGCTTAAGCACAGGAGTGAATGAAGAAGGGAGTGATTTTATCACCATCTACTGTGCATGCTGCAGATAGTGGAATTGCCGCCAAGGCCAACCGTCCGGCATACCAACCTGATGATGGGTTTTGAAGCTGCAGCCCACATGACACCTGTGGGGTGTGTGGATTGGACTGGGGGTTGGGGTTACTAGGGGGAGGGAGTTGGGTCACATATTGATATCTATGATTACGCGTGCTTTTGCCTCAGATCTTGCTTTGCTAGCTGCTTTCTACTCATAACCAGTAAAAGTACCCTTAATTCTGAAAAATGGAGTTGAGTGGTTTCTTTCTTGGTTACTGATGGAGGCTGCCCTGACAAGGATCTAGCACAGGAATGGGGCGTCAATGGCCATTTTACGACTTATGGACTTCAATTCCCAGAATTCCAGAGCCAGCCATGCTCAAACATGCTGGCTCAGAAATTCTGGGAAAGTCCATTAGTCATAAAGGCCCCATCATTCGCTATCCCTGATCTAGCATGTGCCATAAAAAGAGGTTTAACAGTAATCTGGGGAGACAGACATCCATTGGAGTACTTTTTTTAAAAAGCCAGAGTTTCTCTATTATTGATGTGGATTCAATTTTGGATGATATATTTTATATTCTGCCATCATCTAGACTAGCAGCAATATCTTATTACTATGCTCCTCCTAAAGGAGATAGCGAAAATAACTATTGCCAGAAGTGGTAATTTTGACAAAAGATGGAAAGGAACATTTTAAAATTGAGAAACAGCAGTAAATTGGAAGAAAACTCCCACAGATCAGAAAAGTACGGCATTTATGATCTACACTTATAAAACTCATTCCCACAAAGAGATGATTCAGAATAATGATCAACTGCCTCTGCTGGTGCTTCCTGCTTTTCCCAGACTTACCTTTGAACAGGTAATACAACAATAAACAGCTGAGACGCTTGCAACATCTTGGAAGCGTGAAATGCCCATTTATGGCAATGTGTGTGTGTGGGGGGGGGAGGAATGGAGCCTACAAGGCTTGCTAGGTGAAGTGGTATACTTTAACATGCCTTAAAATAATGCAGCAATGGAGATCCAAGCGTTAAAGACAAACCCACTGATTCAAAATCTGATGTCAATCAGGCAATTCTGCTCAATCTTCTTTTACAAAAAAAGTTTGTTTTGGTAAACAGAGGAGGAGAGGCACTGGGAATGTTACATTGGGTTTATTTTAAACGTGTAACTAAAACTTTCAGGGAAAAGAAAAGAAAAGAAAATCTCAAAAGGACATGAAGAGAGACACATCCAGGTCCAAAGCAAGAATCGGATACCTGCATAATAGTATATTAAGAATCTAAGCATAGTATATAAATATTGTTGTGATGAAGTAACATGTTGTACTAAAACTGAGGAGTTATAAATGGTTAATACGTCTAAATTTAATCATGCATTAAAATTGAACTACTGCTGTATTAACATTTTATGGATATACTTTTAGTTTTTACAAATGTCACTCTACAAAGAGTGCAGAGAAGAGCAAAAAAGATGATTAGGGGACTGGAGACTAAAACATATAAAGAACGGTTGCAGGAACTGGGTATGTCTAGTTTAATGAAAAGAAGGACTAAGGGAGACATGATAGCAGTGTTCCAATATCTCAGGGGTTGCCACAAAGAAGAGGGAGTCAAACTATTCTCCAATAGTTTGAGGGTAGAACAAGAAGCAATGGGTGGAAACTAATCAAGGAGAGAAGCAACTTAGAACTGAGGAGAAACTTCCTGACAGTTAGAACAATTAATCAGTGGAACAGCTTGCCTCCAGAAGTTGTGAATGCCCCAACACTGGGAATCTTTAAGAAGATGTTGGATATCCATTTGTCTGAAATGGTATAGGGTTTCCTGCCTAGGCAGGGGGTTGGATTAGAAGACCTTCAAGGTCCCTTAAAACTCTGCTATTGTATTGTATTGTATTATCCATTATTCTATTTTTTTTCTGATTTTATTCACACTGCTATATTTTGAATCGCACCTCGTATGTTTTAGTTGTTATACTTGCCTGTATATTTATTTTAGACAGTATATAATTTTTATTATCATTTTTATATAATATATGTATTATACCTAATATATAAAATAGCATACTCACTGGTTCAATGACAGCTGCTTCTCCTTTCTGTCCTTTTTCTCCATATCCACGATGGCCATTCACCTACCAAATCAATGCACAAATATATAAGGATATAGGTAACAACAACAACAACAACAACAACAACAAAAGATCCTTGGAAAGGGCTCGATGGGTAGTCAAAAATGCCAAATTCAGTCCGATCATCTGGCTGGCTGTGCAAACAACCATAAAGTTTAACAAGACTTAAAACACCTTGTTTCGGAGAACTTTCTGAGAGTCTCAGAATTTATTGGTCTTTCATTAGATCTTCACAAAACTGAAAATGGAAGCATGCCATAAACCTGAACACTTTGATCTGTTCTTAATCTGCGAGTTCCTAAATTACATGGGAGATTAATATGATGCTTTATATCAATACAAGCTTCTAGCCAGCCTTAACCGCACTGACAGAAACTCAATCCTACTGGAGTTGCCTGGGACAGAATTCTGAATATCTGCATTTAAAGTGTGTGATTTACTGTTGATCGACAAAGTAGTTCCCCATATTAACAAACTGATAAACAAAATAGCTTAGCAGAATCCATCCAAATCAACAGCTATGATGTAAACATCCATTGAATGCTGTCCCTTTCTATGTAGTATCTGTTTGCTTACTTCCTTCATAGTAATATTAACAGTGGAGTGCAGTCTGTACTACAAAGGTCTCTTATGATAACAATGTTTTCTCCTTAAAAAAGAATCCTGAAAACTACTTTTCTAAGAGTTAAATCCGTGATTTTCAGTTTGTGACTATTAACATCTTTTGTTCCATAGATTCAAAAATGTTTGTGGCAGGCTGTAGTTTTTTTTTGGGGGGGGTGCACACACAAACACACACACACACACACAGAACCTTAAGTTTATTTATTGAAGTAGTTATGGGAATTAAGCAGTCATAAACACAAATGGTTTGTAAATACAAATTCTATATTCAGCCATTTGTGCATGTGGGAGCAGAAAGCCACTTATTTACAATGTTGCTTATTTACAAGTAGTCCTCACCTTATGTGCACAATTGAGCCAAACATTTCCATCAATAAGCAAGGCCATTGTTAAGTGAATTGCGCTCCATTTTATGACCTTTTTTTGTCACAGCTGTTAAGCAAATCATTGCAGTTGTTAAGTGACTTATGCAGTCGTTAAGCGAATCTGACTTCCCCACTGACTTTGTTTGTGGGAAGCCAGCTGGGAAGGTTATAAATGGTGATCACAAGGCAACACGACACAACATGTGATGTGGGTGAGAACTCCCAAATTCAGAGTTCTATGTTCATAATAGGTTATTTTTTTTGAAAATAGATTTTTTAGCCAAGTCATTTTTATGGAAGTATACACAGAGGTGGTGGGTTGCAGGCAGTACACCCCAGTACGGGTGTACCGGAGCCTGCCCGGAGCACCGGGTACTGTTCCAGTACGGTGCTCCAGAGGGCCCACCTGCCCGCGCTCCTTAACTGTCTTTAAGTTCTTTGGCGCTTCCACACACGCGCACAGCACGTACAGTACCTGGGCAATGCTCCGCCAAGTAGCTGGAACATCATGGAGACATCGCTGGATGGTAAGACGCATGTACACTCGTGCTGTGCACGTTCATGTGGAGGACACTGGGGTCCGTTGCAACCGTACCGGTTGCAAAGGGATCCGGAACCCACCACTGATACACAGGTAGTCCTCGCTTAACAACCACTCATGTGATGACTGTTCAAAATTACAATAGATTTTAAAAACGTTACTTACAATCCATCCTTGAAGTTATGTTTGTCATGCTTGAAAAGTGGTTCATATTTACAATTGGTTGCAGTGTCCTGTGTTAATGTGACCACAATTTGCAACAATTATCCTAGTTTTTTGGCAAAAGACACCAGTTGGAGAATGGAGATTCACTTAAGCACCACATGGTTTGTTTAACAACCACATAATTCTCTTCAGAATTGTGGTGACTGCCTTAAGATTCTCATAAAAACAGTTGTGAAATCAAGTCAGGGCCCATGGTGACCCACTCAATGACTGCCATGCCTTATGACCAAAATTCAGACCTCAGTTGTGGTTGTTAAGTGAGGACTACCTGTAAATATTCATTTTCCATTTTCCATCTCTAATTAAATGATAAAATATAGACACCCATAAAAAAACTGCTAGGCATTAATTCATCTTTGAAGACTGTCTCAGATGTATCCAACTTACGGTTGTTTCTGTGATATCAGTCTCTGCAGGAA
Source organism: Natrix helvetica (assembly GCF_964273705.1). Classification (NCBI taxonomy): domain Eukaryota; kingdom Metazoa; phylum Chordata; class Lepidosauria; order Squamata; family Natricidae; genus Natrix; species Natrix helvetica. Next base: position 81,581,322 of record NC_138549.1, on the reverse strand, counting down.
CGCCAGGCCCAAATTCCTCATTAGTAGGACTGGTTGGTTTCTCTTCATATTCATAAAAATCATATTCGCCTAAATCTCCATCTACCACAACTTCAGCTTCACTGTGGTCTACTCCTCTGTTTCCATAATCTGTTTCCTCATTATTTTTAGTCTTTGAATTATAATCCTCTCCCGTTACGTATTCTTCAGTAAACACTTCTTCAACAGGAATATGCTATTCATGTAACCAGTAGAGGTTTGGAGGAATAGGATGAATATGTGGATTATAGTTAGTAAAGCAATGTAAGCATTTTGCAGATTTTAATATAAGGGTTTGCAAAATAAAACAACATCTTTTAATTTGTTTCTGAAAAACCCAGAAGCCCGTTTTTCAGAGTTATTAAAAGAATGCTGCAACCTACATAGTTATCTGCAATGAAATTAATTCTTTTGAAGATTTATACTTTATCATGTATGCATATATTAAATGAAATCTTGTGTAGACTGGATAGATGTAGTTAGATATTTAGTGACAAATTCTCACTAGTCCAATTTTTTAAACTTGAATTTTTCAGGTATGCCATTCCTAAGACGTAACTACAGTAGTGTCTCTGTGTATGTTTAGTTACCGGAATTATTTCTAAGTTTTTATGCTTGGCTTCACACATAGTAATATCAGTAACAGTGTTCAAAATATGGACCAGCTTCTAATGAGATATTGATTAATGCTATGTATCTGTCATATTTTTATGTCCTAAAATGATTTGCCATGTTTTAAAGGAATTTGCAGATGTCATCCCAGACCCTTTCTTTATCTTTGAGAAATCATGGAGTAAGAGCATCATGCCAAAAAACTGGAAATAGGCAAATGTTCTTCTTAAGGCTTGAATAATTACACAGTAATCAGCTTGACACTGATATTAGATACTAGAGTACCAGGATACTAGATAGATACTAGATACCAACATAGGTATGTCAAGAAAAAGTCATACCAAACCAAACTGGTTTCCTTTTTGAATAGAATGATCAGTTTAATAAACCATGGAAATGTGATAGATCTTCTATATGTGACTTCAGCAAAAGATTTGTTAAAATTGACATATTATACCAGTAGAGAAAATGGGAAAATATGTATTTCCTACAAACTTTGACACAAGTTTAATATTTTTATCTATCAAATTTAGGCAACATCCATCTCACTTTCTAAGTGACTCTGGGTGGTTTGCAGTTAAAAATATTCTTTAAACAATTGTTCTCTATGGGTAAATATATACCACTCTGGAACAAAGAGTTGAATAGCATACCACAGGGAGGTATAGACAATGTGAACCAGAACATGAGTGAAAACTAATAAGATTATATTTTATAATGACAAACACAAGATCTTTTTAGGATAGGAAAAATTAAAGGCATGAATATGGATTGTGAGGGGGAAGGGTCTTGGGTAACAGATGTGCAAAATGAATCAGAGTGTCTTGGTTGATCATCAGCTGATAATGAGACAACAGTGTAAGGCAGTGGTTGTCAACCTGTGGTCCACGATGGGGGGAGCACAATGTTGTCACAAGGGGTCCACAAAGTTTTGAAAAACGTACATGGAACAGTTGGAAGAGCTTGGCATGTTTAGTCTGGAAAAGCAAAAGCTGCAGGGAGATGTGATAGCTGTCTTCAAGAATTTGAGGCTCCTCTAGAGAAAATAGGGCAGAGTTGTTCCACACGACAGGACAATAAATGATGAATTAAGTTACAAGGAAGTAGATTTTAGCTGGCAAAGAGGGAAAAAATTGTAATGGTAAGAATTGTTCAAAATAGAGTAGTCTGTTCTAAGATGCAGAGGCCCCTTCTTCATTAGACAGGAATAGAAGGGAAGTTGCAGCAATGGATTCCCATGTTAGATGGAGTTGGACTAGATAATCTGCAGGGCCCTGTCCAATCTTTTATTCTCTAAATCTACAATACGATTTTGTTAAAATACTGTATCCATTCATACTTAAAGCAGAACACATGAAACCTAAGTCTTTCTATCTGAATGCACTGTTCTGCAAAACCTTAAGTTTATCCAAGTTCAATTTTATATCCTTAATAAAGAAAACATTGTTCAACATTGATTGAACATAAAAAGCCGCTATCACGGAAGATAGCAACTCTGAAAGTTCTGATTGAGAGCTGTGTGAAACCAAGCATTAAACTGTTAAGCACCAGCATTAGTTTAATAGCATTTTCTTCAATATGCAGAGACGTTAGCTTTATAATAAGACCAATAAAGCCACACAGTAAACGTATCTGCTTTAGCAGAATCCAAAAACTTTAGAAATTATTGCTTAAAATCTCATATATATTTTTCAGCAGGGCAATATTTATGAATGGCAGTATCCATTCATAAATATTAGCTGATTATGCACATTCAGAAATGAGCAGATATCAGCAATAGAAAGTTTAAGGCTAATTTTCAATAAAGCTTTTGATTCATAACTCAAAGAAAGATACCTTTAAATATCAGCGTATATTTTTCAAATGCAGCTGAATTGTAAATTCTAGAGGTATAGAAACAAATATCCCTTAACCAGAAAATGAGAACTGTACTTGAAAAAAGTTATGCGTATGGGTTCCCATACTGAATTAGAAGCCATGTGAGTAGAGGAGAAAACCTCCAGATGCTTATCTTTATGGTATTGTGCATCTAGCTAGCATAGTTACACCTACTTAATCTCACTCAATTTTTGGTATAAGTAAGACTGTAATATAAATGTGAATAAATTGACTCTCTTGTACATAGCAAGTGACTGTTCTCAAGACTCCAGTCACCATCCACTCACTATGTTTTTTTCTCTCTCTTAAGTAGGAGTCTCAATTGGAGCACATATTGTCTATAATGACTACTGAAAAAGAAACTAATACTGCCTTTCATGCCACTGAAATCAAAAGTGTAAGCAACATCTTACAACATGCTTAGCTTTCCTTGAACTTTGCCTGGCCATTATTGAATGCTTTGCTTGAAAATGAAATCCAAAAATGTATGCGATTGCATTCCCTCAGAAAATAAGAATCTCTTGAAGTGATTTCTCAGGTAAAGACTGAATGTGACTATGAAATACCACAAAACTGGATCTCAGATATATATAACACACATGACTTTAGTCTTTAACTGTTCTCTTAAATGACATTATTTATTTATTTATTAGATTTTTTTTTTCAATCCTGCCTTTATTACTTTGTAAGTAACTCAAGGTGGTGAGCGTATATAATACTCCTTCCTCGTCCTGTTTTCCCCACAACAACCCTGTGAGGTGGGTTGAACTAAGAAAGAATGACTGGCCCAGAGGAGCTTTCATGCCTAAGGCAAGACTAGAATTCACAGTCTCCTGGTTTTTAGGCCAGTGCCTTAACCACTACACCAAACTGGTTTTCTGGCTAGCTGATAATGACATGATGATATTTATTTTTTACTAATGAAAATCTTTGAACTAGCCATGTCTTTATATTTCTCTATTTTTCATTACCTCATTTCGTCCAGTTGTTTGAGTAGGAATCGCAGTTTGGTAAGCTTCAGTTCCATAGTCAACTTCGGCCACATTATACTCATGGTATTCATCGACAATGTTGGCCTAACGCAAAAGGAAAACATGTACAAAGTTAACAGGCAGCCTGGAGAAAAGGCAAACGCTTAAGAATAATTTCTGTTTAGCTAGATTACAATATTAGCCAGGGGTGTTTTCATCTACTAAGGGTTAGAGCTACTGGTTGTCAACATCACAGATCTTCCAAGCTTAGTCTAGGAGAGATCTTGATTATGGCTGAGCTACTTTTACCCCTATTTTGCCTCTGGCTGCAGCTCGAGAGCTTTTCTTCTTCTTGGATGGCAGTGTTTCAGATTTTTTGAATTTGAACTTTGGGGGGTGGTTCTTTGCGCTAGCGATCCCTGTCTTCTTCTTCTTCTTTGGGGCTTTGTTCTTTTTCTGAAAAAAGTGGGGTGAAAGATGGAATGGGAGAACATAAACAAACAACAGGGGAAGAGCAGTAAGACATAAAAGACATCAGGACAAGCAAAGGAGGGCAAATCATGACTTCCTGTCAATTGCCCTGACTGCCGCTGTTGAAATTAAAATGAGTGGTTGTGGACAAACAGGAAAGGAAAGCAGAGAGAGTGAGCTTGATCAACAATAAGACACCACGTGGACAAACCATCAGACAGACAGGACAGACGGACATCAGACAAGATAATACACCACGTGCTGTTACCTCAGTGTATGCTACAGTCTCGTCGTATAGTGGGGGTCCCTCTGTTACAGTTTCAAGGTCTTTATAATCTTTATAATCTTTATAATCTGGATCCCCATACTCATAGTCATATTCGATTAAATCTTCGGTTGCATACTGAATTGCAAAAGGAAAAATACCAGGCATTGGTGGATTAGTAGCAGGAAGCTCTATTAGCAGTCCTGAGAAGCTCTTTATTATGCTTCCCTTTTATTGTTGGAAATAACAGTTACAAAATTAAGGTATCAGATACAGAGTAGGATTTTTCTTTTCAGAAGGGACTGATTAAAAAAGCAATTTTTTTTACTTTACAAATTGAATTAAAAAAAAGGGGGCAATGCAACTTTTTTCTTTGCTAAAATATGATTTATGATTAGCATTTTACTGTAAGTGTTATGATGTGGAATGGGACAACTTGCTGTGGCCAATTTGGCATAGCCGACTCACCATGGGACACCAAACCATGGCCGTGGGACAACTCACTGTAGGGACAAGTCAATAACTCAATTTAATTATTTAAAAATTTAAAAAAATATTTTAATTTTTGTCATTCATTTTTGTTATTCACATTCTGTCCCTCCTTTGGCATCCTTTCTTTAATAATTCTATTCCACCATTTCTTCTATATTAGTGTAACTCTTGTCTGTGGCAAGTTGCCCTGTGATGAGTTGGCCATGGTGAATTGGCCCTTAGCAGCCACAGTAAGTTGGCCGCGGCGAGTTGCCTGACCCTTACGTGGAGTGCCTTTGTATTAAATGTATGGAAAAGCTTATCCTAAGCTTTTGGATTGCTTAATATTATTAAGCTGAGAAAATCTCCCAACTAGTCATGTGTCCTACTAGATGCCATAAAATAAGGATTAATAAATGTAATCCTGGGTTACAAACACGGTACTAAATCTTTTACCACCTGAACAGTTTCCCATATTTAGCAATATATTAAATTCAGAACACCAGTTTCTAAAAGGATTAGCAGCATTTCAACAGGGATTTTGGAAATGCTATATGATGCCTTTAAGTCAGTGTTGACTCCTAGGTACTGCCTGGACTATTTGTTGTACTGATTTTTTTTTTTTGCAAGATTTCAGAACTGGCTTGCTGTTGCCTTCTTCCTAGAGCTAAGAGAGAAAGATTGACCTAGGGTCATCTAGTTGGCTATGTTCCTAAAATGGGACTAGAACTCTTAATCTTCCATTTTCTAGCTTGGTGCCTTAACCAATACACAAAAGTGGTACTATTATTATATGGAGAGCCAGTTTAATGTTATGGTTAAAGCACCAGACTAGAAACTGGGAGACTGCTGAGTTAGGCATAAAGCCAACAGTCTGTCTATGGGCCAGTCACTCTCTTTTAGTTCTAGAAAGCAAACAATGGCAAGCCACTTCTGAAATCTTGCCAACAAAGCTGCACAGACTTATCCAGGCAGTCTGCTGATGTCAACACTGACTCAAAATGACCCCTAAAGAGTTATATGAGAAAAAAATACAAAATAAATGAGGCATGAGTTATTTTCTGGCATTAGGGTTTTTCCCTTTTATTCTGACTTCCATGTGTAACTGAGAAAATTCTAAACTGACACTATAACCATATCATGCTGAGTTGTGTGATGCAAAATGCCATGATGTTAAAATTCAGAGGGTAAACCATTACTGGTCTCAGTAACAAAGGGAAGCAATATGACAGCAGATGTGGACTGCACATAATTCAAAGATACAGCATAAAGGCAAAGCATGGAAAATTTATTCTAGTCTCACATGGAATGAATCCATATTTTTACTCCCAGTTATTTAGACTTTTATTACTCTCAAAGTTTAATCTAAAGATACCTATCCACAAAATGTGGACTCCATTCAAACAACGTTATTGAAGTTAACAGACCATAACAGGACAAAGGGTTCTCCTCCCTTGGTATAGTAGAAGGACCCTATTATGCCTCAAGCGATCTTTGCAATAAGTAATGTTGACATTTTAGACCTGACTCCAAAGTCTTTTACCTACAAACGTTACCTGAAGATGAAATGTATTGCTTTAGTGTCTTGTAATTTCAGCAGATGCAATGTTTTGCAAAGGAAAACTAGCACATTTTTTAAAAAAAGTAAGATTATCTTCTAGGAATTCAACAGTTTGTTTTAATGCACATTTATTACATGCTGGCAAACAAGAAAATATTTTTTTCCAAATTTTAAAGAAGTTTAAACAAAGTTACAGATGCTTGAAAAGAGACATTAACTGTAATGAACTGACTCTGAACCAACTGTACCTTTTTGAAAACCAACAATAATCCCAATCCCCCTCCCCAGTGTTAGCTGAGTTTCTGAAAGCTGTACTGACAGACAACTAAGAGATGACCACAAAGGACTGTAACACCTCAATGTCTTTTTTCTTTGCCAAGCAGCCAAAGAAGCTCAATTACATGCATTCATGGGCTCATGTGGGCAAACAAACAAAAATGAATGAAAATATGTCGCTAACAAAAACTTCATTAAATTCAATATAATTATTTTATGAAGCAGGTAAAGAAGAAAAAAGAGATGGATAATGTCTTAATGGCTATTCTACGGAATCCAGTTGAATTACACAAGTTTTCAGTGAGTCAACTCAGTTTTGAACCAAACTAGATGAAAGTTGTGTGTGTTTAACTTCCCAGCTCTTGTGTAAAACTTTTTTTTGGAAATGGACACATAAAGGGTGGCATGATCTTTAAGACAAGGCTGAAATCCCTGTCTCATCCTTCCTTTAGGATGCTAATGATCAAACATATTAATGTATGAAAACAACTTTCTTCAACATATCTCCCTTAGCTAAGACAACTCGCTAAGTATTTGAGACTAGTCTAAGAAGATTGTTTAAAGTAAATAATATGACCATCAACCCACATATAGCCAACTAATCATGAAGAAGGCTATATTTCAATAGCAGACTATTTTATCTGGCAAAAAAAAATGTTAGTTATGTTTCTATGACAACTACCCAGGTGTGTGTGTGTGTGTGTGTGTGTGTGTATGTATGTATGTGTATATACAAAGTAGACAAAGTATATATATGTAAAAAATGGGGATGTCTTGCCCAAGATACCAAGGGCTTTATTTATAACTGAGCTACCGTACAATAAAGGAGTTATTATTTCTTTCTAGCATTCAGATGAGCAATTACTCAGCATTTTTAAGAGGACTACCTAAGTTTAATATTATTTCTATTAACAATGAGAGGATTTGTCTGATTGCAAAATTACCAACTGTTCCAGACTGTGCCAATTTGGGGGTTAATAAAATGGCTACAGACAGGTTAGAAGCAGTTCTTTGGAGACTACGAAACAAACGGAAACATTGACTGAATAAAATAAAACAGTGCCAAATATGCTGATGAAAAACACACACAAAAAAGACACAGTAAGTAAATTGATATTCATTTTAAGGCTTGTCAGAGGCACATTTTGAAAAGCTATTCATTCATAAGAGTCAAGAAGATACATCCAAGAAGAAGAAGAAAGATATTTAGAAGGCAGAACTGCAGCACACTCAACTGAAAAATATTTATGCAGTTTAGTAATCAACAAAGTATCACTTTAAAAAAGACATTATGTTTATTCATTATATTCACTACATAATTCTATAAGGACTTTGTGAAATGTAGCGTACCTTTCCTTCTGTCTCATGTTTTTCCCTAAATTTATGAGCTGCCATTGATAATTTTTTGTAAAAGAGCCAAGAATTCAGTGAACCAGTATGCTGTAATAAATGTACACTTAGCTTTGTCAATTCACCTAAAGACTCTCGACAGATTATTTTGCTACCTAGATGCACAGTGTAACAGTCTGCTAATTTGGAGCAAACATTACTGCGCTTGAATAACCGAGGCATTATAGAATTCTTCTTGATAAAACATCTACCAGAGCTAAATAGCCTTTCATCCTGAGACAACTTTGGGGCTATAAATAGCTCATCAATTCACATCCGCCATGACACCATGGGTCTGTTCCAATGAATACAGCTTTGCCGTATGTAACTTAAAAATGAAACATTATGGCGATGGATTCCTATCTCATGTTTAACATGTTGCAATGTATATGTATATCATTTGAGCATATGAAATGATCTTCTACAGAATCAAATTATTACTCCAGATAATTAGCGTAATATCATCTCCTTTGACTGGAAGTGATATTGTAGGATGTGTGTGTGTGTGTGTGTGTATTTGTGTTACATACCTATTTCCCTGGATCAGCTAATAAGGAGGAGAGCCTGTGGCTTAGTGGCTAAGACTCCTGCCTAATAAGTAATACAGCTCAGGTTCAAATCCCTGTAAGGGTATGGCTAGCTGATGAGAGCTAAATAGCTTGAAATAGATCTATACTAGTCTCCCTTTATTTATTTATCAGCACAAATACAACATGTGTGTGTGTGTGTGTGTGTGTGTGTGTGTGTACGTATAGTGTCACAATAAGGGTATGGCTAGCTGATGAGATCTAAATAGCTTGAAATAGATCTATACTAGTCTCCCTTTATTTATTTATCAGCACAAATGCAACACAAATGTAACAAAGGCAACATAAAAGATGGTTTTCTGCCTAGATGGTCTCCTGGAGTGAGCCGAAAGACAGAAAAGGGAAGCAGTGTGCTCCCTCCCATATTTGGGCATACCAGGGGTTGTGACACAATACATACCTATTTCCCTGGCTTAGCTGATAAAGGAGGAGAGCCTGTGGTTTAATGGCTAATACAACTGCCTAATATGCAATACAGCTCAGGGTATGGCTAGCTGATGAGAGCTAAATAGCTGGAAATAGATCTATACTAGTCTCCCTTTATTTATTTATCAGCACAAATACAACACACATATATATTTGATGATTGGTCATTCACAGGCAAATAAATAATGTGTCACTGAGCAATATTCCTTCACTCATGCCTGGAATCTATTCACATCATTTTCTGAATTCATTTTGTGTGATGCTGGCAATCATATTTCATTATAAAATAAGCCTTCTGTCTTCTTACTTAGTTATGCCCAAGTTGTATTAACAGGGTTAGAAACCACTTCTGATATTTATCAGTTCAATTTTGAACCACAGTTTTCTGTAGGCACCTTTTTTCTCAATATAGAGCACCTGATGGTCCAAATAGCTTACGGAGATGAAGCAGTCTGCTTAGCTTGATAAACCAAGAGCATCAAACTATATCTTCTTTCAGATGGAGAAATATAGAATATAGAATAATAGAATTGGAAGGGACCTCAGAGGTCTTCTAGTCCAACCCTGTTTGAGCCGACATCAGTTAAATGGTTATCCAATCTCTTTTTGAAAACCTTCAGTGATGGAGCACCCACAACTTCTGAAGGCAAGTAATTCCATTGGTTAATTGCTCTCACTGTTAGGAAATTTCTCCTTAGTTCTAAGTTGCTTCTCTCCTTGGCTATTTTTGATCCATTGTTTCTTATCTTGCCTTTTGGTGCTTTGGAAAATATTTTGACCTCTCATCTTTGTAGGAGCCCCTCAAATATTGGAACAGTGGTATCATTTCCCCTAGTCCTTCTTTTCATTAGACTAGATATAGCCAATTCTGTAACTATTCTTCATACGTTTTAGTCTCTAGCCCCTCATCATTTTTGCTGCTCTTCCTCCAAATAAATATGTATATATAAATAAATACATTTCTTTTCAGGGATTTGAAATCCCTTTCCTTTTAAGCAGTAACATATACTCAAACCAAGTTTGGAGGACCTAACATTTTGGAACTCTGAAACTAAAGATGGGTGGACTTTTTCTTTCTTGGAAAAAAGAGAGGCAGTTCTCCCATCTAAAAAGTCTCTCTCATATTCACTCTCCACTTTCTAGTCCTCTGATAACAGTTGCTGAAAATAAAAACTTGAGCATGCAATATGTGTTGGAATTTGTAAACTATGAGAGAGCCAGAGGATTACTTCTGGAGCCTCTCCTGGCTAGCTGTTTCATTCTTAATCATTTTTTTTTCTTCATCTCCTGGGAAAGGCAGAGAAAGAGCAGAAGCATTATCCAAGACTCATAAAGTCTTGTATTTGACCAGAGATTACACTGGCCTTATAAAGTCATATACACATATTATAAGGTCTGGTCATTGAAATAGCTACTTTCTGAACTTGTACCATTTCAGATGTCTGTTACTGCTCAGGTAACTGAATTGTCCTCTGCACCAAAAACTAGAATAATATAAATGCAATTATATACATGCAAAAGTAGATTTCAGGAAAAAAGAATATATTTCCACCCAGAAAAAAATTATCATCACTTATTTCTTTGCCAAGAGGAACACTAACCCAAGTCCCCCTACCCTTTCTTATACTGAATTGTTACAGCCCAGAAGAAACTTCATCAATTCATTTGCCAAATGTGAAAAATGGGCCTGAACTACTGCCAAGTTTATGAAAGGGTGAGAGCAAAAATACTGAACACATTATTGATGATTTGATTTAATGTACATCCTATTATCTCCTGAGAACTATAGTGAACAATCTAGATAGATCATATATTCATCCTACATTACGGATGAAATTATATACCACAACCTCAACCATGAATTTCACTTGGAAACCATTTTAATGTTATCCAAAGATTTTCCTTCACTGGTTTTTCTTTTTAAAAAATTGTTTGCTAGTTTCACTGCTTATTTAGCCACAAAGCAAATAAGAAAGGAGCCATTTCTGATTTTTTTAAAAAATGCAGTAGCTATTCAGGGTAGTAACAGAATAACAAGTTGGAAGGGACCTTGGATGTTTTCTAGTCCAACCCTCTGCTCAAGAATCCAGTTTGATGATAACGTTTCCCAACTGGATGTCTTCTAGATGTGTGGTCTTCAACTTTCAGAATTCTAGCCAGCATGGCCATTATTGGGAATTGCAGAGTTGAAATCTACTTGACTGGAGGGTACCCAGAGTAGGGAAATTTGAGTCAGAGCACAAAAACTAAATCAGACTAACTTATGCATTTCAGTTAATGATTGCCTTACGTGCCATATTATTGAGAGGATCTTGGTGCTCTCTGAGCTTGCTTGTTTACTGCAGACGTTTCATAATCCAAACTAGGTAATATCAACAACAACATGAAGGTGTTACCTAGCTTGTGTAATGAAACATCTACAACAGGGGTGTCCAAACTTGGGAACTTTAAGACTTGTGGACTTCAACTCCCAGAATTCCCCAGCCAGCCATGCTGGCTGGGGAATTCTGGGAGTTGAAGTCCACAAGTCTTAAAGTTCCCAAGTTTGGACACCCCTGATCTACAAGAAAAGAAGAAAGCTCAGAGAGCACCAATCACCCCTCATTTCAACCCTGAACTACAAGTATACTCCTTGGTTGATGCCATATTATTCTTCATGGATACTTATTTGCCATGATAGTAATCAGCAAAGGTTGCATACTTTATTTTATGAAAAATTTATCTTAGATACTTAAGAAATCATGCTCCATCTCCAAATATTTATTTTGGTTATGTGCACGCCCTCCCTCAAATTTTAGCAAACCAAGCATTTTTCTAAGTGAATGGTTTCAGGCTAAATTCCTTAGATTTAATGACACTCTTCACAATTATTACAAATTGCATCAGACATACAAATAAGCAGTGTAATCTTTTCAAAATGTATCTTTTCTATTTGAGTTGTTTTTATGAATAGTTTCTGAAAACATTTCATGTATTTGTATCTCCCTAGCCCATCACCCAAGGAGAACATGCTGATGAATTTCCATGTGGCTCTCTGCCAGCATTAATTCAGTGAATGAAAAAACTCAAGGACAATTCTCAAGGGTCACTGCATTAATATAATTATATGTATAGTACCATTTCAAAAGTAAAAGCATTTTTCTTTCTTTCACAAATACTAAGGAATGATAAATATTAAACTCATTCCAAATCCATTCCAAAAGCATAACCCTGCACTAATTGGTCATAAAAAGTCAATAGAACTCAATTTAAAAAACAATAAAGTCTACTGGGACCGTAGATGAAAACTTTAATGAGTCTCTCATTCTAGACAATTTGGTCAGCAGTTATTAAAAAGATGCAAGAATGTACATTATGCAGATACCTTAATTCAGTGTTTCACAACCTTGGCAACTTTAAGATTTGAAGACTTCAATTCCCAGAATTCCCCAGCCAAGCTGGGAACCTTGCTTTAACTAATCAGTGTAGCTTCTATCAAGGTAATGATGACTTCTCTAGCTCAAGTATCTTTCTCCCCCAAAAGACATAGAGGAAAACCTGGGAGAGAATCCTAGGGAATGGAGTGAGGGGTGAAGGAACGCTTAGAAGGAGCACTTATTGGGGGAAATTCAATCTAAAACTGTAATAGAAATAGTTATAAGAAGGAAGTATCTTGTTACCTAGGCAATTAGCAATCTATCATCATCCAAAGAATAATAATTATGAACAAGCAGGAAAGACCAAATAAAGAAATGGCAATAAAGCAGCTATATCAGCACTAAAAGGATTTAGCAAAGTTACACAATGACAGCCTTTTGCTATTTATTTGCTTTTTGGTGCCTTTTTTGATCTGTGGTGGTGCCTTGGTTAGAATGCAGCATTGCAGGCTAATTCTGCTGACTGCCGGCTGCCAGCAGGTCAGCAATTCAAGTCTCACCAGCTCAAGGTTGACTCAGTCTTCCATTCTCCTGAGGTCGATAAAATGAGGACCCAAATTGTTGGGGGCAATATGCTGACTCTATAAACCACTTAGAGAGGGCTGTAAAACACTGTGCAGTGGTATATAAGTTTAAGCACTATTGCTATTGCTTTCTGCATGAAGAAGATCAAAATGAATCATCTTTCAATGTTGTTGGTAGATTCAAGTATCTTCCTGCCTAATGTTGTTTGCATTAACTTAGAATAGCCATCAAGAAGTTTTACACCGAGGTTGATTGGCATCTGAGAAAACACCTCTCCTGCGCGGGCTGCACTGGCTACCTGTAGCTTTTTGGGTGCGTTTCAAGGTGCTGATTATCATCTTCAAAGCGCTCCATGGCACAGGGCCTAGCTATTTGCAGGATTGTATCCTGCCCCACACATCCCTTCGGCCGATTCGCTCACACAGAGAGGGACTCCTCCGGGTGCCGTCCACTAGGCTGTGCCAGTGGGCGGCGCCCAGGGGAAGGGCCTTCTCTGTGATGGGCCCGACCCTCTGGAATGACCTTCCCCCTGATATTAGAGCAACCACGGACCTCCGCTCCTTCCGTAAGAAGCTAAAAACCCACCTGTTTAATCTAGCCGGCTTGGCCTAATTCCAGCTCTCCTACCTCAGTCTGTATTTTTAAATTTCGCAGGTGGTCTTAGGCTAAGCTTTTAATTTTTATAAATTTGTACAGGGGTTTAAAGTTTAATTCGATTTTAACTATATTTATGATTATTTGTATGGTTTTTAATTTGGTACCTGTACACCGCCCCGAGTCCCTTCAGGGAGAGGGGGCGGTCTAGAAATAAAATAAAATAAATAAATAAATAACATTCATTCCCAAATCCTTGAACATGCCAGTAACAGGAGTTTTGATCTAACTGACAAATATTCCATTTGTTACAGAAGCAATTGTGGAGGAAAATGGTTTCTATCATCCGAAAAGCAACAATCATAGCTGCAGGCAAAAATCAAGAAGCCATTAGAGGCTCACCCTGGATCCAGATTGAACTCAAAGGACAGAATGTCCGAAGTGAGTTAAAATCTAGGGGGGGGGACTTTTTTTTTCTGCGGAATGTCTGAAGTTACTACAGAGTTAGGTCCAACTGGTAAAGATCCATTTGTAATGATTATTGCACATGGACGGGTGTTTTGATACAAGTTCAGGAATGAAATGAATAAATCCTTGCATTGCTTGATGTAATATAATCTTTCCACTGTGAATTCATGCCTCCTTTTACCAGAGAGAAGCACATTTGTATTATACAACTTAATCATTATGCAGCTCCAGTGAAAATGGCTGTTTTCTTCATTAGCTGCATTCTAGAAGCATCAGCTCACTGCTAAAAAAAGGAAGAAACTAACATATATGACATATTCTAAGTAGAAAACAAAATCTGTTTTTGTACTGGATGTGTGTTTTTTTCTAAAATTCCCAAAAAGAAAATAATATTCTGATGTTTTCATCAACTTTTGAGTTTGAAGGAATACTGAGAGAGGAGTTTATTAAATCCTTCCTAAAGGAAGAGATAAAGTAATGATAAATGAATGGATTAATTAAACTAATCTAAAATAGGCAACATTGGCCTGATAAAGAAAAAGAGTGCTTCATTTCTAGCATCTACTAATGATTGACATACCCCTTGCCCTTCCCCCCAAATGGGGAGGGTAATTACTCCAAATGAGTTTAATATGAATAAAGGTAAAGGTAAAGGTTTCCCTCACACATACATCCTGACTCTAGGGGGCAGTGCTCATCTCCGTTTCAAAGCCAAAGAGCCAGCGCTGTCTGAAGACGTCTCTGTGGTCATGTGGCCAGCATGACCCAATGCCAAAGGTGCATGGAATGCTGTTACCTTCCCACCAAATGTGGTTCCTATTTTTCTACTTGCATTTTTACATGCTTTCGAACTGATAGGTTGGCAGAAGCTGAGACAAGTAACGGGAGCTCAGTCCATTACGCGGTGTTGGGATTCGAACCGCCGAACTGCCGACCTTTCTGATCGACAAGCTCAGCATCTTAGCCACTGAACTACCGCGTCCCTATTAATATGAATCCATACTTGTTTTAAGCAATTCCAACATTATGATTTCCAATGAGAACCTTCCTAATCCATATTGCCCAGATCAATCTGTAAATGCCTATTTGCTTGCT
This sequence comes from Natrix helvetica, assembly GCF_964273705.1. Taxonomy (NCBI): domain Eukaryota; kingdom Metazoa; phylum Chordata; class Lepidosauria; order Squamata; family Natricidae; genus Natrix; species Natrix helvetica. Next base: position 81,566,299 of record NC_138549.1, on the reverse strand, counting down.
TTCTATATAAAACATGTATATAGTTCCCCATCTTTCAACCACCTCTGGGTGACTCCTGGTCAGAGTCTATCCTTATAATGTTGCAAACCTCAAAAAAATCAAGTTGCAATTAGGGTCTCCTATTTATATTAAAAATGTAAATGAATGTAGGTCCTTGAATATATTGAATGATTCATGTATCAATAAATCATGCAACAAATATCTCAAATCCAAAGGAGGCTGATTTTTACATCCTACTAAATGCACTATAAAAGGTATTGCTAAATGGCAATGGTGGTAATGAAGGACATAGGGAAGCACTGCGTAATTTGTCTACCTTCTAAATTGAATGCATGATATTACTATAATTCCAAAGAAGAAGCGATTGTTTTAGGGATTGCTTTCAGAGTAGGATATCTTACTATGTAGAAATCCTATTTGAAGACCGTAAAAACTAAATGCTGTCGACTTCTGGAAATATTACTGATTCTGACAATCTCTGGGTGGAGTTCATTGAATTAGGTTGCTGCTTGTCTGGCCAAAGACAGATTAATAGAGTTGGGAGGGACCTTGGAGGTCTTTTAGTCCAATTCCCTGCTCAAGCAGGAAACCTTATACCAGTGTACCCTCCCCCCCTAAAAAAAACCTTTCGGCACTAGGGACTGGTTCCGTGGAGAGAGTTTTTCCGCAGACTGGAGGGGTCATGGTTTTGCATGCTGCCTGCATCCTACAGATGGGACTTCACTTGTACGCACAGCCCAGTTTCTGGCATGCTGTGGCCCAGTGTCAGTCCACAGGCCGGGGCTTGAGGATCCCTGTCCTATACCATTTCAGACAGAGGACTGTCTAATCTCTTCTTTAAAACCTCCAGTGCTGAAACACCCACAACGTCTGGAGACAAGTCGCTCCACTAATTAACTGTTGTCACTGTCAGGAAATTTCTCCTTAGTTTTGGTTGGCTCTCTCTCGTTAAGACATTTCCCTGTCTTAATGCATATTAGTACATGACATCATCCAGTGCATTTAGTCTTTAACATGACATGTTGATAACACTATTGAGGTTCTCCCATGCCCCACATTTGCCCCAGTGAAGGAATTCCAAAGCATTTCTGAAAGAAAGGGCCCTTTCTACACTGCTGCATGTAATTTGACTCAAAGGCACAAATTGTTATCACGTTAAATAATTTGAGGTTAGAAGAGGTCAGTTCCCAAAGACTGTACAAGAATCAAAGGTTACTGAAATATTTATGGATGGCATTGCTGTAATTGCTTTCAGGAAATACACTGAAATTTTGTCCTAACTAGACCGTTTTATTATCTTTAGTAAAGATAATATATCTAATTCATGCACATCCTCAGATATAAAAAGGGTGTCTCATATGATCTATGTCTCTAGGGGAATATAGCTCTAATAAGGCAGCAGGAAAAGTACATTAATGAGGGGAGTGGGGAAGTGCAATACATCCCTTAGAAAATATAGCTAGACTTCCTTTGGTTCTTCCTTCCATAAAACACTTTTAATTTGAACATGTGTTTGCTTTCTTTCAGATGCCCCCTGCAACTAGGGCCAAGCCAAAACAAATGAAGCAGACTTCCCTTTGGAGATCAATTTCTTCAGTCAATGTATTGAGATTTATGGAGTGGTGGGATTATGTCCCAAGCAAAGAACTGAAGCCTTTTGTTTAGGAGGCATTTTCAACCTTGCGTATATGCACATACATATTCCAATCCAGTGCGGAGAAGGCCAGAATGTACATTATTAGACGGATTTTTTCCCCATCTCTGACTCCCAAGTTGGGACTACGGTGATATGATTTGTCCTGACTTAGCTTAATGCAGTTGAACAATGCAAGGGAATGTTTACAAAAGTCAGTACTGAGAGTTTTCAAAACCGTCAGAAGAAGAAGCAGAGCCTCAGCTCTTAAGGCACATTCAAAACTATAATGCAGATAGTCCTTGACTTATGAACTCAGTTGGGGCAAGAATTTCCATTGCTACATTGGTTAATTGAGTCACAACTTTTTCTGCTGTGGTTAAATGCCCCAAACTGTTAAGCGAGTCACTGCAGTTGTTAAGCAAATTGCTGCAGTGAATCCAGATTTCCCCATTGACTTTCCTTGTTGGAAGTCTTCCAGAAAGGTCACCAATGGCCATCACATGACCTGGGATGCTGCAACCATTGCAGATACATGCCAGTTGCCATTGCCCTGAATTTGATTCACATGACCACTGGGATGCTGCAATGGTTATAAGGGCGAGAACCAGTTGTAAGTCAATTTTTTCAATGCCGCTGCAACTTCAAATGGATGCTAAATGAATGATTGCAATTCAAGCACTACTTAGTAATAGTAGCAGTACAACACATGGCATTCCTATTGATTTATAAACTCACAAACAGTTTGTAGGTATTTCAATGGAGCTCAATCCAATCCTTGGATATTTTACTGTCAGTTCTTTTGCCTGCATTTATTTAGCTACTGTTTCGGGTCTGGCATTCTCCAGTGGGGAATGCCAACACATAAAGGTTTTTCTTTTCTTGATGCCCAATTTTATTCTGGATTTTCTTAAGCAACCATGAAATATTTGAATGGAAAGCTTTTTCACTCGCCCAGCCTTTTCACGATTTTTCTCTGTGTACCTCAATGCTAGCCTGCCTTAATTATGGTTTTTATGTTTAAAAATTGTTTTTATCATTTTCTCTGTCTTGCATTTTTATTACATTGATTATGACATTTCTGTTAATGAAAGGGAGAATAGGCATGTAATAAACAATAATGAGATTACTAAAGGATTATTAAATCCTTGAGATACTAAAACCTAATGCATGGTATGAATGCTAAATTCTTAGCAACCACACCTGAAAGTGTGGACAGAATAGTAGCATCAGATTGTCTAGCAAACTTAAATCACTGCACATCCTTAAGATATTTTGAATCCTAAGCACAGACTGTTGAATAGCTCAAAATATTAGGTTCCTACCACAAGCAATGAGGCTTCTAATTCAATCTAGAGCAGTCCCAACTTTTCATCAGTCTTATAATAATCAATAATACAAAATAGAAGCTTTACATTTAAATTCTTTGTGGCTCCTGAGAAGTCCAAAGAGAGCAGGTCATAGAGATGTTCAAGTACAAAATGAATCAATGTCATAATTTGAAACTGCAAATTCTCTTTCTCCTTTGAGGACTAAAGATACTATTGCTTGTCACTCTGAACACCTGTTCAAAAATATTTCTTAAACACAGTTGAAATATAAAATTGAAATATACATTAAATAACTTTTAAAATCTCAAAATAAAGATTTAAATCTCAAAAGGTTCATAAAATTGACAGGTTGCAAAATCAATTAATCACAACAAAATTGCTATAAACAAGAATACAAAGAAGTGACAATGTTTTTATTTTTCTTAAGCCAACTGTAATATCCTATATAAGTATTCACATGGAGAAAATGCATAGATTATTGGAAAATTTCATACACTGCATGCAAACTCTCCCCTCCCCCAGTTTCAATCCTTAGAAATTTTAGATTGGGTAAAATTATCTCTTTGGATAAAGAGAAAAATTATTATTTGTGATCTTAATTGCTTCCATTGTAAAGATCTTTTTCACTAGACACCTTTCTTTCATCTTTGACCTGTGGGCTAAAGGGAAACACTGTAGAAATAAATATAAGTTGTATTGATTTCATGGACAGAGTATGGAGGCAGAAAGGAAGGAAGGAAAGTCCACCCTCACTAAAATCTGCCACCCATAACTTCAGAGATAAAGCAAGCAGTGTGCATGTTTAGCCTTAAACATGCAATCAAAGCTTACTCAGACTGGATATATACTGTACTCCAAACTAGTTAAAGACTATAACATCTAACTAGTACATTATAATCAATGGGGTTATCAGATAGCAATTTTTGAAAATCCTCCATGCATCTAATAAACTTAGCCATATGCTTATTCCATGAATTTGTTAAACAAGCATAGATAGTCAAGTTGGAACAGCATTTGCAACTAGCATTTCTTTATCTTTTTTCAGTTCTTATTTTGTAAGATTGGCAATTACATGTAAGGCTCAGTGGGAGAATAGCAAAGACTATTTTGGGAAAAATCTGTATTTTTTTAAAATTCACCATGACAAAATCCAGAAATGGAGCAGGAATCGAATGAATGACTCTATAAAAATGTCAAAGAAGCCAGAGAGATTGTCTGGAAGTCAGCTTGCACTCAGAAAGAATGTGCTGGTGAGAGTTAAGAGGTTTACTCTTGCCAGTGCCTTCTAAACTTTTATTTCTAATGTAAGATAATTCCATTTCACTGAGAAGTATTATGTCTCAATCATATTTGGAAATGTCAGTCGGAGACTTGGGAGCCTGTCCCTTTAGTGAGCTGGCCTCAGTTAAGAGAATGTATCCTTGTTTCCTTGTTATTTCCAACATTCCAATGTCCCATAAAATTAAATTTCTGTCCATTTAAATGAAGGAGGATCTTGAATTTATTCAGAAAAGCAGCCCTATGTGGTCTGTGTATAAATTAAACATGCATGTATGACAGGATAAAGAGGCAACATTTGACTCTCTGGCACTCTCTCTCACTCAGAATGGGAGGCATTTAGCTCCAGGTCAATCTTCCATAATAGCATGAATGCAAAAGTGTAATAAAGCTCATGAAAAATAATAATGACTCATTGCTTACTTCCTCCACTTGAGGTTCTTGAGCCTGAGGAGCATTGGGCACAGGTGAATCACAGTCTGGGCTGTAATGCTCACAGTAATCATACGCTGCTCTGGGATCACCAACAATCAGCATCTGCTGGATATCACCCTGCCAAGGAAACATAAGATTATAAATTAGCAACCATTGCAGGTCACGGGGTGTAATGAAAAGGAATCCTTCTTCTTTACAAAGTAAGCTCGGTTAAATGAGATGCACCTAATACAGGTTTAATTATTCCGCAGCACCTGTTAATTTATTTGAGTAATTTATCTCTTGTCTGTTGTGGCTCCAGCACAGCAAGTTAATAGCTTTGTTACAAACAAATAAGGAGATTTATATCAAATAAAGAGCCAAACACTTTTAAACCCTTCCGTACAAAGTGATTGCACGAATCATAAACGGAGGCTGAAACTACCTTGTTGTGATGTAATAGATGGAAACAATACTATTCATATATTATCAGGCTATAATAACTAGATAGATATTTCTGATGGCTCCTTCCATAAACAAAGTTTAAATAGTAATGACATAAAGTATATGCATTTATGGCTAGTGGAAAGTAGTAGTATATTTAATATCTGACTGCATGGACTCAATAAAGTTAATAATCTCTGTCTGGCAATCTGGAGAGTTGTAGTTCAATCCATCTGGAAACTACCAGGTTGAGAAATGCTGATTTAAACCCATGACTATAACCTTCTTATTGAAATAAATGAGGTTTTAGATCTTTATTATTAATTCACACAACTTTTTTTTTTAAAAAAGTGGTACAACCAAATCAAAATGGAGGAAAGTTTAAGTCCTTCAGTATATTTTGGAGGAAAATACTTTCCATTAAATCCCCTAGTATTAAAATGATTTGATTTTGTGGGATGGTGGCCTTTTTTTGCAGACGTAAAATGAGAGCACATTTTGCAAGCCATTGAAGACTTGGTTATTTCCCCAGGCAGTTGGATCAAGTGGATAGAGGAGTTCTGTTATTAATGTCTTTTTCTGTGAGTGGGGCTATTGTTTATCCTTTGGCTAAACTGGGAGTTATTTGTTGAAGGTTTTTCTGTCTTTTAATCTTGTAAGCCACCCACAGTCACTTATGTGAGATGGTCAGCGATATAAATCATAGAAGCCAACATTTCTCAACCGTGGCAGTTTGGAGATTTGTGGACTTCAACTCCCAGAATTAGCCAGCCTGCATGGGATATCTGGAAAACTCTGGGAGTTGAAGTCCCACACATCTTCATGCTTCCAAGATTGAGAAACACTGATACCAATAAAAACCAAACAAATGGGTAGATAATTACAATTCCTAGCAGGCATGATTTTGGGTCCCAATAACATGACCCACAAAAACACATGCAAGGAGTTAGGTAGGGTTACATATCCATGCCTTTTCTTTCTTTTTTAGTTCAATAGGCAACTTTTCCAGAAGCTTCTGACAGCATGAAGAGGGTATTCCATGGGTGTTTCTATAAACAGACTACTAAACAAATTTTCAACTGTAAACATAGAAATTGGCACTAGAGATAAATTGTACCATTCCATTCTACATCATCTGAATGTATAAGTTTACACACTGTACTAAACCAAGGGAGTTGGTGGGACAAAACACAATTGCCTAATTTTTTAAAACATGCTAAGTCAGAAATTACTATACTGTAGAACAAGCAACATTATTATTCATTTATTTATTAATAATTTATATATCTGCCCTCTGAATGACATACAAGAGGCAGTAAAAAAAGAATATATGTGTGTGTGTGTGTGTGTGTGTGTGTGTGTAATATTATTTTATATTCATACATAAAACAATACATATATAAAAACTCAATATAAAAATGAGTTATTTAAAACTATAAAAATCAGCATTAACATGGAGATGATTAAGTTTCAAAATATAGACAAACCCCAAGCAGAAAGTGGGTGAGTATATCCACCTCAGCAGTGAAGCTATCTATGCAAGTCTCCACTTCCTTGGTCCCTCAGGCCTTGTGGCATAACCAGGTCTTGAGGGATTTCCCTGCATTTAGCCAAATGACAGTTCTGGCAGCCCAGAATGCCATATGATGTGGAGGACTACGTGAAATCCTGCCCGGTCTGTGTGACCACAAAACCCCGTACAGGGAAGCCCGCTGGCCTCCTGCAATCCGTGACCGACCCCACTCGGCCAACATCAAAAGGGATGGAGCTAACCAAATGTTCAGAAAATGTTCCACAATTTGGGTGCCATGGCAGAGAAGGCCTGATACCTGGGACCCAACAATTGTAAGTCCATGGCCCAGCATGGCCGCTCTTGCCATATGCCAGACTCATAGAATCAAGGCGTCCCTCAGATAATCTGATCCCATGCCATGAAGAACTTTAAAACTTACAACCTGTCAGGCATGAAAATCCAGGTCCAGGCATGAAGATTCAATTAAATTGATTAATTGCTAAGAGTCTGTGCAAGAATACATTAAAAAATAGGGCAAAATGAGAATTTAGACAAATCTGGATGTCTGACATTTTATTTTTTTTATGTAAACCCTTATGGGCTAACTTTAATCTAACTCCTTTAAATTGTATCCACAGGAAGCCAGCGGGATGACCTGGGGCCAGTCACTCTCTCTGAGCCCAACTAACCTTACAGGGTTGTTGTTGTAGGGAAAATGGAAGAAGGAAGGTGTGGGTATGTTTGTCACTTTGAGCAATTTGTGAAAATAATAAAGATGGGATACAAATAAACAAACAAACTGCGGTTAAAGAATAAATCTTTGAGAAAGTCTACGCAATGACTATTTGTTGTCCAATATCTATTTATTGTCCAAGGATCTGTGATCATTCAAAGAACTGCCAATACACTTCACATAAAGTCTGACTCACATTAGACCCATCAAAGGAGGGGAAAAATAGTGACGTGCATTAACCTCTGCATAGGTTGTGTATAAATTCAAGTTAAATAATAAACTGAAACTAACATTTCATCTAATACAAATTATTGCAGGCTAGTCTAATTAAAACATAGATTGCATCTAGTCCCAGTAATGAATTTAACAGTGTTAAATTATGTGGTGCATTGTGGATATGATTTGCAATCAGAAGTACTTACTGCAAAGCTATTGTTTTTAAATGAATTAACAATGCTTTGGGAGATATTTCTTGTGTTCAACAGATTTGCATTTAAACCAATCAAGGGTAGAACTTCACTAATGAAATCATGATACTTGTGGAATTTGGAATCTGTTTTTGTTAGATACCAGAAACATTGGTAATGGTTTACACCAAGGTCCTCTGTTCCGGCGGGAATAGAGATTCAATCTGATTGGTCGAAGGGTCTGACAGCTCCCTATAAAAGGACTGCTGTCAGACTGAACCTTCGCTGGATTGTACATAGTTGACTTGTGCTAACAAAGAGCTGTTTGTTACTCTGAAACCTGAGTGTGCCTTCATTCACCAGATCTAATACTGGCGACGAGGATGGGATCAGAAGGCAACTAGGCAGACAAAAAGAGCAAGACAATCCAGCAAGTCAATCCAGCCCAGAGCATGGCGCAGCATCAGACAGCCATCTTTGAGCGGCAAATTCAAACGTGCTCAGGAACACAAGATGACAACGCATGCTTCACCGACTCCGTACAATCCAGCCACCAAACACTGGGAATCCTACATGATGAGGTTTGATTGCTTCCTCAAAGCCAACGACCTCATGGGCCTTTCTGAAGGCCGGAAAAAGAATATGTTCCTGCTACTGCACAGGTGTTCGAGACTGTAAAGGATTTGTCTGAGGCAACGTCACTCCAATCGGTCACTTGGTCGGTTCTACAACAGACACTGAGGACACACGACGCTCCTAGACTGTCTAAATACATCCAGAGGCAAGAATTCAACATCCGTAACCAAAAAGAAGGGGAATCCATCAACGAATGTTGTGATGTTCAGAAAGGCCACAGTGTACTGCGAGTTTAGAGATCTTGATGAACTACCACTTGACCCCATCATATGCGGTGTTAGGGACATTGGCCTGCAGAGGAGGTTATTAGCAAAAACTAATCCTACTCTCCAAATTGCCCTAGACGAAGCCAGGGCTACTGAGTCTTCAATTAAATCAACGGAAACTCTGCAGTGCCAAAGTAGTCCAAAGAGAGTATGGAAGAGTGCAGGCATGCATCATGAGGCCATAGAGCCTGAAGCCTAGGAGAGCGAAGATGACAGCTACTGCATGCACAGTGATCGCACGAAGCTGGCGCAAAAATTTGAACCGTGTTTCCCGCCTTGTGCTGGCTGCAGAGGAAACCACCTCAGAACACATTGCCATTTCTGTGATGCCATCAGTCAACACTGCGAATGCAAGGGGCACATCGCCAAGGTCTGCAGAAGTGATCGCCCCACTACAACCTGGAAGCTCAGAAGCATACCTAACTATCAGCAGAGGCCCAACCAAAGGGCATGACAGCTACACCCATTGGGAACAGAAGGTGACACCAGAGTCATCTACCACACCTCCATAGGCCAAGTCTGCACGAAGCGGCCAAAAAAGCTGAAAGTCACAGTCCTCATCGAGGACTTTCCATGCAATATGGAGATTGACATGGGGTCATCCTTGACCATAATGTCTTGGGTACTGCTCAAACATGCTATCCCTATCCTTAAAAAGCATCAGCTGCGGGTTCCAGACATCCGCCTTCGTGACTATCAGGGGAACCAAGTCCCCATCATAGGCCAGGGACCTTCTGGGTGAGGTTCAAGACCTTCTGCAGCCAGCTACCAGTGATGGTAGTCAACAGAGACCTACAGAGCCTCCTGGGGCTTGACTCGTTCGAAGCCCTGGGCCTAGAAGTGACCGGAATCAACACCATATGAGAGGAAAGCACTGAGGAATTCCTTAAGAAGTTTGAGGTTGTCTTCGTCACCAGTCTAGATAAGTATGAAGGGACTCCAATATCTTTTAACTTGGACCCCAATGTAGCCCCCATCAGGCTAAAACCCAGGAGAGTAACTTTCACTCTCCGCCCTAAAATTGATTTAGAACTAGACAAATTAATTGGCCAGGGAATCCTAGAGCCGGTAGATCATGCACGCTGGGAGACCCCTATAGTGACACCTGTCAAGCCTGACAGGTCTGTCCGCATCTTTGCGGATTACAAATGCACGATAAACAAAGCTTTGCAGCAAAGCACTTATCCTGTTCCCATTGTATAGCATTTACTACACTCATTAGGCCCCAGAAAAGTTTTTGAAAAATTAGATATGGCACAGGCATGCCAGCAGTTCCCTGTAGATGGCACTTTGGTGGAGGCCCAAACCATCGTGATGCACAGGAGTGCATTCAAATGTATCCCGCCTTCAATTCGGAGTTAGTATCACCCCTGGACTGTTCCAAAGCATCATGGAATGGCTTTTGAAGGGGATTCCAGGAGTTGTCCCCTATTTTGACGACATATTGGTATTGGCTACAAATAAGGCACAATTATTTAAAAGATTGGAAACTGTTCTGGACAGAATCAGAGACAAAGGCCTCTGCCTCAAAAAAGAAAAATGCCAAATTAACGTGCCAAGGGTTGAATTCCTAGGGTACCTCATCGATGGCTCTGGGATTCACCCGACCAACAAAAAAATTAAGGCAATCCAGGAGAACCCTACACCTCGCAATCAGACCGAATTGCAGGCATTCCTTGGGCTCCTTAACTTCTACAGTGTTTTTCTCAACCAGAAAGCCATGGTTGCTGAGCCTTTGCATCGGCTTCTCAACAAACACGCCAAGTGGTCCTGGGGCAGAGCTGAAGCAGCTGCATTTGCATGGTGAAGAAACTGCTGTCAGTGGACACGTTTTTGGTCCAATATAGCCAGACCCTGCCACTTGTCCTAACGTACGACGCTTCCCCGTTTGGCATATGAGTCGTCCTCAGCCACCGCATGCCCAATGGAACCGAAGCGCATATCGCCTACTACTCACGAACATTGTCTGCTGCAGAGTGGAACTACAGCCAACTGGACCATGCAGCTCTGGCTGCAGTCGCCGGAGTGAAACGGTTCCACAAGTACATCTACAGCCATGACTTTGAACTTATCATGGACCACAAACCTTTGCTGGGATTGCTGGCTGGGGACCAGTCTACCCCTGCTTCTTTTTCACCATGAATGACCAGATGGACAATCTTCATCACAGCCTACAGTTATCGCCTCGTCCATCGACCTGGCTCTACCTTGGGGCATGCCGAGGCCTTGAGTCGATGCCCACTGCCTGAACTGCTTGCAGACTCTACCCCTGAGATGCCAGTCCTCCTCATTGACTGTATTGAGGCTGGTTCTGTCTCATCTTGTGACGTCGCCTGCCACTCAGCAAAAGCCTCTACATTCTGACAGGTTTTGAACTGGGTGTGGAGGGGGTGGTCCAAGGGGCCTGTCGGGTCTGAATTTGAAATGTTTTACTGCAAACGTGATGAACTGTCAGTAATAAATGGTTGTTTACTGTGGGGGGACCGGGTCATTGTTCCACCCAAACTGCACATTGCAGTATTAGAGGCTTTACACGTAGGGCATCCTGGAATTGTCAGGATGAAGTCTTTGGCTAGGAGTTGTGTGTGGTGGCCTAACATGGACAGGGAGATCGAAGAATGGCTCTGTTCCCCCAGAGGCACCCGCTAAGGAGTGGGAGCGACCTCAAGCACCATGGTCTAAGGTGCACATCGATTTTGCTGGCCCTGTTCATGGCCAGACCTTTATGGAAGTTGTGGACTCCTACTCGAAATGGCTAGAAGTAGTGACCTCTACCATGGCAGAAGCAGTCATCAAGGCACTACGGAGACTTTTCTCCACTCACGGCCTGCCCAACGTTTTGGTCTCTGACAATGGCCCCCAATTTACGGCCATGCAATTCGAGACCTATTTAGCAGCACAGGGAATCAGACATGCCCTTGTCGCTCCATTCCATCCACCTTCCAATGGTCAGGTGGAGAGAATGGTGAGATCTGCAAAGAAGCCCTATTCAGGATGGGCCCGGGAGATTGGCAAACATGGGTTGATCAATTCCTCCTCATACAGCACATCACGTCAAGTGCTACCACTGGTAGAAGCCCTTCCGAGCTTCTAATGGGTCGCTGGATAAGGTCCCACTTAGACCGGCTACACCCAAACTACTCCGCCACATCGCCCCCAGATTCGACCGGCAAAATAAGAAACTTTAGTGTAGGGGATCAAGTTTACGCCCACAACTTCACTGGGGGAACTCTTTGGATTCCTGCCACAGTAATAGGCATCACTGGGCCTCGCTCTTACCTATTAGAGCTCGAGGGCCGTTGAAATTGGAGACGGCACATTGGCCAACTCCATGGCCGCATCTCCAACTCCAGTCTTAGGCAACCAGAGGTAACTCCTGCATGAGTTAGCCAAAGCACTACACAAAAGGAGCATGAAATCACTCTTTCCACAGATAAATCAATCCCGAAGGTACCGGGGCACTTATCTGTAATTGTTGCAGGCCCGCAGCGAGTTCCAAGCAAATTGACTCCAGAAACTCCAGCCGTGGCCTGTGAGAAGTTCCAGGAACTTCCACCAGGCGAAGCCACGGAGACAACAGGTCCATCCGACCTGACTGAAGAATACCCACCAACTGAACTGCGCAGGTCTGGGTGAGCCACCAGAAAGCCCGCCTACCTGTGTGACTACGTCACAAGTCAGTTGAGCCCATGTAAGAGGGGAGGGGTGTTAGATACCAGAAACATTGGTAATGGTTTACACCAAGGTCCTCTGTTCCAGCGGGAACAGAGATTCAATCTGATTGGTCGAAGGGTCTGACAGCTCCCTATAAAAGGGCTGCTGTCAGACTGAACCTTCGCTGAATTGTACATAGTTGACTTGTGCTAATAAAGAGCTGTTTGTTACTCTGAAGCCTGAGTGTGTCTTCATTCACCCAATCTAACAGTTTTCTTACTTTCTTCTCCTTCTCCTTCTGCAACCTTTACTACTTCCCACCCCCTTTAAACCTGCTTGAGGCAAAATAAACTATGTTTTTCCAAGCTAGTGCTTGGAATTCAGCTGTGATAATTCAGAATTCTGATGGTTGCATTCCTAGTGATAATGGGTGATCAGCTTACATTTTTGTATTGAAATCAAATAAACAGGTTTAATAAATACTACACTGGGAAGTATGATAGAGCATAAGCTGCTATCTCTTTTTCAACCTGCCTTCAGCTCCCTTTCAAAGAGCAGTAAAAATGATTAATAGTTTCCCCTAACGTTAGGCAAGTTACTAATGAAGATTCTATTTGCCTACTAAAAAACAAACAATGAAAGAATCAATCCCCATATTCTGATGACTTGTTTTGCATTTAATCCTCTAGTTAATCGAGCATAGAGAAGATTAATACTTTAATCTTATTTTACTTACAGTGGTGCAATTGACTCACAGTTATTCTCATTACCCTCTCCTGCATTTGGATCTTATAATCTAATAATTATCCAGAAGCAATAGACAATACTTTAAAGTCACCCTTAGGTTTCTTTAACTTTAATTACCTTCGCTTATGAATATTGCTTTGGCTGTTCAGAACTGATTACTTGAACAGGGTAATTCTTTTCTCACACACATATTTATCCATAGTCAGATCTTGCTTCAATAAACCACATGAATGAAAACCTACAAGTCTTTGCGGGAACATTTCAACTTTTTTAAAACAAAGAGTTGAGGGTTTATATATATATATATTTCAGTCATTGGGATCTAAACAAAATTCCTGAGAAATTATTTAAGACATTATACCCTGATCCCTGAAGCTGAAGTTCAAATACTTCTGAAGCCATCAAATGAGAAGAGAGGACTCAATGGAAAAGGCCCTGTTATTCTGAAAGACTGAAGGCAAATGGAGAAGAGGTCAGCAGAAGATGAGATGGTTAGATGGTGTCATTGATTCAGTGGGCATAAGTTTGAGCAGACTCTGGGAGACAGTGGGGGCTGGTGTGCTGTAGTCCATGGGGTTGCAAGAGTTGTACACCACTTAGTGACTGGACCACAACCCTGCTCCTATTTAAAATGATGCAGAAAATGTTTATTCCTATAAGTATGTTCATAGAAAGAAACAAGTTTACTATGAAATAACAATCTGAACATTCCCTACCAGTGCAATTGTGATGTTAACACAGGGTACTAAATCACAATTTTAATTGTCATTTGAACAAGATGTGGTATCTTGGTTTACTGAAACTGCTAATTACTGCGTTCACACATCTCCATGAGCAAAAGAGAACAAGTTATAGTTTAATGCAGAAGTGTCAAACTCGATTTCATTGAGGGCCGCATCAGGGTTGTGTTTGACCTTGTGGGGGCGGGATGGGCATGGCAGGGTGGGTATTGCCAGCACAACATCACTCATGTCGGGGGCACCTGTGGTGGTCTGAGTGCTCTCCTATTGAAAACAGGCTCCCAAGCTCCGTTTTCGGCTGCAATGGCCTCCTGCAACCCTCTGCCAATGAAAACGGAGCTCAGGGGAGCCCTCGCGAGCTCCATTTTTGCTGGCAGAGGCATTGTGGGCCAGTCCTTCACTGTTTCCAGGGTGGCCTCACGGCCCAGATCTAAGCTTCCAGTGGGCAGGATCTGGCCCTTGGGCCTTGAGTTTGACATCCCTGGTTTAATGCAATGTGTGCAACCAAACACTGAAGGGTGACCACTGAAGCAACTTTCAGTGTACTATTATAAATTTCTATCCCCAACAGGGAAGTGCTTGATTTCACTTGATGTTCTGTAATCAGATTACATTATTCACATGTCAGAAAAAAACCCAATCTTTTCTATTACTATTTTTACCATGTTTGAACTACTTTAAATACAACATCACTACATTTTTTTAAAAAAATCAAAATGCCACCGAGAATTGAAATATATATTAACAATGAAATATAATTCATTTTCTGTGCACGCACATAGATGCATTTCGGAGTATTTTTCCTCAGGCATTCAAAATGAATTCTGTGTATTCTATGTATTTTTCCATTGCAGTAAAGATAGCTGAGGAATAACATCTAAATCAAACAGAAATCCTAGAAATACTAATGATCATCAACATTGCAAAAATTAGATTTATTCATTTATATCTAGAACCACTAAAGCTGATTAACTAGATTGTAATAAAACTGATTATCGATCATAGCAAACAAATATATCAAGGTGGACAATACTTTTTGTAGAATCAGCCAAAATGTGAGTTGAAGGGTTAACTGTTGTCCATATAACATCTGTAATCTGAGATCTTTTTATGAACCTTCCAGATGTATTATAAGCACAATGGACTTGTAAACCAGGAATTTTAAGCATCCATTCTGCCATTATTATGGTTCATCACACAGTCAACCAGATGTTGAGACTGAATTTGGCATTTTTATCCATCTATCAAGACTTTCCCAAGGAGCTGGGTTAGGCAGATGTTATTTGATGGTGTTAAAGGCCCCGCCACAGGATGTCGACTTTTCCAAGTAATGCTGCCTTTTGCAATTGACTAGAGATGATTTTGTTAATGCTGATGATGTCCAAGTGATGCTTCAGTTCTTTTGGCATTGCACCAAAATCCCAAGGCAGATTATTTTTGGTAGTATCACTGCTTTCTTTTGCCACAGTCATTCTATTGCTGTTTTCAGGTTATTGCTTTCTTTCTTCCTTTCTTTCTTTCTTTCTTTTTTCTTCCTTCCTTCCTTTTTTTGCTTATTATTATTGTTCATCACACAGTCAGCCAGATATTTAGACCAGATTTGGCATTTTTAATCACCTTCCTAAAGATCTGGGATGGGCAGATGTTGTTGTTCGTGGTCTTAAATGTATCATCACAAGATGTAAGCTCTTCCAAGTAAAGCTACCTTTTTGCAAAATTATTATTATTAAAATTGTAAAATATTTTGTACTAATATTAACTGTACTCCTGTAGTAAATAATCTGACAGCAGCTGATGAGAAATCAATCATAAGTGAGGTTGGGAGGTTAGTACTCTTTGCCAGCCTGTCCTTTTTCTTGTGAAATTTGATGATCCAATTCATATATTATAGCAACTTTCAAAATGCCTTTAGCAATTACAAGCCAAACTAAAACAGATTCCAGCCTCTGGAAATGCTCATTCTAAAGTAAACTTCCACACCCTATATTAAAAGGTGAGAAGGAGGTAAGCGGAAAAGAAAAGAAAAATGCTATAGTTATATACTTTCTGGAGAACCTGTAATAAAACTTGACAAGAATGGAATCTCCTTTACTCGTTTTTTTCACAATTTTAGATTTATCTTCAAAGGATGTTCACAGAACTCTACAATGGAAAGAAATATCTCCAATGGTAAATGTGAATCTGGGAAAGAGTGATTCCCCAAAACTGAAAGAAAGGGAGAGTATGATTCTAAATCTTGGGGAATAAGGGGTTGTTGGGTATTTTTGGCAAGAGATTTTGGGTTGAGTAAAAGATTCAATATTAGTGAAGTCACAATCCTATCTTTGAAAAAATAAAAGTAAAAAGTTGCCTAGATCAATTCCAATAGCCGCTGTATAGTTTTGTATATTTTTTCTTTTCTTCTGAGTAGAGCAAAGCAGAATCAAGGGTCACAGCAGAATTCAGAACCACAGAAAAAAGAATGAATTTGATTAGAAACAGAACAAAGTCAGCACCTTTTAATGCTGTCGTGGTCTCTTTCCTCTGCTCTAATCTCTTTGGATCAGTGATGGATTCCCACTGATTCGGACTGGTTCAGGCGAACCGGCAGCCTGGGTCACTGGAACTGGCAGCAACACAGGCCTGCCACGCCCCCAAACCAGTTCCCCAGTGCTGCTGTAGAAGCTGCCATCTTGTTTTTTGCTTCTGCGCATGCGCAGAACATGTTTGTATTGCATTTTTGGTCAAATGTGCCCATGTGCGTGAGCTAAGCAAACTGGCAGTAATGCTGGCAGCCACCCATCCCTGCTTTGGACCATTCCGTGGTCTTTGAGGTAAAAAAAAGGCAAAGATCATGAAGAACTCCAATTTGCTTGCTTCTTATGGACTTAATTCTTGTTCATATAATTTCTTTCTTTCTTTTTTTCTCTTCCTTTCTTCTCTTCTCTTTGTTCTCTCACTTTCTTTCTTCTTTCTTTCTTTTTTCTTTCTTTCTTTCTTTCTTTCTTTCTTTCTTTCTTTCTCTCTCTTTCTTCTCTTTGTTCTCTCACTCTTTCTTTCTTCTTTCTTTTTTCTTTCTTTCTTTCTCTCTCTTTCTTCTCTTCTCTTTGTTCTCTCACTCTTTCTTTCTTCGCTCTCTCTCTCTCAATTTTTATCCAACCTTTATTATTTTATAAATAACTCAAGACAGCGAACATGCCTAATACGCCTTCTTCCTCCTATTTTCCCTACAACAATAGTATGATGTGGTTTGGGCTGAGAGAGAGGGACTGGATCAAGGTCACAAAATTTGCTTTCATGCCTATGGTAAGACTGGAACTCAAGAGTGTCCTGCTTTTTAGCCTGGTGTCGTAACCACTAAACCAAACTGGCTTAATACATTAATTATATTTAGGAAAGCCTGTTGAGATTAAATTGCTTGGGTTTTTATATTTCCTGCATTTACAAATGTGGAATTCTGGCAAAAGCTTGTTCTTGCCAGGCCATGTGTTTGCATGAAGCACGTACTACGGGGCCTTTTTACGGTTTGGCACTTTGGAGAGAAAAGTACTCAAAGCTGCTGCTGTTGTGTTGTCCACAACTTCCAGACTCTTCTTTCTAACAGTGGAAGCAAAGAAAGGAACCAAAGGAAGGGGAAACCATTAACTAGAATTGGGATTCAAGGGTAACTATGCAAAGGTCATTTTTTGAGACTTAAGAACTGGGTGGTGCAGCTATTTTATCTGTGGGAATAACATTGTATTAGGTGATTGTTCAACTCTAATTCTTTTTCTTCTAGCTGATGTAATATTTTTAAAGAGTTCCAAATTTTATCCAACAATCTGGTTTATTATGAATGTAACTGGAGTTTCCCACATGTAATCCAGAAGTGTGCAACTTTGTGAAACAGATTGATTCATTTTTGGGGAGAGCAAGGGCCACACAGTGAAGTGATGGAGCTAAGCAAGTGAGGAAAAACGTTACCCCTTATTTAACTTGGCAAAGGATTGTGGGTCGTCACCTTTTTAAAAATTTACATTAAGCCTCTTTTATGGCTTACTTACATTACTTTTTAATTCCTGCCTCAAAATGACCCTGATCTTAGTTTCATTATTTCACTGTGCTCCTTGACTTTCTAGAACAGTGGTTCTCAACCTTCCCAATGCCGCAACCCTTTAATACAGTTCCTCATGTTGTGATGACCCCCAACAATCAAATTGGTGTCTCGGTTCCTAAGACCATCAAAAATATGTGTTTTCCGATGGTCTTAGGCGACCCCTGTGAAAGGGCCGTTCAACCCCCAAAGGGGGCCCAACCCACAGGTTGAGAACCACTGTTCTAGAACTACTAGAAAGTTCTATTAGAACAGAGAGATCTTTTGCAACTACTAAAGTAATGTAATCAGTATAAATGCCCTTGTTCATATTTTCAAGTATTGGGATTGCAGATTTAGGATTCTTTATGACAATACACGCTGACATTGGCTGATCCTACAGTTACAATTGGTTAAACTACCAAAAGGAGAATGAGGTGGTGGTTTGTATTTATTTATTTATATCCTTTTATTATTTCTGAAGGCTTTCTCGTGGCTAAGAAACTACAGCTCACAGTCTCCCACTTTCTAGCCTGCTATACCATAACCATTAAACCAAATTGGTGCTCTCTATTATTATCCAGGAAGTGACCAAGCAATCACCAGGAATCAAACCTTAATTCAAGCACATCTTTAACCTCATGCCACTTATACCGAAACAATGCAATCTTCTGTGAAACCTCTGATGCATACAATCCTATCATTTCAACAATATTTGTGGGGTATGAAGATTAATGCCATAACCCTGCCTCTTTAAAACTTCAATTCCCTCATTGGCCAAATGCCCGCCAAGAAAGGATGTGAGTGGTGTGGTGGCCTGGGGAAGCTTTTGTTTTAATTTCAGAGAGTACACAGCCCAGTCATATAGCAGGATTTATAGGATACCTTGGTTGGCTGGTAAGCAGAAGGACATGTTGCCACCGCGCTCAAAATATGCTTCGAAATGAGAAAGTAGTTAATATAGGACGACCAAAAGCACCTTCCCCAAAACACTTCAGAGCTAAATCACTAAATTAGGCGGCTTTGGAAATTGCACACTTCATCCCAATGAAAAGTAAAACATACTCTTACATATCATTTAAGCTTCAACATATCATTTAAGCTTCAACACTGACCTTAAATTATTTGAGAAAGGAGTGGTAGTTGGGAAAAGCAGGCTACATTATGAGCTTGCTCAGTCTAATAATGTATTGCAGCAAACATACTGTTATCATAGGATCATAGTTACTATTGTCCTTCACAGTGTCATAGAGATGACAGTATTCTCTTTTGTATTGGGAAGATAGTAACATCAGCGATGTTTTATCATGTCATTTTATCCTATGGCATAGATGTGAAAAGCCAAAGGATCAAACAGTCAGTTTGCCTCAGCTCTTGATAAATAAACTGGAAATAAAAACAGATTCAGTGGTTCTATGGTATAAAAATATTGCAAATTCAGTCAGGGAAGGAAGCTTTTTTTGGAGGGAGGGGACAAAATATTATCTCACCAATTCAGACGGCAATATTCTTAGTCGTTGGAATTTGATATCCATCATCCCAAAATTATATTTTCCACTTTCAGTATTATGCCAACTACTTAGGATCAAACTTCCTCCTTTTCTCATTTTGAGCAAAGCCAAAGATTACTTCTTGCAGATGTAGAAATGGATCACTCTCAACCAGAAGTGTTTGACATTTGATTTTATGCAAAATTATTCAAGTGCAGCCACGATAGGCAATTTCAAGAGCTCTCCCATCCCATCCCATCCCATTTTTGGTTCTTCTGAGTTTGATGTAGCCAGAGAAGTGCTTTTCAGCATGAGAACTACCCTCTGTAAACCCTTTAAGCAGAGGAAGTTTGCAGCTAGTGATAAGGAAAGCATAATATCTTTGGCAGAATCCAGGGTAAATGACTGGTTTCATACCTAAAATCACTGATTGACCCAGATCAATGTCTACAATCATTTTTAAAAAGCATTTCTCAAATATTTTTGACCCTTCTTATATTAGAAAACTTTCTTCTAGCTGGTAAGGCTTTGTAGAAACATAATTCCATTGATGATGCTAAGTATCCATAACATTTTGAGATATAACAAATATTTTGCACAACCAGATCTGATGTTCCATCTTCGGGAAAAGAGGTTTACAGTAGCAAAACTGTCAAGTTTGATATCAATGGTGTCACTATTAGAAAGCCAAGAATGAAGCTATACTAGCAGAAGAAATATCTAAATTTTTAAAAGCCTAAAAGCTTCTGGGAATGTGCCAAGAACTTTCTAATTAGTTTCTTGATAATAAAACTATGGACTGAAAATTACAATAGTCTAGACAGCCTGGCCATCATTGTTATAAATTTTGGAGTATACTGCTGCTGAGTTCATTTAATTTTCGTGTGCAAAACGAGGGAGGCTGACAATTTCCAGAAACCTTAAATAAAACATTCCACTACACAATGTACAGTTCTAAGTGGAACCATCAAGGAAGATTTTTTACAGCATTCACCTGCCAGATTCCTCAAATGTTATGAAAGCAGTAAATGATGAAAATAAAATGGTCTATGTTCCAGAATGTGCACAGAAATCACTAACACTAAGGACTTGGTAGCTGGATTCAAATCAGAAGCCAGTAGGAACACATAGCAGAAAAGAAATGTAAAGTGGATGGAAAGAATACTTTTTTTTCCTTCTGATCCTCTGATTTCCTTCCTAATGACTCAGAATCATTTTCTGAGGTTTTTTTTCCAAGTTCTAGTTTCTCCTTTAATGAATTGTCTCCAGATCTACTTCACTACAGAAATTAGGGTAAAATGATGGCTATTCAGTAAGGCTAATTCCTGAAGGATTATTTTTTTTCCCCACTCTTAACTTAAATTTATTTGGAGAGGGAGAGGGAAAAGAAACACTGAGTTTATCATGTTGCCTGTGGCAATCAAGGTAGATATTGTACCAAATATTTAGGCCCATGAGGCAATTTTTTGCAAACTTAAATGCATTTTTTTTTTGTTTCATTTGTAAAAAAAAGTGAGGCTAAATCACCATTTGAAGGAAGAGGCTGGTACCTTAGAGAGGACTCTTTTGAAACTTCGACCACTTTTCTTAGAGAAAAGATGCATAGTCCTATTTCTTAGAAAAGAGGCATTTTGGTGGTATAAAAATGGAATGAAAGGAAAAATATATCCATCTCCAATGGTTGGTAATTTAAGAAATGAAGTCATTATATATATATATATATATATATATATATATATATATATATATATATATATATATATATATATATATATATATATATATATATATATATATATATATATATATATATATATATATTTGTGTTGTATTTGTGCTGATAAAATAAAGGGAGACTAGTATAGATCCATTTTGAGCTATTTAGCTCTCATCAGCTAGCCATACCCTTACTGGGATTCGAACCTGGGCTGTATTATACACTAGGCAAGAGTCTTAGCCACTATGCCACAGGCTTCTCCTCCTTTATCAGCTGAGCCAGGGAAATAAGTATGTGTTTTGTGTTACAACCCCTGGTATGACCAAATATGGGAGGGAGCTCACTCCTCCCTCTTTCTGTCCTTTTGGTCATACCAGGGGTTGTAACACAAAACACACACACACACACACACACACACACACACACACACACACACACACACACACACACACACACACACACACACACACACACATATATATATATATATATATATATATATATATATATATATATATATATATATTGGATATAAAAGTAATATAATACAATACAATACAATACTTGTAAGGGAAGCTGATTTACTTTTTGCAAATTACAACCAATTTCATTTCATAATCTATAAAATTTTATTAAAAATGAGCTATTACACTGTATCAACAAAGCAGAGTTCTAGTATTTCATGTGTCTGCTTCCTGGCCAGATCTACATTGAGGGGCTGACAATAACACAGTAGAGTACCCTATAACCACTCAAATGTTACCTATAGGACAATTGCCCTGAAAGGAAAGTAAAATTATATGTTGCAATTTTACAGAGGGGCTCAATTGCAAGACGGGCGCCATATAAATGTAATAAATAAGATAAAAAATATCCCTGCTTTTCTTCCCCTCACCAGCCAAGTCTTGTTCACTAGCTCAGCTCACTTTCATCATGTGCCTACCAGAGAGCTAGTCCAGCTTTCTGATATGAACTAAGAGATTTCTATTGAAGAACGTTCTTGAAAAGCAGATTGTTGTTATTTTATGACATAATAGAACTCAATATGTAAACAAGTACTTTATTTTGGAGGTAATTGTTCAACGCAAAATTTAATATGAAGTCCCTTTAAAAATGGAGGGAATAATAAGAAAATACACACAAACCCAGCCATAATCAGGTAAGGAAAAGCAATGTAGTCTTGGGTTGCATTAAGAGAGTGATAGAATCAACGCAAAGCATTAGAACCTCTCTTTATATAATGCCTTTACATAAGATCACACTTGAAATTCTGCATCTAGTTTTAGTCGCCACAATATAAAAAAGATGTTGAGACTCTAAAAAGAGTACAGAGAAGAGCAACAAAGATAATTAAGGGACTGAAGGCTAAAACCTGTGAAGAATAGTTGCAGGAATTGGGTATGCCTAGTAATATGAAAAGAAGGACTAGAGGTGATATGATAGCAGTGCTCCAATATCTGCTACAAAGAAGGGGGTCAACTTTTTCTCCAAAGCACCTGAAGTCAGGATACGAAGCAATAGATGGAAACTAATCAAAGAGAGAAGCAACCTAGAACTAAGGAGAACTTTCCTGACATTTAGAACAACTAATCAGTGGAACAACTTGCCTCCCAAAGTTGTGGATTGTCCAACAATGAATGATTTAAAGAAGTGATTAGATAACCATTTGTGTGAAATGGTACAGGTCTCCTGCACGAGTATAGGGTTGGACTAGAAGACCTCCAAGCTTTCAACTCTGTTATTATTATTATTCTGTTAAGAGATGGGCTTTTAAAGACAAAATGGTGTGGTTTTGTGAGAGAGAGAAAGAGAGAATTGGGTGTTCCAAACATTTACTTAGTGATCTATATCTGTAGAACATTTGACAAGGAACACTCATTTCGATCAATTGAGACGTGAGAGGAGTTTTTTAAGGTACAGAAAGCTACAATAAAATCAAAAGCCAGTACTGTATTTCAATTGTTTTTGAAATGCTCATGGCAAATTTTGGGAAGTGGAAGAACAGCTATGTGATTCATTCAAGTGCATTATAAGCACATCAAATAAGATGCATCTGCTTATTGCGACATGTCTTGGACATTCCTAATGCCATAATTCTTCAAACATATTAAATGATCTATTTCCACGGGATAACAAAATGTAAGAGTTAATGAATCCCATATAAGGGATTTGCCAAGTTTGAGCAAAATCCTTCAACCCAGATGCTAAAAATGTTAATTTATGAAGTTAATAATAACTACTGTGGCTACATGCAGTTTTTAGAGTGCTGAGAAAGTGCTAATTATGTCCAGATTCCTATAAACTGAAATTAGAGGAATTACCAGTGACTTTCTTTTGTTTTGAAGATGGGTGAAGAGGAAGGAAGATTCCCAGTCCTTTGATAAAGTCAACCTTGTCCTTGCGAACCTGATTTTTTTTTTAAAAAAAAGTAACCCTACTTTTTTGTAGTGTGAATTACAATAAAGAGTGACAAATTATTAAAACTGGAAAAAAATATCAGATTTCTGCTCTTCGTAACTATTGAAACTACAAAGACTTCATCAAGAACATTTGAAATTTCTTCTCTCAAGGCCATATGCTTATCATACAGCTGAGTGATCTTTCTTCCAAGGGTTTGACCAGGAAGACTGCCATCTTGCTTAACTGACCCTGCAGACATTGCTAATGGAGACAATAATATACCTCTTGTTTAGCATAAATAATTCTGCAACAGTGATACACAATACAATACAATTTTGCTTCATAAATCACTTTGTGTTGATCTATGGATCAAAATAGTGGCACGGTTACAGAACATCAATGTGTGGTGCAAAAAAGATGAATGTGAAATAGCATCATAAATAATTATTGGAAAGGGCTCTTTTTAATTCTCTTTAATATATACATTTGACTCACACAACCAAAGGGTACGTTAAAACAACTTGGTTGTACTGTAGTCCATCAAAATCTCTGATAATAATGTGGTAGTCCATAAAAATGAAAAATATGGGGATTTCTGATTTACAGGATGGCATTTGCAATTCCAAAATATTTTTTTTAAATATAAGCTTAGCATCACAATAATCTTTCTCTCTAACTAAATTAATTGTAGCCAAAATTATGCCTGGAGTACTTTACCAAGCATACGACTGAGAGAAATTATGAACCACCAACCCAAATCCTTTACTTTCGATATGTAGAAATTTACTCCAGGCACACATTTATCTAACAGCACAATACTGTTTTCACCGGATAGAAATGTGGTTTTTTAACCCTATTATATTCAGTTCAGTGAAGCCAAAGATTTGATTAGACTTATAACAAGCCTCATTACTCCCTAATGTTGATTAAAATGCCATTAGTAAGAGCCAAGGGCATACAACACTTGACTGGATCAGGGCCATCACTTACATAAGTATAATTGCTTCTTTTGCTAGAATAATTGACAGATTGTACTAAATCCACCTCTATCATTGATCCCCTTTAATCTTTCAGGCTGTTCAAAATTACATTCTCACGCATAGTCTACCAACTCAGCTTTCACCAGCTTGTATACTCTCTATATGCATCACATTATTTATCAAATATTGCCAATACAGATAGTCCTTGACTTATGATTACAATTGGGACCAAAACCAAAACAAAGTTGCTGTTTAAGTGAATCATGCCCAATTTTTCAATCCTTTTGCCATCATTGTTAAACAAATCACTCAGTTGTTAAGTGAATCACACAGTCATTAAGTGAATCTGGTTTCCTCCATTGACTTTGCTTGTTGGAATCTGCCCAGGAAGGTCACAAAGGGGCACACACACACCCCGCGAACCATCATAAATATATGCTGGTTGCCAAGTGCCCAAATTTCAATCACATGACCATTGGAACATTGTGAAGGTCATAAATGCGAGCATTGACTATAAGTCACTTTTTCCCAATGTGATTCTAGTTTTGAACGGTCGCAAAACAAATGTTTGTAAATTGAGGACTATCTGTATAGTGAAAGATCAAGAACAATAGATGTTTCGGTCCAAGAAGAAAGCTATGATACATATTAGAAAAGATGTGGAGACTCTAGAAAGAGTGCAGAGAAGAGCAAAAAAGATGATTAGGAGACTGGAGACTAAAACATATGAAGAACGGTTGCAGGAACTGAGTATGTCTAGTTTAATAGAAAGAAGGACTAGGGGAGACATGATAGCAGTGTTCCAATATCTCAGGGGTTGCCACAAAGAAGAGGGAGTCAAACTATTCTCCAAGGCCCCTGAGGGTAGAACAAGAAGCAATGGGTGGAAACTAATCAAGGAGAGAAGCAACTTAGAACTGAAGATAAATTTCTTGACAGTTAGAATAATTAATCAGTGGAACATCTTGCCTTCAGAAGTTGTAAATGCCCCAACACTGGAAGTCTTTAAGAAGATTTTGGATAGCCATTTGTCTGAAACAGTAGGGTTTCCTGCCTAGGCAGGGGGTTGGACTAGAAGACCTCCAAGGTCCCTTCCAACTGTACTATTGTATTGTATTTGATTGAACAATTCCAATTTAATCAATTTTCTGGGATAGAATGATACATTGAATTAGTACTGAAGCAAAAGGATTGCTAACACATTAATCCACAATCTAAACATTCCAAGGGAACAAAGCATTTGTGTTTGTTATATACATCTACAACAATCTATATTATCCAGATTTCACCCGCATGAGGGTGCTTTTCACATTACATGGATATCTGCTACCTGTTCTAACATATGCCACTAACATACTTCACAAGCGATACGAAAGCTAAGAGTGGCACAAGGAGCCATTAAAAGATACATGCTCGGCATCACAAGACAAGATAGAAAGACCTGCACGTGGATTAGAGAAGAAACAAAAGGATATGATATCATCAAGAGAGTAAAAGAATTGAAATGGAAATAGGCTGGTCACCTAGCAAGATAAACTGATGGTAGGTGGACTAAGGCAGTCATAGAATGGATTCCACTTGATAAAAAGCATCCAAGAAAGAGACCTAAAACAAAATGGAGCGACAACAGCAGCAAGCATTGCGGGCCCAATTGGCAAAAGAAACCTCAAGACCATATTTGTTGGAAACATGCAGCAGAGGTCTTCATCTTGCAGTGGATAGACTAGTGATGGGGAACCTATGGCACACGTGCCAGAAGTTGCCCACTGAGCCATCTCTCAGGGCACACCAGCCATCACCTGTTGCTTTTCTGGATTCCGGCAAGCCAGCCAGCTGGTCTTCACGCATGCGGGGATGCTGGAAACTGGAAGAGCAGCTCCCTGGCATACATGTGAGCACCAGGAAGCTCCCCCATCCCGTTAAGATTCGCCAACAATGAGATAAATGGCTAGAATGGTGATGATGATACCTCCCCTTTTTTAAGGCATTCAGGATAGCTTACATGGTGTTTTCCTCGTTTTCTCCTTACAACAACTTGCAACGTAGGTTGGACTGAGAGACGATGACTGGTTCAAAATCTTCCAATGTGTTCTTTAGTCCAGGGAAAACCTTTAACTATGGTCCCTGTTAACTATTACATTATACAAGCAAACCCAGATGAACCTTTAATGTGAGTTCTTGCTTTAATATTTTGAACTGAATTTTATATTCTACCTATTCATTTTATCTCTGGGCAAATAAACAACTCTATATTATTTTGGTTTGTCCTCCTGCTCCGTATAAAACTTCTCTTGGGGAAGAATTCGTATTAAGGAGAAAGTTTCAAATTCACTCTTTCTTGATATCCTTTTTTTTTGTCTTTATCTGAAGCAAACTTAAACAAATGAAGAATAAATACTATACTATAATCTTTAGAACAGAGTATCAGTTCAAAAGTGAAGCACTTAATTCTTTTTCGGGTGTAGATCACTTCTGAAATACAATTATTATTTTAAAGATAAAATTGCATGTATGTATATTTACATGAGTGATGGGGGCTGTTCTTTAAAATGCAAATATGCCCCCAAATCATCCATATTGAGGATGGCAATAACATTCTTGGAAATTATCCATTCCTTTCTTACTGCCCCTTCATCTTACCTGCTAAGGTTTGGATTATACAGGTACTACAGAGAGATGAGTGGCTCCCTTCCTCCCAAGTACAGTGTAAGTTAAATAAATGTCTTTTAAAAAGTAGTACAAAAAAACACCACAAACAACTGTAGCAATTTTTCAGGACAACTCATGCTAAATAAATAGATCACCTCAACTGGGAATTCACAAAGGAGGCTCATTTGAATGTCTTCACTGGGACCCAACATATATTTTCATTTTAAACTGAACTGTACAGAGATGGTATTCAGCCAGTTCTCTCTGGTTCAGGTGAACCAATAGTAGCAGCTGCCTACCCGCCCCAACATAATGTGCAACCTTCTGCACATGCGCAGAAGGTGGCGCCTGCGATCTCACATTTGCGGACCAGTAGGGAAGGTAAGTGAATTCCCGCACTGGGACTTTAGTAGGAAGAAACAGCTTGAAGAGTTAATTGGTTACAATAGACTGTTACGATATTAAGTGAGACTTATATTTTAGTGGCAGCAGCCAAGTGGTTACCCAATTTATTGGAGGAAAAAAAACATGTTGGTTCCCAATCTGACAGCCAGCAACAATATTTGATGACTAGATTCAAATAACAAATTCATCTTAAAGTAACTGTCAACTTTAACATCTTCAATTCACAGTGTGTTCAAATCCCTGGCAGCAACAGAATAAAGAGTTCAAGCTGCTACACATTTGCTCCAAATGATTCCCAGTTCAAAATACTTTCGCCTGGATTAGATTCCAAATTTAACCTGGATTAGATTCCAAATTCAAATCCAAAAAGAAAGTGAGCAGAGAAAAGGCATCATGCATTCACCTGGCCACATTCCCAGTCTTTCAAGATAGAAATACCCAGTATTGGGTATTTGCAATATTCATTGAAGGCTCATTCCTCTGCTGAGAAGCATATGTTCCATTTATTGGTATGAGGTTCACTGCAAGGGACTCATATTTAGCACTGCAATTTCAGAGATGACATCTTTTTCGGGGACTTCCCTACAAAGCTGATCATATAGCTGAAACTTCTGCAAGAGTGTATGTGAATTGCAATAAATAAACTTGTCCCCCGTCTGGGACCAAAAAAAACCCCAACATTAAGTGGAAACTAATAATATTTTATTGATTTTTATTATGAGATCCATAAATAATGAGGAGGGAAAAGCTTTTTTCTCCACATCTCAACTCATTCCTAGCCCTAGAAAAAAGGCCCATTTTGGGGGGAAATTCTGCCACCTTCTTTTTATGTAGCAACTGCTGCTGTTTCTCATCATATTGCATAAATGGAAATACCATTGTTTTTTCCCCCTTAGGAAGTGGCGAAAAGCAGCAGTTTTTATTTCCTTTTCTCACAGTCCCACTGTCACACTTCTCCCCTGTGGGAAGATGCGCAAACTACAGAGGAAAACCAAACAATGCATATGCTACCCCAGGGAAACACTAAATTCATTCAGACGGGAAGAAAGGAAGGAGCTAGCCTTTTTTCTTCCGTGGCTTTCTTCTACACGATAAACTTTGGAGAGAAAGCCACTCTTCATTTGAGCAGTCCAGCAATCCATAGAGTTCAAAGCTCTGAGTTCTCAACATGGACCCTTTCCTGAGGGTACATCTGAGTGAACCATGAACCCAGAGCCGCAGGGTAAAAAAAAAGAACAAATAAAGCTGCATCTGGAAGAAATAGAAGATTTAATAGAAAACTCTCGAGATATTTTTTTTTCTACTCCAAAGCCAATTCTGTCAGAAGAGTAGTTCCCATAGTGTTTTTGGCACTCCTTATTTCATCCCCACCAGGGTCTGTGTCATTGAGTGCTGTGGAAAATCAAATACAGTGTTTTAAAGATTGTTTCCATTGAAATGAAATCTAGTCTGAAAAATATGTCAAGAATGGATAGATTCAGCCTCCTTGCATATTATTGCAAAATATTTTTTCTGTTAATTCCTAGTAAAATTAGAATTTAGTAACCATTAAATCTACATTTTTTTCAGTATATTTGACATGTAATCTATAGAACAGCATATTATTATTATTATTTGACCACATACTCAGCTGCTGTAAAAAAATCACGCAGACTGATTATAAATAGCGGCACAATTCAGTAGCACAAATGATCCACTGGAATTTGTGCAACAATTATAATATTAAAACAACAACGAACTGGTGGGAACATAAGCCTGAAAAAGTCACCAAAAATCAGATGGTCAAGATCCTGTGGGATTTTCGTATACAAACAGACAAAATACTAGCGCATAACACACCAGACATCACACTGGTTGAGAAAAAGAAGGTTACAATCATAGACATCGTAATACCAGGTGATAGCAGGGTTGAGGAGAAGGAACATGAAAAAGTCACAAAATACCAGGGTGGGGCTCGACTAGTAATCAATGCCAAATCCGGCGAATCAACAGGCCGCTGTGATACAATCAAATAATAATAATAATAATAATAATAATAATAATAATAATAATAATAATAATAATAATAATAATAATAATAATAATAATAATTTTAAAATTAAAATTGATATTGATATTGATATTGATATTAATATTAACATTAACATTAACATTAATATTGTCTATTTTGGGGAGGTTTTCCCCTCTCTTCCCCCCCCCCCTTCATAGGAGTCCCCCAAAAAAATTGCCACATGGCTTGGGGGGGGTGATCATGTGACTGAGTGTGCATGAGTGATGTCAAGTTGGCCATACCTGCCCAGTCACATGACTGCCAAGCCACGCCCACAAAATGGGTTCTAAAAAAATTTGAAACCCGCCACTGGTATGAACAGTATAGACATCATAATGAGAGCCAGTTTGGTCTAGTGGTTAAAGCACTGGGCTAGAATAGCAGGAGACCACGAGTTCAAATCCTGCCTTAACCTTGAAAACCAGCTGGGTTTTCCAGAATGCCAGTCATTGTCCCTCAGGGTTGTTGTTGTGGGGGAAATAGGAGGAGGAAGATGTGTTTGATACGTTCACCACCTTGAGTTATTTGTAAAAATAATAAAAGTGGGATATAAATGAAAAATATGAAATAAAAATAACAACTGTCCTATTACAGATTCTTTTGCTGATTATTCCCTACATGGAATGCAGGGATTCCTCCACCCCACCCACTAGCTTGCAAATATTGGTTTGATTCATACATCCCGCCAAGCTATAATGTAGCTCGTTTGAATTTGACTTCACAGACCATGTAAGCCCAGCAATTGTGGTAGGTAAATTACAATCTAAGGTTTATCATATTATATGAGCCCAACCAACTGTGGTTTATTCAATAAACTATTGTTAAGCAAACAATGGTAAAGCATAACCAAACCCAACCTCACTATCATTTTTGAGGTTATAACTGAACATATATAAATATATGTACATACATACATACATACATGCATGCATACATACATACGTGTGTGTGTGTGTGTGTAGGTATTTGTTACAACCCCTGGTATGCCCAAATATGGGAGGGAACTCACTACTCCCCCTTTGAACCTGGGCTGTATTACATATTAGGCAGGAGTCTTAGCCACTAAGCCACAGGCTCTCCTCCTTTTATCAGCTGAGCCAGGGAAATAGGTATGTATTTGTGTTACAACCCCTGGTATGCCCAAATATGGGAGGAAGGTCACTACTCCCTCTTTCTGTCCTTTTGGTCATACCAGGGGTTGTAACACAAAACACACACACACACACATAAACCCCTCCGATCCATACATTAAGCAAACTGATGCCCACCACGGAGATGTGGTACGACCACAAACGCGAAGCCAAACAACAGTAAAGCAGCTCACCAGCTCAAATCCCTCTGCAACTCAGACTAACACAAGCACAACCAGGCCCCCACCCAAACAGAACACGCTCCCATCCAATCAGAGCACAGCCAAACTCCCATCCAATCAGAGCACAGCCAAACCCCCTACCAATCAGAATACACTTCCACCCAATCAGAATGCAGCCAAGCTCCCACCCAATCAGCACAAACCCCCACTGGCAGTTAAAAGGATGAACCGGCTGAGATCTCACATTGCTCCTGGAAGCACCAAGCCGGAAGCACCAAGCCGGAAGCACCAGCCTGAAGATGATGAATGAGACTTCATCGAAACGTCGTGAAGATACTTCCAATTCTACGCGGGAGAAAACCCGAACAACCAAAGACATACATACAAACACCCGCGAAAACCTCAGAAAACATATATATATATATATATATATATATATATATATATGTATGTATGTATGTATGTATGTATGTATGTATGTATGTATGTATGTATGTATGTATATATATATATATATAGCCTTTCTCTCTTTATTTATTTATCAGCACAAACACAACATATATATGGCCTTGCTGATAAGGAAGAGAGCCTGTGGCTTAGTGGCAATTACATCGGCCTAATATGCAATACAGCCCTGGTTCGATTCCCAGTGGGGGTATGGCTAGCTGATGATTCTTTTTTTCTTACTGCGTTCTTGTGTTATGTGATGCGTGTCCTGTAAAGCTACAGGACATGAAATCAACTTTGAAGGAGCCAGCTTAATCTCCAAAACAGAACACCTCAACAAAAGAATAATTATGGAAGCCATCAAAATAGAGAAACACCCCCACAACATTAATAAATGTGATGATACCTCCCACCTACCAAACATCTGGAAACCAGCCCCAGTCAACAAATGAACACCACCACCCAGGCCCTTACAATACAAAACAACAATGCACACACAGCCAGCACCAATCAGCACCAATCTACCAATCATGATACAACCACACAACCAATCATTCCACTTACTGAAACAAAGCCAGCACCCCATCCCCTCCCACCAAGATTTACAGAAAGACGGCAGCTCCGGTCGCATTTTAATCCCAAGCCTGAAGATGGCAAGTGAGATCTTACACAAACACATTTATCACTATCTCATCATTTTTTGTCCCAATGAACACAACCATTGAACCACCTTTACCATTTTAATGCTGATTTAATAATTACCAATTATCATTTTTCCATATTGGATGCTTCTCGACTATGTCTGTCTTTTCAAAACAGAAAACAGAATTTCTAAATATATGTAGTAATGTGTAAACATATCCATTACTGTTGTAGCATCAACCTTTCTTCATGAAATGGCTGGCAAACCAGGAGAGAAAACACTTTCAGAAAATAAATGAAAATGCTTGAAGATATTTCGAGCTTCAACGGAAATATGGATGAGAATTCTAATCAATCCCAATGAAAGTGATTGTTTATATTAACTTTGACCTTGAATGATTAATAAATGTGTAAAGAAGAGTCAAAGATACTTATTGGAGAATTACAATATTTGGAATAAACTAGGAGATTATAATAAAGTCCTTGTAGATAAATGGCACCACCTTGCTGAGGAACTATTTATCCACTCCCTCCAACTTAATGGGGCATTCTTATCCTTATTGTATTGAATCAATTGAGTAACCATTAATTAGGCCAATAACTACTTGTTAAATCCCATAAAAACAATGCTGTTCCCAGTGCTGGATGTTTACATTCCAAATACAGAAAAGCATTTCAAAGAATTAACTTATTATGTATGACAATTTTTGTTCCATTTAGCCATTTGACAATGGCACTAAGATATAGTGTTAATATACCAAGGCCAAAGGTTTGCCATGATAGTTTAATGGTTCTTTGGACACCATATTTTTTTCATTGTTTTTAGCATAAAGATTTTATTTATCTGGATTTTTTAAAATTATTTTTCCCCTTCTACAACACTTTACAGTCATTATATCAACATTATTATGTCATCATACCTGTACATGTATATATTATTTCACTTCTGTGTTTACACATCTTTATACACAGATACATATACATACATACATACACACACGTATTATGTATGTATGTATGTATGTATGTATGTATGTATGTATGTATGTATGTATGTATGTATTTTGTCACAACCCCTGGTATACAATTTTCCCTGGCTTAGCTAATAAAGGAGGCGAGCCTGTGGCTTAGTGGCTAATACAACTGCCTAATATGTAATACAGCCCAGGTTCAATTCCCAGTAAGGTATGGCTAGCTGATGAGAGCTAAATAGCTTGAAATAGATCTATACTAGTCTCCCTTTATTTATTTATCAAGACAAATGCAATATCGGCAAGGTCTCACTCGCCATCTTCAGACTGGGTCACCGAAACGTTGCCAAGACAATCTCAATCTTACACCCGAATACAACAAGACCAACATATCTACATCCATGAAAATCCTTGTTTTGCAGCCATTTGTACCAAATGTTCCAAATTTCATAATATTCCGACTCTTCTTTATCTTTTAATTTTAGTGTTAATTTGTCCATCTCTGCACAATCCAAAAAAATTTGTATCACTAATTCGTCTGAGGGGATATTATTTTGTTTCCAGTATTGGGCAAATGCTATTCTAGCTGTGGTTAGCAGATGTGTTAATATGTACTTAATTTTCTTTGTATATTTCCCTTTGATTATTCCCAGCAGAAAGATTTCGGGTTTGTATTTTATCTGTTCTCCTATAATTTCTTGCACCCATTTCCAAATTGTTGTCTAATATTTTTGTGTTTCTGGGCAGGTCTACCTTATGTGATAAAAAGTCCCTTGCATTTTTTTTTTTTTACACTTCCAGCAGGACTGATTCATGTTTGGGTACATTTTACCCAATCTTGTTGGTGGTAAATGCCAACAATAAAACATTTTGTTCATATTTTCTTTAAGTGCTGCTGATTGTGTTAATTTATAATTTGTGTTCCAAATTCTTTCCCAATCCACTAGATCTATATTGTAACCAAAGTTTTTGGCCCATGCTATCATGCAACCTTTAACTTTTTCTTCTTCAAATGTTACTTCTAATAAATATTTGTAAATTTTCGTTATGAATTTATTTTCCGGGCCAATTAAAATTTTATCTATTTGTTGTAATTCTGTGTATATTCCATATTATTTTACATCTTTTTTGTATTTCGATTGTAGTTGGAGATATGGCCATCAATCTATATTTATATTTTGCTCCTTTAATTCCTGATTTGTTTTCAAATTTCCTTGGATGTCTAAAATTTCACAATACCTAACCATTTTTGATAGATCTAGTGTATTGGGATGTGTCATGGCTTCCATTGTGGAAAGTGATGTCAGTATTTTCATGTAGTGTTTTTCTCTAATTTTATTCCAGACCTATATCAGTGCATCTCTAATATAGTGTCTGTGAAAGTATTTTTGTTTCTTTTTACCCTCTTCCTATAGGAAAAAATGCCATCCCATTTACAAATCATGGCCCTCTAATGTTAGTATTCTTTTATTTTTTAAATTTATCCAGTCCCTGATCTGTGTTAGTGCTGCTGCTATGTAATAAAGCTCCCAGTCAGGGAGTCCCATACCACCTCTGCTTCTGTCACCCTGTAGAGCTTTCAACTTTATCCTGGCTTTCTTCCCTTAAATTTTAATATAATCTTGTTCAATTCAATTTTTAAAAAATCCTAATTTTATGGGGATTGTTTGAAATAAGTATAATAGTCTCGGTAGTACATTCATTTTTATCACTGCTATTTTTCCTAATAATGATAGTTGTAGTTTCCCCATAATTCTAGATCTTTTTTTATTTGTTACACTAATTTTGTATAATTATTTTCTTTTATAGTTGAGCATTTTGCAGTTAGCCATATTCCAAGATATTTAACTTTCTTTGTCATTTGCAGTCCTATTATTCTTTCTAATTCTTTATTTTGTTCTTCCTTCAAATTTAGTTATCATTTTAGTCTTTTCTCTATTAATCTTTAACACTGCTACATCTCCATATTTTTCTAATTCTCGCATTAAGCTATTTCCTGTTTCTAGCGGGTCTTCTATAATGAATACCAAATCATCTGCAAAGGCCTGAATTTTATACTCCTCTTTTTTAATTTTAGTTTCTCTTATCTCCAAATTTTGTCTAATTCTTATTAAGAAACTTTCAAACATCAGGATAAAGAGAAGAGGTGATAGTGGGCAACCCTGCCTTACTCCTTTCATTATTTTAAAGGTCTCTGTACTTTCCCCATTTAATAATATATTTGCCCTTTGGGTGGAGTGTATCGTTTCTATTAATCTTTCAAATTGGTCCCCTAATTTCATATTCTTAATTTGTTGTGTCATGAATTCCCAATTTAAATTGTCAAATGCCTTCTGTGCATCCAGAAAGACAAGTGCCACTTGTTTCTCTGGATGCACCTCATAGTACTCTAAAATATTTGCTATTATTCTAGTGTTATTCCTGATTTGTCTTGTTGGGAGAAATCCATTTTGGTCTGCATGTATATAGTCATTTAATAGTTTTTTCAATCTCTCTGCTATTATTGTTGTGAATATTTTATAGTCGGCATTTAACAACGAGATTGGCCTATAGTTTTGAATCTGTTTTTTATCTGCACCTTCTTTAAATATTAATGTAATATGTGCTTCCCTCCATGAATCCGGTATTTTTGCTTTCATCAGTGCCTCATTATACATCTCCAACTTCAAGGGTTCTATCAATTCGTTCAATTCATCTATTATTTTGTATCATTCTGTTGGGAATCCATCTGGGCCTGGCGTTTTATTATTTTTCTGTTTCTGAATCACCTGTTTCAATTCTAGTTTCGTTCTTTTTTTTACAACATTTCTTTTGTTGATATATTAATATTTTTTCTCTTTCTTTTCTCAGTCTGTATGACAACCACCTCCCCAGTTTATTTGCTTGCTCAAAGAAGTTTTGTTTTGTTTGTTCCTCTTCCGGGCCTACTAGTTGCTCATATAAATCCTGTGCCTTCTCCAGATGTCAACTTTAATCCTTTTCTCCTGCCAGGTTACCAGCATCCCTTCAGGTACCAACCACCTAAATAGTATATCTCGTTTAATCAGTTGTGTCACCAGGAATCGATATTCTCTCCTTTGCTCCCTCACTCCTCGTGGGATTTGTTTCAGGGTTTGTATCTCTTTCCCTTTGTACATCATCGGCTCATCTCTTGTTATTCTATAAATTATATCTCTTAATTTTTTCCTTGCGAATCTGATGTGTACTTCTATAGGCAATCGGTGTCTTCTGGCATAGTTGGTGCTGACCCTATATATATCGTCCAACTCATTTAGAATCTCATGCTTATCTCTTTTTAACATCTCTGCTATTAATCCCGACATTATCATTGGTAAATCTTTCTCTTTTGTCTCTGTTACATTCTGGAATCAAAAGTAAAATGCTGTACAATCCATTTCCAGGTGGATGAGAG
Source organism: Natrix helvetica (assembly GCF_964273705.1). Classification (NCBI taxonomy): domain Eukaryota; kingdom Metazoa; phylum Chordata; class Lepidosauria; order Squamata; family Natricidae; genus Natrix; species Natrix helvetica. The sequence continues at coordinate 81,529,977 of NC_138549.1, read as the reverse complement.
AGTCTTCTAAGTTTTTGCTTGATGTTTTCATCTGCTGTTCAACTAAGTCTAATTTCTTTTCTGTTTGTTCTGTTATTTTTTTTACTGCCTTTATTGGCTGTTCATTTTTTTCCAGTGTTTGTTGTATAATTCCCATTTTGTCATCTACTTTCTGTATGTCATTTTTAACTTCATTTTTCATTTCACTCATCTCTATTTTCATTTCATTCATATCCGTTTTCAATTCACTGTGGTTTTTAGCTACTGCCTCTTGATGCTTAATCATAGTTTCTTGGATAGTTAGCAGTGCTGTATGCACATTTTCGATATTCAATCCAGAATTTGATTTTTCCATTGTAGTCATTTCTTCTGTTGACCTTTGGGATGCTGGAGAAGCAATCAATACCTTTGTCGCTGGATTTGTCGCTGGGTTTACAATTGTCTTTTTCCTGGTTCCCAGTGCTGTTGTGTTATTTGCCATCTCTTTAAAATTTTATCTTGTTCTTTTAGTATCTTATATATGTTGTCCCAAATTAGCATCCAATATATTTCCACTTTTTTCCCCTTTTTAAATAATTTAAACTTAGCTTGTTCTATCTATATTAATCCATAAACAGTAGTCTTAAAGCATCCAATATTTCCCTTTCCCCCCTTTTTAAATAATTCCTTAATTTAGCATGTTCTATCTATATTAACCCACAAACAGTAGTCTTATAGCATTATAAGCAACTTAAATAATATATTCAATAATAACTGGTAATAGTAAAAAAGGAGAAAGCAAACAGAGAGAGGGAAGGACAGAGAGAGAAAGCCTCAATGCTCATTCATATCAACAGTACTATATTTTAAAGGTGCGATTATTTTATTATATCCTTAGTGTGATTACTGCAATTTAACACAGATAGGCATTTATAACATAGACATATATATATAAGGATATCCACAAGCTTTCCACTTACTTGTTTATAAATATAAATATTGATGTAAGTACTTGTTTATAGGTGTTATAAATATTATATATAGATATTGTATATAATTGTAACTTATTTCATTAAACTATTAATGCAGTCAGTTCGTTCACCTACTTTTTCTTTAACTGTTTTTTTAAAGTTCTGGGTTGAGTTACTTTTCTTTTCAGTCTTTGTAAAATTGTCCACGTTCTTCTGTTCTTAGTAGTTCTAAATAATTTCAGCACAGCTGTTGCATCAGCCTCTTCCCCTTCCATTTCATTGTCCTCTTCTTTTCCTAACTGCTGTCTGTCAACCGCCGCCCTCAAGCACACCACAGTTCTCCAAGTCCTCCTTCTTTCTCGGTTTCTTTCCACTACTTGAGTCTGTATGACTTAGAGTCAGTTCGTGCGCTTTCTTGTTGTCTCCCCCACCGATCGCTTACTTATGCCAATTAGTTCTTCGGGCCGGTCTTTGCCTCTAAAAATCTGCCACTCTCACTCCTCCAAGTGGCCTCTCGGTTATAGAACTCTCTCACCCGATCTCTGGAGACTCACTGCTTTGCTCATTCTCCTCTGCGATCTTCCCTTTCTGCCCACACTCACCGCTGTTTCCACTCGCAAGCCAGTCCACTAATCCACTCGATGACACAAGAAGTTGATTAAATTCTTCCTTCCCCTTTTAGATAGTTTGTCGAGACTTCAAGTCCGCCATTGAAACAAGGCAGACACTTGCACACCGGATTAAAAGGGTATCCCCATGTCGTAATGGGCAGTCGCCCTCTGCCTCATTAGTCCTAGGGTTTCCCTACTCCTCCGCGTTTCTCTCCAAGATCAGCGTACCCCCGGAGGGGTCCTCCAAATGAGATAAGAAGTCAGACCCCTGATTTCTTCCCCACACTCATCTCAACTCACCACCATCTTTATCTAAATAAAGATTTTATTTAAAGGTCTATAACAAAGGTCTTCAAATGTTGATGTTGATTTTAGCCCAGGTATTTATTTATAGGGGGGAAATGTCTGGACCAAATGCAATTTCTAATGTTGGATTTTCCTCCTTTCCAGAGAGACCCCCCTTTGTGCAGTGCTGTGGAGCCATTACCATGGCAACTCCACTGCGCTGCACAGTAGAAGCCATTTTACGGCAATACAGTAGAAGCCATTTTAAGGTACAACAGCCTGTATCTTAATAGAACACTCCCCCTGAGGGGTTTTAGGGGTGTCTTACTCCCACAATATTTTTTCCAGAGAGTAAATCATCTGTGTATCAAGTTTGGTTGAAATTGTTCAAGGCATTCCAATGTTATGCTGGAACACACACACACACACACACACACACACACACACACACACTTTTTAAAAAAATAGTCAGTTCTTATAGTGAAGCTACCAATGCCTTGGTTCGTCCAGTATCTGTGCTTATTAAGGGCAAAAGGAAGTGGCTGCCCTTAATTCATCTAGCTGTCTACTTTCCCTAAGAGAAGACTTCAACCCAGGTCTTCTTGCCCCTAATCCAGTACCTTAATCATAAGAGAGTATAATCTCTATTCAGACATCTCATCAGTAATGTATGTATGACATAGATAGTCTGGATATTGGTAAAATAAATAATCCTGACATACATATTGACATGAGTATTGAAATATTTTGTCCTTAATAGTTACTTTCTCAAATCCTGCCCATGGGTGGAACAATACTCAAACCTAACACAGATGAATCATTCTTGGCTTCCTAGCTCATATATAAAACCACAGGACTATGTTTGAGATTGTATGTAGCAATGGCTGCAAAATGGAAATCACTGCAGGAATTCAAACAACCTCACCAACTATCTGCAGCTAGAGCAATAAAATCTGCAGCTTAAATGTGTAGGGCCTAAAATTGCAGCAGAAGACAATGAAGCAGTATAAAAAAATGTGTTTAGCTTTATGCTTTTATGTGCAAAAACATTCAACACTATTCCATAATATTCATCAATCTTACACTATTTCATAGAGCCCTTTTAATTAACTTTACTATTCTCACATTCAGATGTGAGTTGTATTTTCATTAGACTTCAATAATCTGCTGATAAATATTTTCTTGATATATACAGTAATTAAAAGGAAAAGAAAAGATGGCAACATTGTGTCATTGACACCTTTTCAAACATTACATGTTTTCTTCTAATTTACTTGCTTTCCTAAATTCTCCAAAAGTTCTAAAATGCCCCATAAATTCAGTTCAAATTTCAATTTAGAAAAATAATACCTTACCTTACCAAAGAAGGAACATGGAAAATATACAACACAATTTTTATTCTTATTTTTTGCTGTTCTTATCTAAACCTTTGTAATCTGAAAGGCATTTTTCCTCAAACCTTAAAGTCTTGAATTACGTTAGGTCAAAATTTTGAAAAACAACCAAACATTTCTTTAAATGTGAGAAATTCATGGGGAGAAATAATGCTGATTGCAATGAAATGCTTGCACTTCTAACTGTATATTTTTCAGAAACTAATCTGGCGTCAATCCAAATGAACCTGAAACATTATTGTTGCTTTGCTAACTAGCTCTGTGGGGAGCAGAAAGACTAACAACTACCACATCCATTCCTAAAGACCATCTTTTCAGCTTGGATTATTTTTCTTGGCATATGACAGCCTTGTAAAATCAGACGCCTGAAAACATAAATGCCCTCTAAATGTCTGTTAAAATAATCTTTCTAGGGAATACTTCCTATAAGAAGTTCAGTCTCCCATATAGATTCCTTTACACAGATGTATTTCAGTGGTCTGTATAATCCTTCTTCCTGGCTTTTAAATAGTGGAAAAATATACTTCCTTTTGCCAAACCTTCTTTAGTTACTGGAAAGATTTATAAAATAAATAAATATCAAAAGGTATAAGTCACAAATAGTTCTTTCTGGACCACCTCTGTAATTACAGGAAGGCTGAAGTCTTACACTTAATTATAGTCACTTCAATGTATGTGTTTTCTTGGAAGAAAGACTCAGAACATACTTATAAATATAACATGAACACTGATTTAAATGCCTTCCCCCTGAAAACCTGTCCCTTCTGTCACAGTAATGTGTCACACAAACTGATGTGTAATTCTGGCAATTTGCACAGAAAATATCTTGTCCCAAAGGATGCCCAACTCTCATAACAGGCAATATAATACAATGTGTGTGTTTTCACTAGGAGTGGTGGCCTAGTGGTGAAGATGCTCACCTCCCACTCGGAAGATTGAAAATTCAATCCTTGTAGTGGCAGATGTTTCTCTCCCAGAGCGCAAAGAAAAAATATCTGCTGTGAACTTTGTGTGGTGTCAGGAAGGGCACCCGGCCAGTAAATGCTCAATTCCATCCAGTCGCCCTGATTCTAACCCGAATTAAGGGATTACAATGGGTTGTAAAAAGCAAGTGTATGTCTGTATATACTGTCTGTCTGTGTGTGTGTGTGTGTGTGTGTGTGTGTGTGTGTGTGTGTGTAAGGCTTCTATATTCAAGACATGCTATGTTCAAATATCACATAAATTCTTTATTTTTTATGCTGTCATGATTAGCATTTGCACACTCAACCCCAGGAATTAACTCATTTAATATTTTTTTAAAAAAATAATCTTGGATTACAATTTAACATTCAGTTTATCATCAGGCTGAAACATGAACATTATCATAAAGTTAGACTAACAGAATCTTGCAAATCTGAAATCACATTCTCCCTCCCCTGCCTTTACTTTCCAGATAACTAAGGAGGGCTCCATCTGAGATGCTTACTCTACCCCCATTCCTCCTTTGAACTCAGACTTGGTTTATCAGATTGCTATCTAAACTGTGCCTCCTGTTATACTCCCATCCCATTACAATGAGAAAGACAAACTCATACACATGCAAAACTGTGCAGTTGTTTGTACTAGAGTATTCCCGTGTCTACAATGGACATTCCACCCTGAAGGAAAGATACTTGAGATCATCATCACCATCAATTCCAAATAAGTAGTAGGAGGGTCGTACTTCCCCTTCCCACTTGCACTGAATGGAACACAGCTGACTAGAAAGCTCATAAAGATTATTAAACTAAGCCAATGGTGAATTCTCTTCTATTACAACATAGCCTAGACATTTATAACATCTTTAACATCTTTTCATGTAGTAAAAAGAACCAACTATACAGAATTTTAAAGCACTTTTACTATGGGTATTTGCAATGGAAATATTAATTTTATTTAGAAAGATTATTCTTTATTCTACTTTCCCCAGAATTTGCCCTCCCAAATAGCTTTTTATTTCCAACATATGTTCTGCAACAGCTGTTTTTTTTAATTAATGTAATAAAATTTAGAGGGAAGCTCCTTCCTTCCTGGCAGTTCTCTCTTTTTGCAAACACCCACATCCACACCCACACATCTTAAAACCATTTTGCTAAATTCAGAATTGCAGCCTCACTATTACTATTGATGATAGATAAATAGACTGTTCAATCAATATACTTATACTAATTTTAACAGCTTCATAAGTCTCCTGCTGGGCTTTCATTAGCATTCATTCATGCATATTACCAACAGGCTTCACTTCAGATGTATTGCTTTTAGACTAGCTTACTTGGAAACACAAGCTATTCCTGAACAAGTTTATACTACAAAAATGTTTCAACTTTTTTTCTCTTTCTTCCATTTAAGGTGGACAGTATGATGAAAATTCCATATAGTTTATTTTAGATGGAAATACATTGGAGTTCCCAAATCCCTAAGACCAGTCAGTGCAATAGTGACTCATGTCACAAAAGGCGAGCTTGATGTCATCCCATAGATAATTAAACATTTAGCTCCCACTAGTACTATTGGGTTTTTTTTTACTTAGACATTGTGCATCTTTAAGACTTCAAACTCTAAACCAATGTTCATGATACTACCAGATTTATGTGAGACAACTATTTTTCTTTTATTGATTTCAATAGTTGTGCATACATATTAAAATAACAGTGTGGGATGGTGCCAGGGGCCTCTGAGCTGGTGTGAGTGAACAGACCCCCTCCGCTTAAGCACGGGAATGGCAGGGACCTCGACTGCCATTTGAGCCAGTGACACAGCTTGCCGGTGGACCGGGAAGCCAGCTGCACAAAACGCTTTCCAGCGAATACTGGCGTGATTGCTCTTGTCTTACAGTTGCGCCTTGTTTGAGAATCCAATGAATTATTTGGTTATGTGAAACCGTTTCTTCTCAAGCGTCTCTGCTGGGCGAAGACTGAGTCGAAACTGGGGAGCCGCCAGGCAAAGGAGATGGGACCAGAAGATTGACAGACTCAGTCTCCGGGCAGAGAAGCAGAGTTAAGTCATTCCTTGGATTCTCTAGTCAGCACACTGGAGAATGACTTAATGCAGCAGCCCCCAATCTTTTGGGCACCAGACACCGATTTTGTGGAGAGAGGTTTTTCCACAGACCAGAAGAGCTGTGGTTTCATGTGCTGCCTGCATCCCATGGATGGGGCTTCGTTTGTCCGCATGGCCCTGTTTCTGGCATGCTGCGGACCAGTCCATGGATGGGGGTGGGGGGACTCCTGACTTAATGTGTTTGCTACATTATGCGGCATTTCAGTTCAAGTGATCTAGGAATGGACTCACATGCCATAGCAATGCATAGCAACAGAAATAACATGTCAGAGGGATGAAATAATAGACTGACTGACCCTCAGGAATATCACAGATTTATGGAACATTATCACCAATAATGCTTTCATCTAAATCTGTACAGATAAAACCAAATGTGCAAAACTAAGATTTTTAAATGTATTTGTATATCATCTTAATACAGTGTTTCTCAATCTTGGCGACTTTAAGTCCTGTGGACTTCAACTCCCAGAATTCTGGGAGTTGAAGTCCACAAGACTTAAAGTCACCAAGATTGAGAAACACTGCCTTAATATAACCATATTTCAAAACATATACTGTAGCACAACCTTTTCATTTGGAAATGTACTCTCCCAAACCTTATATAGGATAGCCTACATACAACAGTTTTACCATTTTCTGCCTTCAACAAATATTCTATTCACACAGTATTGAATATGTTGCCATTTGACAGACAAATATTTACCTCAAACACCTCCTCATCCAGAATTCGTGTTCCAAAGACAGTAATGCCATTGGTGTCAATGACCGCCGGGCTGCTTCTCTTGAGTGGTTTGGTGGTTTTCTTCTTACAGTCCACAATCATGGTCACTGATTCCCTCTCCACACTGATGGCCACCCGATGCCACCTAGTATAGAAATCAAAATGTTTTTAAAAGAAGAAACCATTTACCTAGAAATTTTACATCTTAAGATAACTGGAGTAATTATATTTGCTTAAAATATTAAAAGGCTATATTTCTTCATTATAACCAGAAGCTCTAGCAATGAGAATTGCTATTAAACAGCAAATTTGGAGCAAATTGACCGGATGCCTTGGTAATCAGGACACGGACATCCTTGCAGAACTAATGTGTCTAGAAAAGCTACAAAAAACATAGCTTGGACATCAATCTCTTTCACATAGCATGTCCATGGGCAAGTCAAATAGTTATGGCTTTTTGGGCTAGAGTTAAAAAAAATGTAAATGTTCTGCAACATAGTAGAGTAGAGTAGAAAATAGAGTGGGGTAGGTAGGGTAGGGTAGGGTAGGGTAGAGTGGAATGGGATGGAATAGAACAGAACGAAACAGAACAGAACAGAACACCAGAACTGGAAGGGACCTTGGAGGTCTTTTAATCCAATTCCCTGATTAGGCAGGAAACCTTATACCGTTTCAGACAAATGGTTATCCAAGCTCTTCTTAAAAAATGCCAGTGTTGGAGCATTTACAACTTCTGGAGGCAAGTTGTTCCACTGATTAATTGTTCTAACTAGTAATGCTGTTGGGAGACTATATTGCCCTAGACCCTGCTCTACTCATGGCAGCAGTATAATACTAGCTCCCCCCTTTTAATATGAAGCATAAACTAGGGTACCCAATTCTAAGAATTAGTTCAATCTTAACTCTAAGCCTACCTCACGGGGTGTTACAGAGCCCCCAAAATGTTAACATGGTCCTAATAGGCAGTTCCAACCCACCACTGGTGTTCTCCAATATCATTTTGGAAATCCCCTTAGCCATCTCTGCTAGGAAAATACTAGGCAACAGGGTACATGGTATGCAATAAATAAAATCATCATCATCATCTCTGAAAGGTGCAATGAAAGACAATACAAAATTCTGTCTCATGCAAAGACAGTAACCATTATCTGGAAGTGAGCACCTCACATTCCAAGGTTCCAAGATATAATGGAAAGAAAAAGCAGATTCATGATCTAGCCAAAGACATAAACTTCCAATGGTTAATTAATTGAGCATTGCAGATAAGTGAAATTTTGTCTACATCATGCAATATAAAAGCTCCAAAAAGACAAAGAGCATGATGATACCTTTCAGGCTTGGCTGGTTCTAAATGTGGAATGCGTATGAGTAAGAATACATGTGCGAGTGTACAGGCATCAAACTTGTTAAACCAATAAAGCTTTATTGTTGTTAGAATTCAGTGTTCTTGTTATTCCTTGCAAGATCCTAGCTAGCTCTTTAATTGAAATTCTATCTGAAGGTCAGGGAGGTCAAGGAGCAAGGGCCTCTTGGGCTGAGTGTGTTTTCTTTGAATAAATTTTCTCCATTGACCAAAGCTGGGCACAGAGTAAATATAAAATTCCCAGTTGCAGATCAAAGTAAGTGGGGAGAGCTGGGAAGTGTGTTTCTCAATGGAAAGTGTAAGGAAAAATGATTGACTCTACGTGAGATGTACAAAAATGAAATCAACAGTTAGATTTTGAGGATTTTTATAGCAGAAACATTCGCTATCCTCAGTCTATCTCATTTACCCAGTTCAAGATTAAGGTTCTCATACCGGTCCCAGTTCAAAAAGTTTTCTGGTGAGTTTTCTATTTGTCTAAGTATTCCTCCATAATAGATGGAAAGGGGCACACAAAAAAGGGCTCTATTTTGAAAGCGTATTTATTTTTGCTAATTTTATTTATTTGGCTTAGATGCTGCTGGCTTCAAACTGACACTCCACAGATAGTTATTAACTTATGACCTGTCACTTAATAATCCATCCACAGGCTTGGCCTGTAAAGCATCTAGCTTTTGTAAAATATTGGATTGCCCCTATCCACCGTCACATGATCACATTTAAGCCACTGGGCAACTGGTTCACATTTATGACTGGTTGCAGTGTCCTGCGTTCATGGGACTGTTTTGTGCAATATTTTTTTTCTGATTTCTTGCAAAAAACACTAATTCAAGGGGTGTAGGTTCAGACTTAGGACCATGTGATTTGCTTGTAAAAAAATATTTTAAAAAATGGGTCTAATCACATGATATGCAACTACAACAGGGGTGGGTTCCTGCCGGTTCCAACCTCTTCTATAGAAGAGGTTCCACAAATCTACAGTGCCATTTAGAACCAGTTCCAGCTCCCTCCCCCAGCCAGTCCGCACATCATCAAGATGAAGAGCGAGAGGAGGAATTCTGGGAGTTGAAGTCCACAAGTCTTAAAGCTGTCAAGTTTGAATACCCCTGGGGTTTTTTTTTCTAAAGGGTTAGGGGTGCAAGGGTCTTGTAACTTGACAGCTTTAAGACTTGCACACTTCAGTGCCAGAGTTCCTGAGCCAACATGACTGGAGGAGGAATCCTGGGAATTGAAGTCCACAAGTCTTAAAGCTGTCAAGTTTTAACACTACTGGGGTTTTCTTTTCTAAAGGGTTAGGGGTGCAAGGGTCTTGTAACTTGACAGCTTTACTACTTGCTTGCTTCAAATGCCAGAGTTTCTGAGCCAATATTTTGGTTGCTAAGCAAGAGCGTTGTTAAGTGAGTTTCACCACATGTTACAAGTTGGCCACGCCCACTCAGTCACATGACTGCCAAGCCACTCCCAGCCGGTCACATGGCCGGCAAGCCCCGCCCATTTGGTCACATGGCCGGCAAGCCACTCCTACAAAGCAGGCCACACCTACAGAAGAGGTTCTAAATTTTTTTGAAACCCATCACTGAACTACAATGACTTAACAATTGAAATTCAGTTTCAATTATGGTCATAAATTGAGGACTGCCTGTACTACTGGGGTAATATTGAACAAGATGGCATGTTTATAGACTCCGACTAGTCTCCTAACGCAAATCAAAAGCAGTCAGGTTGGTATCTTCATCCTTTTTGGGAAGGGAGGGTGACAGCATATTACCAAGCACCCACTGAAGGACAGAGAAAATAGGAAAACATCAACTAAGTAGTATGTTAAGGACAATAGAATACAAAAAGCAAGACAGAGATGATACACAGCTAAAAAAGCAAACAAAGCAGCAGGAAGATGCCAATGATCATATGCCAAAGATTTGTGTTCAAACCATATGGCAAAAAAAACCCATGCAAAATATTTTGTTTAACTCATCTGGTGACTGGTATCGGTAGACTCAATTGACAACATATTCAAATAATTCACACAGACGTCATGAGCTTTGGATGATGTTCTACTTACTTTCCATCAGCAATATTGACCGTACCAAATATGGGATAATCTTCTGGGGCAGGCTTTCCATTTTGATCTTCAAACAAGAAGATAGGCGACCTGCCCACCTCAATGCCAACCTGCTGAATGCCGTGTTCATTGTAGATAGATAAAAGAAAGGACTGGACTCCTTTTTTAGGTTTTATTGTAAATAGAACTGAAAAGTCTTCAGGAAATTTTCCACCTGTCAAGAAAACAATCCAGGGTCACAAATCCTAAGAGTAAAAAACACAATTTTGGAACACTTTGTTTATTAGAATGGGGATCAGACTTTGTACGTTTTCTGTTTAATTCTGCAAATTCCATTGTAGGAATATTTCTTTTTAAAAGCTACTGTGCTTCCTTGTTTTACACTGCACTTGACTTTGGCCACAGTGTAACCTACATAACACTTCCATTAAACTTATTTCAGTCCTATTATGATTCTATTGGGCTCATATATTCAGTAATGAGTTTCCTCGAAAATAAGACCCAGATAGATAGATGATAGATAGATAGATAGATAGATAGATAGATAGATAGATAGATAGATAGATAGATAGATAGATAGATAGATCCTCCAAAATAGCCACCAGGTCTTATTTGAGGGGGGGTGTCTTACCTGCTTACCTTAGGACCACTGCAGCCAGGCCTCCCATACCCTGACACCTGTTCCACTGCTGCTCGACTTCTTCTGTGGCTGCTTATAGCCACTTGCGGCCAGACCCCAAGTGGTGCATTGCACCAGTGCCGCCATGCGGCCTCCTGCTGTGAGCAGCAGCACCATTGCGACATATCACATGGCGTACTGCCTCAAGCAGTGCCACAGGTAGTGGCATCGGTATGATGCAGTCTTAACTAGGGCTTATATTTGGGGTAGGGCTTATATTAATTGCACACGTAAAATCAAGCAAGTGCTTATTTTTGGGATAGGTCTTATTTTTGGGGAAGCACAGTATTTAATTTATTTGGAACTTAGCATATGAAGATCAGTCTAGATCCATATTATATTCATTCATTCATACACACTATCATATTTTTTTAAAATTAAATGTTGTGCAATTTTTGCTATAAATTGTATTTTGTGTGCTTCTTTTCTTAAGATACACATGTATCTATGCAAATTTCTCCATTTCCTAAATTTTAGGCAGCTATCACTAAGGCACATTTTTGCAAATAAATTTTCAAATACGTACACAAGTTCTCATTTTTGTACACTTTTTCAAGGCAAAAATAGCTGAAGCTAGATAGACTTTATGAATTATGTATCAGTTTGTGCTGCAATAGAACCTGTTCCTTTATTTATAAAAAGAAAACTGATTTGTTTTAACATTCTTCAAGATCTGTGATTTCAGTGGAATTTACTTCCAAATAAGCAGCAATTGCTGTCAGTTTACAATTCTAAATACCAACACACGGAAATAAATTCCAGTGAAATGAATGGTGTTTCCTTGAGAAGGGTAAACATGCATGGAATTGATAACACTTGCCCCAGTGGTTTAGTTTAATTTAAGCAAATCTGACATTTCTGAGAGAATATGTATTTATGTGGGTTTTAAGAAGCAGATTCAAAGCATAATTACAAAAAGCAACGACAAAACACACTGATGTTATTTCAGCATGTGGCAAGGAGGAGGAAGAATATACTGTATTTATTTATATATCACATTTAGAAACTGCCCATCTCCCTCATAGAGCGACTTTCTATAGGCTTGGCCTGCAAAAGAAGATGGACGGATAGAAGGAAGAGGAGGGTGGATGTGTAACAATTTGGCAGAAAGTTAATTTATGCCCACAAGAACAGAATTAAGGTCATTCCAGGCCATAGTCCTTGTAAGTGATGATGTCAGTGTGTGAATCTCCCTTAAGTAGAGAAGTATACAAGGGAATGAGAAATTCTTGCTTCCTCCGTGTCCATGTTTTGTCCATGACAAAAGAGTAATATGGGTGTGGGACAATACCAAATGTAAATATCTTCTCTAAGATTAGAATCTTCACCACAATCAGAGGTGGTATTTAGCAGGTTCTGACCAGTTCTGGAGAACTGGTAAATACCACCTCTGACTGGCCCTGCCTCCATCTATTCTCTGCCTCCCGAGTCCCAGCTGATCGGGAGGAAATGGGGATTTTGCAGTATCCTTCCCCTGCCACACCCACCAAGCCATGCCCACAGAACCTTTTTGAATCCCACCATTGACCACAATGATCTAAGCAGTAATTTAGCTAATTATCTTGGAGAATTACAGGTAGCCCTCAATTTACAACCAGTTGCTTAGCAACCATTCAACATCCCAAAACACCTACCTGGGGGTTACTCAGGACCTGGATTAGAAGCTCCAACCATTTCCCCCTCCCCATAGTCACATGATCACACTTTGGGTGCTCAGCAACCAGGCTGCCTTCATGATTGTTTGCAGTGTCCCGTGGTCATGCTACCATGTTTGATTATGTTTCTTCCCCCCCAAAAAATATCATTTATTTCTGGTTTTTAGCAAAACCACAACCACAGCAATTCATTCATTCATTTAACAACTGCAATGATTTGCTTAACAACTGCCGCAAAAAAAAAATCATAAAACCATGTTAGTCATGTGACTGACCGGCTTTGCAACTGTTTTGAGTTACAGCCATGATGGGCAGGTTCCATTACCGTTGCAACTTGAGGACTACCTGTACATTGAGCCGTAGTGGCGCAGTGGTTAGAATGAAGTACTGCAGACTACTTCTGCTGACTGCCAGCTGACTGCAGTTTGGCAGTTCGATTCTCACTGGCTCATGGTTGACTCAGCCTTCCATCTTTTCAAGGTCGGTAAAATGAGGAGCCAGGTTGTTGGGGGCAATAAACCCCAATAAACCCCTGACTCTGTAAACCACTTAGAGAGGGCTGTAAAGCACTGTGAAGTGGTATATAAGTCTATGTGCTATTGCTATTACAGATGTGTTGAAATTTCAGTAAAGGAGAGGAAAGCAAAAAAGTTTAGAGTCAAAATCTATAGGGAAACTGCGGTTGGAATCCAGACAGCTTGGAAACAGCAGCTGGGGCTGTCACCCGTCATCACCTTTCTACCACTATGGTTTTCCCTCAGCATTCTTGTCATCTACTTTTAATATTCTAGTCCTCACTGCTGTTGCTTCCAAGACAGTGGGATGAGGTCATCCATAATAGCTATATGGTGAAGCCTGTCTGCCGAACTATTTTTTTTTTTAATGAGCAAGCTTCGTCTTTTCTGGAGTTTCAGATTTTTAGTAATTTAGGGTGAGGGATATTTACTATTATAGAATTCTTTTTTTTTCACATGTCAGCATAGTTTATACATAGCTTTTTTCTATTATGCCGGTGATTTCATTTTGATTCATCATGAAAAAAAAGGAGACTGTGTGAGCCAAAGCCAAAAGTTTTTCTTTTCCAAGACTAAATTAATAGCCTGTATGAAATTGGTTATTCTCAAAATAAGCGATACGTTACGGTTGTCTTCCCTTTTTATAGCATAACCATCCTAGAACTGGAGAAAATCTTAAAAGAACAGAAATAATATATCATTTTCTCCTAGTGAATATAGAAAAGTCAAGATGGAACAGATGATGGTAACAGTTGTCTCTATTTTACTACTTGGAGGGGGAGTCAGGGATGTTGTACAGCATTTCCCCAAAAATAAGACAGGGTCTTATTTTCTTTTAACCTCTGACATACGGCCTGGGCCTTATTATCGGGGGGTATTGTTTTGGGGTTGCTGGGTGATTTCTCTCTTGCGAGTGGACTCCCGAAGACCAGGCACAGCATCAGGGGCAAATGGCTGTGTTGTGCTGTTGCAGCAGCACAACACAGCAGCCATGAGGTGATCACACTTACGAGCAGCCACCCAACCACCCCCCTCTCCACCGGGCAGAGCACCACTCACTGACCTAGCAGTATCCCAAAAGCACCAAGCCGTGCGAGCGCCTTTGTCCTCCCTCCCAGTTTCTGCGGCTTGGCACCTTTGGGATACCACTAGGTCGGTGAGTGGTGCTCTGCCCGGCCGGAGGAAGGGGTTGTCCAAGGGCTTAAGCCTCTGGAAGGCCCCTGAAGGCTCCGGAGGGCTTAAACCGGTTCTACGAGCAAACTGGAAGTCCGTTTGGTGTTTTTTTGTGCTCCAGAGGACCTCTGGGGGGGAGGCTGTTTTCGCCATCCCCAGGCTCCTATAAAGCCTCTGGAGCCTGGGGAGGGCAAAAAAAGCATGCAAAAAATGGGGGGGTCGCACCTGTCATGCGCGCATGCGTGCTGGGGGGTGGCATTGCATTATGGGTGCGGCACTCCCGTGCACGACCCCCCCTGGGCTCCCCCCACTTATGGCACGCAAGCCAAAAAAGGTTCGACATCGCTGGCCTAGAGTCTCATCATTCTTCAAGCAACATCTTTTTGCTCTGCTTCAAGCTGTTATTTCTCTGCTAACTTGAACAACTATCTCAACACATCGCTTCTGACTCATAGGGTTTTGATTCAGAGCTGTGCTGAAAAACAAAACTGTAATTCTACTGTCTATTTAGCTGAAGTCGGTTAACAGATTGGCTGATTCTATTTACTTATTTCTACTAGGACAGAACAGGAGAACTGGAACCCTAAGTGAGAGATGGTAACCATAGTTTATTACCTGTCGGAAAGTAGCCATGAAGGTTGCCCACACTCCATTTTGCTTTTAATGCAGTCATAATCTGGATTATGGATTAAGATGTATTACACTGGATTATGTGCAGTGGTATTGCTTAAAGTGGTGAGAGGATTTGTAAGCACACTTGTAAGAAACATTCTTCTTTTTTAATATTTATAAAATACATCGAAAGGAGGAGAAAAAGAGTTAAGCAATCATTTTCTTCCCTGTCAAACTGTCTCAGTTATAACAGTTTAGGATTTTAGGGGGTCGGGCTACAAAACAATTTGTATTTGAGCAATGTACAATTGCCTAGGTCCACTCATTAAAGTCGCACTGAAGTATTACATGCTCTGTAAATTTCCAATTATTTAAGCTCCTTAAAACCTTTGTAAATGAGCAGGGGCTTAAACAGATTATACTTATGGAAGACTTTGAAATAATATTACAAATCATTTGAGCTTTCCTGTCTCTCTGGATAGGTTTACGGGCGTTTGATTTATAATCCTTTTGATAAGGATGGCAAAAGTTCAGATGATATCATACCACCGGCTGCAATGGGAATATGGAGATACGGCTGCAGTAAAGGAACTTACACGATATTTACAGTTCATTTTACCAAACGTTCCACTTTAAGAAAAAGGATTCTGTATTGTAAGATCTAATTTGCACAAGTAACTGCCAAAGGAAGAAAAAGGAGTTGGCCTAAAAAAAAAAGGGAGGAGGGGGCTGGGGGGAGTTTCAAGAACCGAATGCAGCTCAGCACCTGCCTTGTCTGAATTGCTTAACCTCATCCAAAAGTTATGCTGAGAATGCTTAGGGCAGGAGAGTATTGATTCATCCAGTCTGGGCATGTGCTTTCAGTCAGATACAAACGAATGGTAGAAACCCTGCAGGAAATCAATTTGTTTTTTACTGTAAAAATTGACCCTCTCTCATGCTTACTGTCAACAAACAATAAGTACAGGTAGTCCTCGACTTATGACCACATTTGCGTCCAGCATTTCTACGTTAAGTGAGATGTTTGTTATGTGAGCTTTGCTAAATTTTATGACCTTTCTTGCCAACGTTGTTATATGAATCGTTGCAGTTGGTAAGGTAGCAACCCGGATAAATGAATTGCGTCTGGCTTCCCCATTGACTTGTGGCCCGCCGGCAGCTAGTGGAGCTGGCAGCAGAATCGGACAGTGAGGAGGTTGGGAAGGAACATGGGCCAGTCCTGGGGATTGAGGAAAGCTCAGATGATGGCTCTGCGTCAGAGGCAGAGAGGGAGTTAGACAGCAGTGAGACAGAAGAACAGCTGGAGTCTGTTCCTAGTGTGCGCATGCGCAGAGCTGCCAGAAGACAAGAACAATGAAGAAAGCAGGGTCCAACTTAAGAGTAAAGCCACACCTTGGAGGTGATTGCCCTCCCCATAGGAAACAAAAGAGGAATGAATGGGAAGTGGGCTTTTGCAGGAAACAATTCGTTCAGTTGTGTCAAGAGGGGAAAGTTCTGTTTGTGATTATAAGAGACTCTGTGTCAAGTTTTACTTTGCCCTGTGTTTGGAAACAAGTTATCTGGCAGCACTCCAAATGAGATAAGGTGCGTGTGGATAAACATTCCTCTGAAAGACTGTTTGCTAAAGCTTTGCTGACTGTGAATGAAAGGAATTCACAGTCGTGTAAATAAAAGAGGTTTTGTCGGGACCCAGACTTTGCTTCTTGCTTTTTAAGGAAGCCTGGGTCAGAACAGCTTGTCTAAAGGTCACAAAAGGTGATCACATGACCTTGGACACAGTAACGGTCATAAATATGAACCTGTTGCAAAGCTTCTTAATTTTATTCACATGATAAGAGGGAGGCTGCAAAAGTCGTAACTGTGAAAACGGCAGTATGTCACATTTTTCAGGTGCCATTGTTACTTTGAACAGACACTAAGTGAACTATTGTAAGTCGAGGTGGAACATGGAAGCTGGAACAATTCATATTCTACTTTGAACTGGAGTGTTAATTTGCAAAATATTGCATTTTTTTGCAATCCAAACAAAATGTGTGTTAACTTGGGAAGATCAGGCAGATTAGGCATTATTCAGATCCTCTTGGTAGAGTTGTGTGATTTGGGAGCCCTAGGAAGAATATTTTTTGTCATGGTGCCTGCTTTGTGCAACAAGCTACCCCAGGTGTTAGGGATAGCCAAGAATGTGTTGATCTTCAGAAGGGCAATGAAGGCCTGGCTTTCCCCCGCGGGTACTGGGGCTAGAATGTTAATGGAGCACTGGCATGAACGATATGTATACCGTGTTTCCCCAAAAATAAGGGTCTTGTTTTCTTTTGACTCCTGAAATAAGCACTTAACCTTATTTTCGAGGAGGTCTTATTATTTTTGAGGTGCAGGAGGCAGCAAGCATGGTCACTTCATGGCTGTTGCTGTGTTGCAATATTTTTTGGGAGGGCTGATTTTCAGGGGAGGGTTTATTTTAGCACATGTGCTCAAAAGCCCGATTGGGCTTATTATCCGGGGAGGTCTTGTTTTCAGGGAAACAGGGTAACTGAACATTTTAAGGGGTGCCGTTAGTTCTTTCTTAAATCGATGTGTACATTTGGTGATCATTTTATTTCTGTTTGCCACCCACAGTTCGTCCGACAATGGACATGTGTGTAAAGCCGTTTAATAAACTCAAATAAATTCCAAAGCCGAATGCCCATGATGACTACAAAGCCTCCTAAAGGCAGCTGGAATTCTCTGCGTTATTAATACTTTTTTATTTTGGCCCAATGCTGGTGTTACAATTTTGAGAAATACTGTATCACTGGGCGGAGTTTTGACAGCATCTTTTTCAGCTGATTCATGAAAACATAAAGTTGTGTTTGGCTCGTGTGTGATTTTTCCATTATTTCTACAGGGGCTCAGCCTTTTGGTGATGATTTATGAAGAGCTGAAGACCAGTAAGAAAATAGTTTGCCACTAAAACGATATAGGAAGTGATCTCTAATTGAAAACCTGAGAAGATAATACAAAAAACAAAATGGCGTCCACCATGGACACATTGAAGAATTCGATATCTGTCATCCACTTTCCTAAATTTTCTATGCAGAGCTTCTTTCTTTTTCTCTTGAGGCAAACCAAGATGTTCTCAGGTTCTAACCATTCGTTTAGCAACTGTTCAGTTTCCGCAGCATTACAAAAAAAAGTGACTTACGAGAGGTCCTCACACTTATGGCCATCACAGCACCCCCTGTGACCATGTGATCGAAATTCAGGTGCAACCAGCATGTATTTGCCATGATTGCCATGTCCCAGGTCATGTGACCCCTATCTGCGGCCCAGCCAGCTTCTGACAAGCAAAGTTAATGGGGAGAAACCAGATTTGCTTAATGACCGTTTGATTCATTTAACAACTGCAAAGATTCACTTAACGACCATGGCAAAAAGGGTCCAGTGCGACTCATTTAACAACAGTCTTACTTACAAAAAATTCAGACCCATTTGTGGTTATAAATCAAAGAGTACCTATAGCAGGTGTGGGCTGCTGGGAGTTTGCAGGGGTTCAGAGAACCTCTAGGTAAGATTCTGTGCAGTTCAGAGAACCCCCAAATTCCACTCTTGGCTGGCCCTGCCTACCCCGCCCCTCCTGGAAGTCACCATGCGACCCATTTTGGATGCAGGTAAGTGCAGGGCACGTTGTAGGCTCAGTGAGGGCAAAAAACCGACCTACCAGAAGTTCTGGAGCCTGGGGAGGCTGTTTTCGCCCTCCCGTAGGCTCGAGGAAAGCCTCTGGAACCCAGGGAGGGCAAAAACCTCTCCCCGCACTGTGGTGTAGGAGGCCAACTAGCCATGCCCACCCAGCAACTGGGCAGAGAACCCCTTGCTAAAATTTGTGAAGCCCACCCCTGACCTATGAATAAAATTCTCTAAAGGAGTGGGCCATGAGGTACTCAATGGAAGCATTCTTTCCAAAATGCTTGGGATTGGATACACCAGCTATACTTCCTTAAAGAAGTACCAGAGCCAATTCAAGATGATGCCAATTCTTGTTCTTAGCCTCCAGTGGCTGCTTCAGAAAATCTCCACAGAGCTTTTTCCCCAGAGACCATTCCGTGCAAAGGTCCCCAATTGTCAGATGAAGGCTTTTGTTAACTAAGAGGGTGGAGCAAGCTATTTGTATTATACAGGCAGTCCTCGACTTACAACAGTTCGTTCGAAGTTACAACGGCACTGAAAAATGTGACATGACCATTCTTTGTAGTTATGACAGGAGTGTCCAAACTTGGCAACTTTAAGACTTGTGGACTTCAATTCCCAGCAGAGCTGGCTGGGGAATTCTGGGAGTTGAAGTCCACAAGTCTTAAAGTTGCCAAGTTTGGACACCCCTGAGTTATGACCTTTGCATCATCCCCATGGTCCCGCAATCAAAATTCAGATGATTCGCAACTGGCTCATATTTGTGACGGATGCAGTGTCCCAAGGTCAGGGGATCACCTTTTGAGACCTTCTGAAAAGGAAAGTCAATGGAGAAGCCAGATTCACTTAACAACCAGGTTACTAACTTATCAACAGCAGAACTTCACTTAACAACTGTGGCAAGAAAGGTCGTAAAATGGGGCCAAATTCACTTCACAAATGTCTCGCTCACCAACAGAAATGTTGGGCTCAATTGTGGTCGTAAGCCGAGGATTACCTGTAGTAGTATATATAGCGCCATTTGGCTTGCTGCAACTCTTATAGCTGTATTGTTGACAGTGTGTCGGCAACATCCCCCCCCCCAGTGGACTAATGAAAGTTAATTGGGTTTGGTTCTATCCTTTACTAACACAACAAACCCTTGGTCCTCCCTTTACTGAAGTTCAAAGTGTCATGGGCACCAGTCTGCAATCTAGCCGTACTCTAATGGGGAAACTCTCTCCCTCTGACCTGTTCTGAGATTTTGAATTCATTTAGCTTTATTTGGCATAGCGTGAGCATTTCTCTTTTAACAGGCTTGGTGTGAATTCATAAGCCTGTGATGACGGACTTATGGCATGCGTGCCACAAGTGGCACTCAGAGCCCTCTCTGCAGACACGCCAGCCATCACACGATTGAGTTCCACCGCACATGCACGCATACCTCCCACCAGCCAGCTGATTTTGGGGTCTGCCACACATGCGGGAGAAGCACGTGCAAGCGGGGGGCACGGGGAGGCACCCCCCTGTGCCCCCGTTTTTGGTTTCAGGAGGCTTCAGGGAGGCCTGCTAGGCCCAAAATGAGGCACAGTGGGCACGCATGCACAGGGAGGGCACGCACGTACAGGCGGTGGGGTGTGCGTGTGTGCATGCACAAGGAGGCAGGGGGAACTGCATTGTGGGTGTGGGTGCACGTGCACACACTGTCATGCTCTGCCACGCGATTTCGGCACATGACGACAAAAAGGTTAGCCATCTCTGTGATAGGCTGTAAATTCAGAGCGTTTTGCAATATCCGCTGTGTATTCAAGGGCACTTTCGCAGGCAAGTGGAACCTGCGACGGTTTCTGATGTTGCTGAACTACGATACTCAGCAGGTCCTATCAGAAGGATCAAAAGTCAGTCAGCACTAAGTACCTTCAGTCTTCAAGTCCAATCGCTGCTAATATTGGATCTCATTAGGCTTATAAAAATCATCCTCTTGTGTCCCATTATGCGCGGTGTAAGCACAAGCTCCTTCTCCTGGAGATAAGGCTTAGGTATTAATAACTGCAACAGAAGGCTAGCATTGCTTCAATAACAGGCAGGGCAAACCACAATGCTCATTCATTTTAATCGCGTTAACAAAAGCTGCTTAAGTCTATTAGGCATTCATACACAACGAGACACAGCACTTCATCATGCCCATTTCTCAGCCTGCTCTCATGATGCTAACAGGGACATTGGAGGTAGATAAACCCCCACTGATCTTACAGCTATCTGGCTATGATTGTCTAGGTTCAAACCAAACTTTGGCCATGACAAATTCACCTCGAGCCCATTCTGATATTGTAGATGTTTTGGTTTGAAATACAGAAGCAATCTAGGCAACCCCTCCTACTGTTTTGGTAGCTCTTAGACCACTGTGAGGCAAAAGTCAATAACATAACGTCATTCTAACATTTTGGCTAATATGGTCATAAGATCCCATATTTTAATCATCCCCTTCAGTTAAAGATGCATGGGTTGGTTCTATTTCAGCCCCCTTCAGTTTGCATTTCATTCATCAGTCTACCGCATACCATTCTGACATTAATCTACCAATATTTTACAAATGCTGTACAGAATGTCCAACTCCAACATTTTTATATGCCTTTTCTCATGAGCTGCGTGTTTCTGGATCTAACTAATCCCTATAACACACACATGTTATTTGATCAGAATTACAAAAATGCAGGGAAATATGAAATTCAAAGTGCCACTACATTCCAGGTCAAGTCAGCTCAGGACGCAGGCCAAATTTAGTGGTATGTGAGAATAACCTCGGGAGACAGGGAAATGATTTACAGTCTAGGCAAAGGTCTGATAAATGAAATCTGAGTCCCAGGGAGGGGGTAGGTGGGGAAAGTGTCTAAGAAGGGACATCCCTATTTTTTTTATGGTGAAAGTAATGCAAGGGAAAGGTACTTTCAGACTTGCAAGATTCTGACAATAAAGGTAGTCTCATGGTTTCTGCTTCTTATCTGGAAGATAACACTGACACCGAATGCCTTCCTCAAGAATTCTTAGCTCTAATTTCCTATGGAGATTCTCAGTCTTCCAGGTCATGGCTGTCCCAAAGTTACTTTATCAAAAGGCAACTTGATTTTCTTTGTTTTTCCTTGAAGACGTTTTGCTTCTCATCCAAGAACCCTCTCTGGAAGCTTTCAAGAAGAGACTGGAAGGTGATCTGTCAAAAATGGTATAGGATCTGCTTGGGCAGGAGGTTGGACTAGATGACCTATAATATCCCTTCCAACTCTGTTAATCTGTGATCTGTAAAGCAGCTTTGGGATTTAGTTCTAATTGATCCCTCCTCTTTTGGCCGGGTCACACTTAGTGTGATATGAAACCAGACAACTACATAGTTGCAAATTCATGGCTTAGCATGATGTGTGAATCTAACCTGGATTTCCATTTTCTAGGAACTATTATCCTGGAGGCTATAAAACCATTCTGTGCTCATTTTTATCATCTTTATCGACATAATTCTTATTCAAACACAAAGAACTACTTTTGGATATGGGAAATAAGCAAACAGCTTTGGATGTGTTTCCTTTCTGCTCCACAAATGGCTACTGCTATTTTTGACAGTCCCTTCCATTCCTTCATTAAGGTAGAGAATAAGACTTTCTTCCCTTACCCCTCAAAAAGTCTTTTTGAAAATATGCCTTGTGAGAAGAGACTTATATGCAGTGGAAAGTTGCAGGTAATAAGGCCTAGGAGTGGGCTTGCAGGCCTCATTGAACCAAAGTTTTAAACTAACATAATTGCAAAACATATAACCATTACCAGACATATTTCTAATGACTTTTGTGCTGCATTTTCTGCAAAGTAGGTACTTTTATGAATATGCAGTATTTAGAGCAGGAAGAATGAGACGTGGGAAATGAGGAACTGAAAGTAACGAATGGCTAAGAGCTTCAAATGTACATGGGTGTTTGCGGAGAATGACGGTCAGTAAAAATGTAAAAAAGTACAAGGAAGTGAAACTATGGAATGCATATGTCAGTAAAAAAAGAAAGTATAAGAAATGTGACTTGAGATGAGAATGGTGTCCTTTGCTCACGGATCGGCCCAGATTGGCTGAACCAGTAGTGGCGGTGGCGGGAGTCTCGGCCCAACTGCCCGGATGTTTCTACAGATGCACAAAAGTGTCACACGCACACACGAGCAGAAGCGAACTGGTAGCGCCAGGGTTTGAAACCCAACTCTACTTTTGCCCAATAGCAGTCCTTTCAGGATCTGCTAGGTATCATTGGACCCCATTGCAATGGTTTAATAATGTAACTTTTGTTGTGGAATCATGTTGCTATGTTGACTATTCATGTTCCAAATTGCTCATGAAATAAACCTCTGATCTTTAAGTAAGATTTATTGCTTGTGGTTTGTCTGGGTTCCTCTTTATTGGGATATTTTTATGGCAGCCTGCCCCTCCCCATGTGAGGCCAACTGGGATATAAATATGAATTCTTTGCCTTAAGTTTAAGGTAAGAAATCCTGTGGCTGCCAACAAAAGAGAGAGGTGAAGGACCAAGAAAGGCACTGCCAAAGGCCGGTTTATTTAATGAGATTGTCCACAAATTACCTAAAGAGTGAATTTACTCAGTGCTCAAAACAAAAATGAGCTACAGCAAGGTCACTGCTAAAATTACCAACTTCATTAGAGTCTTAAAAAGAAAACACTCTGGTACAGAGGGAGAATGGAAGGCGTTTTGTATTAACTCTTAGTTCTGAACACATTCCATTTTCACTGTGCACCACATAAAAGGGGACATCTGCCCTGGTCTTCTCTGCCTTGGCTTTAGCAGGAAGCCTTTATTCTTTGCTCACAGCTTCTAAAAGGCAACACCACAAGGGTTTTCAATGACTACATCACTGTTTAAGGCTGAGGGACAATTACATTTGAGCATCCAGTCTTACTGGTGAAAGTGAGACCTCAGGACAGAGTATTAGACAGTAGAAAAACATTGCGAAAGCACAAGAGCTCAAGGGGCGGCCCAGAGAAGCAATCAAGTTGGTTAAATCAAAGCTCATTTTCTTTGCCAATCATTGAATAGAAGCTGTTGCTTTAACGGACCTTGAGCTAAAGGCTTTTCTAATAGGATGCATTTGTTAGATGCCTTGGACAAATCCACTTGAGAAGAGGATGATATGCACCAGGGGTGAAGTGCTACCAGTTCAGGTCGGTTCACCCAAACTGGTAGTAAAAAATGCTACCAGTTCGCTCAAACCGGTAGTAAAAAAAAAATGCTAAAAAAAGTTTTTAAAAAAGTTCCGACGATCACGCGGCAAAAGTGATTGTCGCACAGCTGATCATCGGAACTTTTTTTAAACATTTTTTTACTATCAGTTCGCCCAAACCGCTAGTAAAAAATTGCTTTAAAAAGGTTTTTAAAAGTTCCGACGATCAGCTGTGCGACAATCAGTTGTGTGGCGCAATTTATATTCACTAGGAAGCAGGAAACCCTTGCTGTTCTACTTACCTTTGCAGGCTCAGAAAAGGCTTCTTGCAGTGCCTGCAGAGTGCATGCGCGCGAAGCATTTGGCACGCATGTAGCAGACTTCACCCCTGATTTGCACCTCATTCTTCTTCTTAAATTTACCTTTAAAAAAACCCAAATCTGAGCTGTTTCTAAAAGTAGGATCCAACCTTTACATTGGACACACACAAAATCATCAGCATGGATATGTGGAGTGTCAAACAGAGATAACTGGAACTATCGTTTAATTTAAATTGGAACTCAGCTACCAGATTTTGACTTGTTCAGAATTGCTTATGTGACACCTACTTTCAAAAGAACATGACAGTGCAGTGATGGTTGACATTGAAGCACAGAGGAATGGAAAATGTTTAAGGCATTCTTTCATCCAACAGCACAAGATGTCAGGGAGCAAGAAACCTAAATCCTGCTATCAGCATTTACAAGCCAGGACACTTTTCCAATGCGCTAAAGAGAAATAAGTAGAACATAGGTGGGTTTAACCAATTTCTCTATGATTCCTGTCTCCTTCCCTCCCTACCCCAATTTCTGTTACAACTGTGACTTGCCACTGATTTTTTGTATTGTAATGTTTAATATTTGGAAAGCAACAAAAATGATTAGGGGAGAGGAGGAATTCGATAGGTCTAGTTTAATGAAAAAGAGGACTATGGGTGACATGATAGCAGCGTTTGAATATCTCAGGGCTTGCCATAAAGAAGAGGGAGTCAAGCTATTCTCCAAAGCACCTGAAGGCAGGACAAGAAGCAATGGGTGGAAGCTAATCAAGGAGAGAAGCAACTTAGAACTAAGGAGAAATTTCCTGACAGTTAGAACAATTAATCAGTGGAAGGACTTGCCTCCAGAAGTTGTGAATGCTCCAACACTGGAAGTTTTAAACAAGAGATTAGACAAACATTTGTCTGAAATGATATAGGGTTTCCAGCCTGGCTCAATTGTGTACTAATCCAGCTCTCTTTTAGAAAAGGCTGACCACCCATTTGTATTACAGAAATTTTTTAAAAAACATCTGGACTAGGATAAGGAATGCATCAGTTTCCATTCTTTAAAGAATCTCCCTGAAAGGAATCCATCCTAATAATATTCCCAGAGATTCTTTAGGCAGGCTTTGTGCTCTGCCCTTAAAAGCTTTAATCAAACTTATTTTCCAAAATTCTTGTAGATTCTGTGAATGTGTGTAGTGTGTGTATATACATCATATATTCTGTGAAATAAACTAATCAGCACACTAGATGTCAGGTCTCAGTTCTGCTCCCAACCGACATGAACAATTCCAAAAAAATTAACAATTGGCTCTTGCCAAGCCAGTAGAAGCCAACTTCAGCACAGCGCATTGCATATTGACTGATTATGTGCCATAAAGTGGATTTTGATTTCTAGCGGCCACACAGAGAGATTTTCTCCATGAACCACTGCATATACATATTCATTATAAACCACTTGGAAATGTTCTAATCAGAATACATGATTTCAATGAAGAGCTGGATATGCATTCCTTATTTTTATTGTCTTCCATCCTGAAAGATGTCTTTCTTATAATTGTCCTGCTATATTTGCATTAAAAGTAGGGATTTTGAGATTCTATATTGGGAATATGGCCACATCATCAATGGAAAAGGAAAGGAAAGTAGGCTAAAGATGGCAGCCGAGTTAACTCAGTGTAGGGTCCCCAATAAGTAGTTGGTTCAGCTACTTATTTTGCATTCATTGCTACTCTGCTATTGCTCATTTTTCTATTTGGTAAATGCCTGATTTAATCCAGGTCATTCCGGCAACCGTCAGCTTTGTTCCTCCTAAAATGTAAACACTTATATAGGCAAGTACATTAGTTAGCCCTTTAGTCTCTACACCATGTCAGTTAGAAAGATGAAAAGTTGTGTGAATTCCATTAATATTTATGTTAGGCGTGTTGAATGCTTACCCCCTTAAAACATTAAAGACCACTTAGTAGAAAGGGAGGAAGCAATTTAATGCATATATTTGTTTCAACCCAAGGGGAAAAAAGAGGCATCAGATATGAGTTTATTTCTTAAAGTCAGGTATATTCCATGGAAGTATAAAATTACTCATTGTAGCTTGCAGACTACATATTAAAGTTACATGTTTAAGCCTGCAATAACAAGAAACTTTTGCAGCCTTGCCTCAAGGTGAAAGAGATCTCTTCTATATTCTTTTTGCTTCCTGAAGTTGTTAAGAGACAATCAGAAGAAAATCATAGGTACCTAAGGAAAAATTATAAAAAGCCTAAACAAAGCTGTGCTTGGCCAGAACTTGTGTGTTTGTGTATTAATTTGAGGCAGTAGGAATAAATCCTGCACCTGTATCAATCATGACAGCTAAATCAGAATAGATAACATAACAGATTATAGAGATACTATATCAGTGGTGAGTTGCGGGAGGTACACCCCAGTATGGGCTTACCGGTGCCTGCCAGGA
The DNA here is from genome assembly GCF_964273705.1 of Natrix helvetica. Lineage (NCBI taxonomy): Eukaryota > Metazoa > Chordata > Lepidosauria > Squamata > Natricidae > Natrix > Natrix helvetica. The sequence continues at coordinate 81,503,297 of NC_138549.1, read as the reverse complement.
GCACTGGGTATCGTTCCAGTACAGTGCTCCGGAGGGCCCACCCACCCGAGCTCCTTACCTGTATTTGAGCTCTTCAGTGCTTCTGCACACGCGCATGGAACGTACGGTGCCTGTGCGATGCTCCGCCGAGCAGCTGGAGCATTGCGGAGGTGTTGCAGAGGCATCATTGATCTAAGAACACATACGCGTGCTGCGTGCGTGCATGTGAGGGATGCCGGGCCCCGCTGCACTGTACCGGTTGCAACAGGATCCGAAACCCACCACTATACTATATAATAGTTATGCTTATATCCACAAAAATCTCATAAATTGCTCACAATCTGATTCTATGTGCTCTACATTTCCTTTTACAGGAAATAATGGAACAATAGGTCTTGGAATACAGGTCGTGCTTAATGTACAACTACAACCGAGCCCAAAATTTCTGTTGCTAAGTGAAACATTTGTTAAATGAATTTTGCCCAATTTTACGAACTTTCTTGCCACAGTTGTTAAGAGAATCACTGTAGTTGTTACATTAGTAACATAGTTGTTAAATGAATCTGGTTTCCCCAATGGCTTTGCTTGTCAGGAGGTGGCAGAAGCTGATCACATGACCCCAAGACACTGCATCCGTCATAAATATGAATCAGTTGCTTAGCATCTGAATTTTGATCAGGTGATCTGCAACAGTCGTAAGTGATGCTGCAACAGTCGTAAGTGTGAAAAATGGCCATGTTACTTTTTTTTAGTGCCACTGTAATTTCGAATGGTTATTAAATGAACTGTTGTAAGTCGAGGACTACCTATACCTTGAAAGAGTTCCACTTGGTGAGCAAAGAAAAAAAATGAATTTGTGATTTATAAGTTTGATTATATAATATTACGGAGGGAGAAAAGGTAAAATATAAGTGCATCTATAACTGCTGTCAAAAAGACTAGATTCTATATTCCACTGGGAAAAAATTTAACACAATAAAAACAATACCAGTATTAGAAAAGAAACAAAGGATATTAAAAAAAATAGTGAATAAGCAAGAAAGAAAAGAGAAAATGAAAAAAGAAAGCTTTATAAAAGAGCAGAATTCAGTCTTTTAGACAGCAGTTATATATATATATTGTCTGAAATGGTATAGGGTTTCCTGCCTAGGCAGGGGGTTGGACTAGAAGACCTCCAAGGTCCTTTCCAACTCCCTTCCAACTCTACTATTGTATTGTATTGTATTGTATTATTGTATATTTTGCTTTTATTTTTTTAAAAAAATGTTCAATTGAATCTATATCTATATCTATTTATATCTATATCTATCTATCTATAACCGGTTCTGTGGGCGTGGTGTGGCTTGGTGAGTGTGGCAGGGGAAGGTTACTGCAAAATCCCCATTTCCTACCGATCATCTGGGGACTCGGCAGGCAGAGAATAGATGGGGGCGGGGCCAGTCAGAGGTGGTATTTAACAGTTCTCCGAACTACTCAAAATTTCTGCTACCGGTTCTCCAGAACTGGACAGAACCTGCTGAATACCACCTCTGATATATGCTCAATAGAATACATATATTCTATTGAAGAAATTTTTAACAAAACCAAAGCAAATTAAAAGCAACAATTTCTTTGTTTCACTAGACGCCATTAACCCCAAGGCATAAGGTCTTGAAAGAGATTCTTGCCTGTTTTTAGTTAAATTTGCCAAACAGAATATGCTCAACGCAAACTCCAATATTTGCATTCTGACTTTCTTGACAGGAGAGCTTCTAGCTTTGTATGAGATTCCCTAAACCACAGACCATGAAGATACAATGTAATCTATAATACTTGCCAACTCTACTAAAAAAAGGGGGGGGAGGCGAGGGTTGTGGTCTGTGGTCCTGTCACAATATATTATTTCCTTTGAAAGGCTCCTAACACACTTGTCTGAATTTACTGCAGTACTCCTCACAATCAGACACTAGGTCAATTGTTAAAAAGGGAACACATTGTTTTCCAATGGAATATAATATGGAACTTTGGTTTAATAACAACAAAGAATTATTCAACCAACACGCTCTGGCATTAAGGAAAGAGAAGGATCGTATTTCAAAAACATGAAATTATTGAACCAGTAAAAGAGATGGGGAAGGATGAGATCACAGTGCTGACTCCTGAGTTCAAAGTTATATCTGAAGCACCTTCTAACTACAATTAGCCTAGCCTCTAATTTACAAAGTTTGTTTCCAAACTGTCGGAAACTTAAAAGATTGTGTCATGGTTTCCTGCATAAATTTACCAGTGCATAAGAACCCACTGTCACAGCCACTTTTAATCATACTGCAAATATTACTATAGATAGCCCTTGCTTAAGAGTAATTGGGAGTGGAATTTGTCGCTAAGCGATACAGTCATAAAGGGAACCATCATGTGACTGTATCACTTAGCAACTGCAATCCCAACATTCCCCATTGCTGTCGTTATGTAAGGATTGTGGGTTGTTAAGTGAGGATCTCACATGACTGTGACCTGTAACTTCCTGACAGCTTCCAAACAACAAAATCAATCAATGGGGAAATCAGCAAGAAGTCGGAAGTCCTGGGAGGCTTGCAAGAAGGCTGGTGGGAACGTGCTATGAAATGCTGCTTGGTGGGGGAGGGGAAGGCTGGGTAACTGCAGGCAAGTGTAGGAAGAAGCACTGCAGTGCAGAGAGTGGGTGAGGGGAGGAAAGGCGGCTGTGCTGGGTGTATGAATGCAGGCAGGCATCGGATGGGAACTCAGAGGTGGTATTCTACCTGTAGCAGAAATCGTGGGTGACCCTACCCCTCACCTCTATGGCATCCCATTTAGGCACTTTTTTCGCCCAAAGCGCATCACGGAAGGCTGAGCGCATGCACGGAGGTGCATGCTCACATTTGCAAACTGGTAGGGAAGGTAAGTGAATACCATCCCTGGGGAAACTATGTAAATATGTGAATGCAGACAGGTGGATGTACACTATGGAATCCGGGTAGAAGGTGCTTCAGGCAAGCACTAGGTATGAGATTCTTGGAAACTCATACTCCGTAATGCACTTCCCAGGAGAAAAGTCAGTGGGAATGACTTACAGGAGTAACTTGTGATCTTCCCTGCCAGCTTTCCCATTGACTTATCGTATGGGGATCCAGAAGAGAAGGTCTCAAATGGCAATTATGGGACTGCAGGATGGGGCAACTATTGTAAGTGCAAGCTGGTTGCCAAGCATTCAGATTACAATCATGTGACTGGGGGAGGTTGCTGGGACATTAAAACTTGGAGAAGTCATAAGTATGGCTCATTGAGCGCCATCACAACTTTGAACAATTGCTGGTGGAGTAGTGTAGCTGAAGAGTACTTTTAATAGCTTTAATGGATTAAGGAACATTAAGAAAAAATTGTGGGATCAAACCAAAGATTCCCAGAGCTTCCAACAAGATTTTTTTTATTGTAGTTTTATTACATTAATAACTACCCTGTTTCCCTGAAAATAAGACCTCCCCAGATAATAAGCCCAATTGGGCCTTTGAGCCCATGCACAAAAATAAGCCCTCCCCGAAAATATTGCAACACAGCAGCAGCCATAAGGTGACCACGCTTGCTGCCTCCTGCACCTCAAAAATAATGAGACCTCCCCGAAAATAAGGCCAAGCGCTTATTTCAGGGGTCAAAAGAAAATAAGACCCTGTCTTATTTTCGGGGAAACACGGTAGTCTCCATCCACTTGTTCATGTTCCTAAGCAATTGATGTTCAGAATATAATTTTGATTATTAGCCACCTGATTTATTTCTCAAATTCCCACTTAAGGCTAAATTGATGTAAATGTATTGGTTGTATCAACTGAAAATAAAATGAGAACCTTTGAACTGGTTACCAGAAAAATAAAGTTAAAAGACTGCTAAATGCTGAAAATCCACCCCACATACATTCATGTATATGTAGATACAACATAATATTTCCACTAACTCACCTGGGTACAACTGTTTAGTTGGGGCACTGAGTTGTGCATTTTTTGAAACTCTGTAGGCAACATCTGATCCTTTGGAATTCTTTCTGTTTATGCAAATTCCTGATGTTTTTGATATTCCTTCTGGAGATTTATGAAATTCTAATGCTTTCAGTACATCAACTGGTTCAGCTGAAACATAAGGGGAAAAAAGAATTTAGAATATTCATAGTTCATATAGTTATCCATCCTTTAAAAAGAGGGCGTTTATATGGAGTTCTGTATCATTTCTCATACTATGACAAAAAAACTCTAAGCAATCAGTGATCCAACCACAAGGCCAACCTTGGTCCACAAAATTAACCAGATTCTATCATAATTCCTGAAAGCCAATGAAATATTGACTTGAGCATTAGCAGACTGCTGTCTGTCCAGTCTGCAAATGAATTGTGAATTGACAGAAGAAATGCAAACACCTATAGAGTGAAGTGTCCACACCTCACTTTTTCAATGGTGCATTTGTCATCACACATACTTTAAAGAGAAAAATGAAGTACAAATCTATTCTTTAGTTATCACACACATATTCTTACAACCCCCACAAAAGGCAAATACCGCTTGTGCCCTTGATATGGTCATCTAGTATAACTTGGCTAATGTCTTCTATTTGGTCAACTGGCTTTTTTGAGAATGAACCTGAGATTTTTCCCCCACTCTTGAATGCCCTGAGTTGTCTCACTCCGTAGCCAATCCAAACCCTTACAGCAATAGCTCATGACATCACTTCCTGAAAACACCGTTCATGGCAGACTAGAATGAAGATTTGAATGAATTAAGTCCATCTTAAAGATAAAATCATTTAATTATTTAATGGTCTAATGCAACCCTGATAGGCCAATAATCTGGATAACAATCCCAGCTCTAAACAATGTGTAAAGCATGTTAATGCCAATAAAAACAAGGAGACATTCAAACAGGTTAATGAAATTGCCAGGCACAAAAATTCAAGTCCATATGTGAAAGTCCAGTTAAACTGATTTTCGTCAGAGCATCATCAGAACACTGATTATTTTACCTAGTTTGGGCAATTAAATGTTTGCACGAAAACAGCCAAGCTCAGAAAGTACCAAGGATCCATCCTTTCCAACCCTGAGCTTCAAATATTGTCCTTTATTGGTGCCTCGTAGATTTCAACAAGATCAGCAATGAGAGGCCAAGTTTCCTGACAGTTTGTTCATCAAGAATAGTTTGCTTAGCTGAAGGGAGATTTGGATGTTCTGAAACAGCCTTTAAACAAACCTGACACTTCATAGCTATACTGGATTACTATTCCTTCATCTGGGAAGATTGGGAGTTATGGCCTGAGCCATCAGAAGAATGTCTGATTCAGGAAATCCTTTCTACAATAAGAAAACTGGAAAGGCCTGGGTTCTGTCAGAATCATTGTTTCCTGGAATTCTGAGGCAGGAGGCATCGTTAAGTATGTGGCAGGTGAGAGTTTTAGGAAGACTGGAAGCAAAACACATTTAGGAGGCAAGAAAAAAGTGACCGCTAGCATCATCTCCAGGAAGGGGGAAGGGTTGGAGGGGGAAGATGGCCAAAGCATGCTTGCTGTTTCCACAATTAACATTTTCAAAATGAAAAAAAGGAGCAGAGTGAGCAAAGAGCGAAAAGTCAGCCATTGCTGCCATACTAACCAACTCCTTCCTTGGGCATTCATGTCATTTGATGGCCAAAGCTGTCAAACTATCTCACTAACTGAGTTGGCAAGTGGACAATCTTTTCAGGCGAATCCAACTTCCAACATCTTCCAGACCTTCTGCAATAATAATGGTTTCCCTGCTGTGAAACCAGGGACTTCTAGTAGAAAAGCGAAACAATCCTAAAACCTCACTTGCAGACCATTTCATTCACCAGCTACATTTCTAGCAGACAGGAGACCAAAATCAGATAAGCAAAAGAAGAGGTAAAAACCTCAACAGAAAAGCTCAGCTATATTGAGCATATAATGGCAAGTACTAAGGTAATTACATAATTGCCAAGAATTAAGATAACATTAAATCTGTCAAAATTCAATGAATACACACACTTTCCACGGTTGCCAACATTTTTTCTCTTAATGCTATAAGAATCTACGTTAAACCCATCAAAACCACATTAAAGCTACCAATATACCATTTGATTGAAGTATTCCTTTAAGACCAAAATGACTACATGTCAATTTACTTGGAATTAGAGTTTACAGGGTGCAAACTAAGCCAAAAAAACATTGTTAATTTGGTTTTGGATTAACTTGTGTTTCAATTCAGTTGTCTGTGATTTATTCAACAAATCATGGGAAAAGATGGGCTTGCATTATGAATGATGCATAATTAGTGCAATCATTGAGGCTGACCCCAGATACTTTATGCCCTCAGTGTATTGTTCTATAAATATTTATTTGGAAGAAGGAGACCATGAAAGGTAGTAGAACCTAGTTGTGAGACACTATGGACAGGATGAGCTGCAAGGATATTGGCACAATCATATATTTAATTGCATTATTTCTATTACAAACATGGATACATGACGCAACATTTTATATCTTGTTGCTACTGTTCTAGCTATGAGTATCACAGATCATGAGATTAAAAGATGGTACCAATTATTCACTCACCGATCTGGCTATTCTCAATTATAGAACAGCAGGAAGGACCTCACATGTCTTCAGAAACATAAAGTTTCTAGAGAGGTACCCTCAGAGAATGCAGCGTACATACCATTTACAAAATTATGATATAGCATACAGGAGTATGGAGACAGTCTTACAGAATGCAAGAACTATTAAGTAAAGTTTAATTTAGACTGGGTAAGGAAGACAGGGTGAGGAAAAATCTCAAGGTAACCATGCCTTGGTTCTATTTGATATAAGAGGAAGCAGAGGAATATAGGTTTCCAGGGTTCTGCTATCCAGAGATGGTATTCAGCCGGTTCAGACTGGATTGGGCAAACAGGTAGCAGAGATCAGTGGGCCTGCCCCGCCCACCTGCCCCAGCTCTATGCCGTCTTATTTAGCCTTGTTTTTGAGGTTAGGCACAAGTGGAGAAGGCGCGTTCACGAGCACAGTGTATGCACGGAAGGCCGGGCACATGCGCAGAAGGTGCACATGTGTGAAGTGAGCGTGCCCACGCATGATGAATTGGTGGTAAAAATAAGTGAAACCCACTGCCGCTGCTATCACACATATTTCAATAAAATAGAGTTCTACTAATCCATGTATTGACTGCTGCCTGACCTGTATACCTGAATGAGCTGATACACAAACACACACACACACACACACAGAGCTATCTACAAGATTTCTTCAAAAGATAAGAAGACATTCTGTAGTAAATCACATATCTCCCATTAACACAGATAAACCTATTTCCTAGACTAGGACTCAAATCTAACAGACACAGTTCTGCTAGATAACATTTTTTATTGTAAAAAAGAATGAACCCAGGTTAAACAATTCATTGCCTAGTGCAAGGATATGAATGTAAGTTACATTCATAGGTCTAGTAGTAAAAACCCATATTTCTTTCTGCTCTTTCCATGACTTTATAGACTCTTTGTAAAATGTATGGTGGGCTTAAAGCTGAGCAGATACTAAGCATCTACATAACCAACAATTCAGGTCTAAGAAATACAACCTGTTAGTTTATTTATCACGATAGTGATAAATTGGTAATAAATATCAGGAAGTGGAAAAAAGGAAAATTGATGCATTAATACACAAACTACCCCTACTTGTAGAAACTTGTGGGGTTGACGTTGAGTTTGGTCTGGGGATAAATTTAATGTCTTATTTCTTTTATTTCAGTCAGTACTTCTACTTTATGTTACCTACACATATACAAGCCAGACTTTTGACTTTTATCCTTTAGTCCATATTTCTTCCATTAAAAAAAATCAAGCATAATGTACATTAACATCAATTAGTATAAGAGCCAAATCACTGTAGACCAATACTGGAAAAACATAAAAATAATTTTAATGGAGTAACTCAAGATCAAGCTCCTCTAGCATTTCCATTAATGGTCTAAAAGCATCACCTTTTAGAGTTTATTAATAACAGCTACTCTTTAGTGCAAGATCATGTTTCTATGTTTATACAGCAGTCAAGCCAAGGGCACAGTCTTTCATACAACTTTTCATGTGGGCTTTGGATGAATTATCTAGGAAGATACATGCAATATGATCTCAGTATGTATTTACTAAACCAATGCTTAAAGGTAAAGGTTCCCCTCGCACATATGTGCTAGTCATTCTCAACGCTAGGGGATGGTGCTCATCTCTGTTTCAAAGCTGAAGAACCAGCGCTGTCCGAAGACGTCTCCGTGGTCATGTGGGTGGCATGACTAAATGCTGAAGGCGCATGGAACACTTCCCCCCAAAGGTGGTTCATATTTTTCTACTTGCATTTTTACATGCTTTTGAACTGCTAGGATGGCAGAAGCTGGGACAAGTAACGGGAGCTCACTCCGTTACATGGTGCTACAGATTCGAACTGCCAAAGTGCTGACCTTTCTGATCGACAAGCTCAGCGTCTTAGCCACTGAGCCTTAACTTTACATAACCAGGGCCAGCACACAAGTCTGTTTAAACCAGATATGAGCAGTGTGGAATGCAATTTGCCCATAAATAGGACCTAGTCTACTAACATTTTAGACCTCGAGGTCTAAAGAACAATTAAAATAGCCATGAAGTAGTAGCTGAACTAGAGATTCATATGCCAGGAAATGAGATTCAATGTCTCCTTGAGGACATGCTCAGCCTAGAAATTTGTCATTAGTACTAGATGTTGTTCTTACTGCTATATTTTACAAAACAGTGATTCAGAACTACAGAAAGCTACTGTAAGATCTTCAGCAGATCCCAATACAACTCATCTCTGTTTAAAAGCACCTAGTTATACTTGATAGCGAGCAGACTCTGGAACTTGAAATGGTATGAGAGAATAACCTTGGGAGACAGAACAAAGAGCCACAGTGAAGGAAACAGTCAGACAAGAGGGAGCTTAACCACAAAAGGAATATGACATAGCAAACATCTCAGAAGGTACCCTCCCTATGTTCTTGGACTGTAAAGGTGACCGGAGGGGAGGAATGTACATTCAGACTTACAAGATTCTCTTAATGTAACCTTACAATAAAGTAGAATTAGTCCATCTGCTTATGCTTTTTGTCTGGACTATCTTGAAAGGCTGACAGGACTACTTGCTAGTTAGAATTGTTACCATATATCCTTTACTAAGGGACGTGGTGGCTCAGTGGCTAAGACACTGAGCTTGTTGATCAGAAAGGCCGGCAATCCAGCGGTTCAAATCCCTAGCACCATGCAATTGAGTGAACTCCCGTTAATTGTCCCAGCTTCTGCCAACCTAGCAGTTCGAAAGCATGTAAAAATGCAAGTAGAAAAATAGGGACCACCTTTGGTGGGAAGGTAACAGTGCTCTGTGCAACTTCAGTGTTTAGTCATGCTGGCCACATGAACACAGAGACGTCTTCGGACAGCGCTGGCTCTTCATCTTTGAAACAGAGATAAGCACTGCCCCCTAGAGTGAGGAATGACTAGCACATATGTGCGAGGGGAACCTTTACCTTTTATCCTTTGCTAACTATTTATTTCCAAATAGTAGGAACATCCAGAGGTAATGCCTAAAGAGAAAGTTTGCCCATGGGGGTAGGGGAAACTATACTGGAGATTTCTGTTTTATATAAATTCATTTATTACCATTACTAAATCATACCAGGCAGCAGTAAACATTACCTCAATAAATACTGTTAACAGCTTTGCTGAGACGAAATGCCTGACTGATAAAAGGAACTGAAAGAGCCAACGAACGGCTCTGCCCCTATATCATTTCCCTTGCACATGCTCTCTAAAGACTGTTGCCACCACTAGACTTATCTCAAGTGCCCAACTAAAATAGAGTAAATTAAAAAGAGCATCAGAACATTAGCAGGAGGAATACTTAGTTAGGTCAAGAGTTAAGCAACCTTTCTTGCCCTGGTCCTTCTCCAAGAGGCTAACTCCCCTGCTCGGCATTTGTCTTACAAGGAAATCATTGAGTTCTTCGAGGTTCCCATGATTGGCTTTGATAGTAGCCAGATGGCTAAATATCCTGTACTAGAGGAGGATTTTTCCTATTTACATATGTTAAACATTGCTTCTTTTAGAGAGATATTATTTTGCTGAAAACGTATATTCCCTGTGTGGATATGCAAGAGCCAAGTTAAATGTATGGAATGCATTTTCTTCAGGATAGTATCAGAAGAAATGGTAAGTCGTGAACTTATAAAGCAAGCAAGAAACATGATGTACTCAGCACTAGTAAAAGGCAGGAATCCTAAGTATACAAGAGACTGCAGAGAAAATAAAATTGTAGCAATGTGGAGTGGTAAATCAATTACTTAGTTTTTGAAATTTTGCAGATAAGATCCTTGCGCATAATACATATCTGCTGAAAAAAAGTAGTCAATCCACAAAGAATATAAACCACAACACAAATAAGTCTAAGCTTCACAGGTTCTGGGGGGGGGCAGGGATTAATTTTAAACAGGATTTCCTTTGGACTTTTTTGGGGGGGGTTGGAAAAGAAGCAAAGTATTCACTTGGGCTTTGATTGAGTATAACTCCTCTTTGTATATTCAGCCTCTGAAATGCCAGAAGCTGAAAGAAATGGGGTCAGTAGGAGTAGGACACATGGTAAGTTCTTACCTGAAAAGGCCCAGCAATTCCAGGGATAGAAAAAAAAATGAAAATAGACTTGAATCAGAGGAAATATACTATTCAAATTTATTCTATTTATTAAATGTATATTCCATCCATTTCTCTTTTCAGAGCAACTGTGGACATATGATGGAGGCAGAAGCACACAACTGCAAAGTCCAGTTACCCTACTTACTTAGCAATTGTCAGGGATGGGATTCAGTGGTGGGATACGACCGGTACGCCCCAGTACAGGCGTATCAGTGCCTGCTAGGAGCACCAGGTACCGTTCCGATATGGTGCTCTGGACGGCCGCCTGCCCGCCCATTCTCCTTACCGCTATTTGAGCTGACCAGGGCATTTGCGCACATGCACGGAGTGTACAGCGCCTGCGTTCCGCTCTGCTGAGCAGCTGGAGTGTCATAGGCGGGGGGTACGCATGCGCGTGCTGTGCATGTGGTGGGCGTTCGGCCTCATTGCACCGTACCAGTTGCAACGGGATCTGGAACCCACCACTGGTGGGATTCTACCAGTTTGGGTGAACCGGTAGCTCCGAAGATCAACTGGGAGCGAACCGGTTTGCTCCCATGAGCAAGTGGGTCCGCCTGCCCGGCCCTGCACTTTACCTACCTTTATCTTCTCAGCTGAGTCACGCGGCAGAGTGGATTGCCGCACCTCAGCTGCTTTCCTTCCCAAGCAGTAATCTGGAAGGTACATCTTCTACTACATTTCACACACACACACACACACACACACACACACACACACACACACTACAATAATATGAAAAGGAAGACCTGCATATGAGAGCTAGTTTGGTCTATCGATTAAGGCGCCAGGCTAAAAACTAAGAGACTGTGAGTTCTACTTCTGCTTTATGCATGAATGTCAACAGGTCTACTGTCTCTCGCAGCCCAACCCAATTCATAGGGCTGATGTTGTGAAAAGAGGATGAGGAAGAAGTATTAGGCATGTGTGCCTCAAGTTGTTTATAAAAATAATAAAGCACAAAAGAAATAAGTAAAATATTATGTTCTGTTTTGTGCTAGACTGCTGTTCTATGTTGTGTATGCTAATTACATGCATAGGTAATTATGTTGTAGGTTATGAACCATTTATTCTTCACTGATCCCATCCCCTGCCAAACTATTCTACCTGCCAGTCCATTGAGCCACCAAGACAAAACAAATAGCCAGAAGATTTTGAACTAGGTCAGGATTCATCTTCAGAAGACATGACGTTTGCATGCATCTGTCTGGGGCAAGTTAAGAAAATGAACATATACCAAGATCATGTAACACTCAAGACCAAGATTCATAAAATGTCAAGGTTCTAAAAACTTGTGCTTGCCTAATCTACATTTTCTAACTTGGTGTCCTGCAGTTTTACTGGCACTACAGCTCTCCAAAGTCCCAAACTAAACATGGGACCTATGGGAAGTGGTATAAATTGAATTCTAGAAGTTGTAGTTCCAGAACAACTGGAGGAAAACAGGTTGGGAGAAAACTCTGATTTCGGCCAAGGATGGGTAAATACTATCTAGTGGTCCACATGTAAAGACTGCAGCCTCTATTACGCCTAACAGTTTGGAAGAAAAGGCTTGTGTTTGCTGTATAAGTTGCTATCAGTTTATGTCAAGAACTGATTCTAGAACCATTTCCGGCCTGCAGAACAGGAGATGCCCCATCATTTTGTAACATCTGATTGTTCTCTTTTTAATATATATATATACACCCTAGATTACTGAATTCCTCACTTGAATTAAAAGATGTTCTCCTTACTACAGAGTGAGGACACATGGGGTTACTTTTGAATTCTTCCGGAAGAGAGTTGGGGAACACAAGAACCAAACCATCTTCATGATTAATGCAGGGCTTTGGGCTTTATGAAGACTGTAGGATCAAGTTCAGGATATTAAAAACTTGATCCAAGTCATTAACATACATTTATTTGCTGAGCAAGAAAAGAAGCTGCTATCCAGATGCATTTTGCAGGACTATTATTGCTGCAGCTTACACGTTTTAGAGCTGGTGCCCATGTTCCTCTCTAACTTAATAATGCATCTGCGATTATCGCATGTGTGTAAAGACGAGTGTCCATAACACCTCAAATTCCTACAACATCACACTTTAATTAACAAGGCTGCTCACAGAGAACTTACAATCAAGTCAGGACCAAACACTTGGGTAACTAGCATAAGAAATGTCCTTTATGCAAAGAAACAAAATTATCAAAGTGCACTAGACAAATACAGGTAAATCAATTTCGTTTATCTAAAAATTAGGTTGTTTGAGTCAAACCAACCTGTAAGCCATGAAAGGGAACAGGATGTAGCACTCCTGTGTTCTGTTTCCAGGTTGGAAACAGAGTTTCCATTGATGGAAATTGTTCTTTATTGCTTTTAGCTGTTTTGTCCTCCGTTCTGCTGCTGTTTTTTTTTTAATTTTAGGCAATGTTTTAGTAATACTTTCAGAATATTCAGTTGCATACCTACTTTGAAAACTCTTTTGAATGGTAGCATGCGAAGCTTTTAAGGTTAATGGACAAGTTTTTTTAAAAAAAACTGGCAAAAAGGATGAATATTCGTTTTAATTAACTAGCATTCAATTAGCATATGTTCACTTTCTTGGTGTTTATGGTTTTCATTTTGTTTCATTTATTATTTCATTGGCAAAAATATAGAATAATAATTTCATCATTAAAGAAAAAACTGGCAAGGAAGCTAAGCAAGTGATTTGCAGCTATACCCAGAGGAAAAATACCTCATTTACAACAATCAGTCAAAACAAGAATGTTGAAGGAAAATTCATACACTTCTCTTATTGGTGAGAAATGTATTAGAATTATAAGACATTCTTAAAACAATTGTACAATACAATAACTATTATATAGGCATATTATATTTGCAAAAATCCAGATGACCATTAGTTGGCAGCAAAACAAGACAGAAAATTCATATTCTTTGCTGCCACCTTGTGGTCATCTTCAGTTTTTTTCAATCTAGATATGGGATGTCAATATTATTGCTGGAATATTGGAGAGAGGGAGGAAAAAATTCAAATTTTAAGAGAGAGTAATCTTCAAACATTTATAGAACACTTTGGTGAGAACTAGGAGTGAAATTATACATCATAGATATATTCTACAGGGTAAAACAATATTTATGTAGATCTTTCTGAACAATCAGATCTTTAAAGTCCATATACTGTAAGGATAATCAGCTGAATGGGAATTGGTTTTGAAGAATAGCATTAAAGCCTTTTATTATTCAGTGAAAGCAAATTAATTCAGCTCTGTCAATACAAATAGCTAGTCCTGTGCCCAAATTCCTTCTGCACATTTTTTTACTCAACATCCTTCAACTTGGTGGAAAGAATTTCATTCTGATTCCAAGAATACAATTTTAAAATTGCATTGCACAGTGAGCAGAATTCTTGCACTTACTTTAGTTACAAAGTAGCCAATCTATGAGAATATTAAGGCTAGGCCCAAACTGTGAAAAGGTCCTTTGACTTTTTGACTATTTCCCACCGAAATAGAGTCATAAATTCAAATAGGGACGTGCTAAGCCACTGAATCAAATTAGATGGTTTTATAGCACTTTCTTTTTAAAAAGAAAATGTTGGGATTTTTTGTGTTGCACTATACCATGTTGCAACTTCATTTTTACACATGGAGAATGCTGATAGGGTGGCTTGAGTAGTGTGATGGGTTACATGAATAGCCATCTTATTAATTTTATCATCACATTAAATACTTTTGAAGAGGCAACATCTACAAGGCTTTGGGTCTCATTCATTTCCTCAGCTCTCAGAATTTTGAATGTGGCCAGAGAGTTGACTTTGTTCTTTTGTGCTAAGAGGATGTTATATTTCTATGCTGGGCTTGAAGATGAGTTCCAGGCTGTCTAATCCAGTCTGAACCCTTGGATCAAACCTTATTTCCAAATTTTGGAATGAGTGAACAGATGTCTGGTGGAAAACTAAACATTTAATCTCTCAAGAATAGACAGGATGGGGATAGAAGCAACAGTTTGAATGCTATTTTTCCCTATGCTTATTTCTGTTAAATTGTATATTTCATTGCTAGTTGCTTCTGCTGTCTCTGCAAACTAATTAGGAGTATTGCCAGGAAGCCTCAATCTCGACATTACTCTCCCGTTAGGTGAGTGCACTTAGCAGCCAGCTATGCTAACTCTCCTGGCAAGTGTGGTGATTGCAAGCAGCAAAATTATACCAATCTGTTGTGTGTGGACTTCTCCCCACAGGCTGAATTGAAAACAGACATATAGGCAAACAAGACCATAGAAACTTTCTTGATTTCTTGCAGAAAAGCTAAGCAGCCATTACCAAAGAAATGTCAGTGATTGCTGTATATCAAATGCAAATTCTATTTATGCTACAATCAATGTTCAAGAGGTTTGTTCCTCTTTCTCCTGCCTTCTCCATATAATGGGCTGGAAGTGACTGTCATATTGGGAGGGGGGAGTGGAGGTTCCATCTGTTTCTTGTTTTACCAATGGCAGAATTGTATCAGCGTTTGTTTGTTCTTGATTGTGCAATGTAAGAGCTAGTTCTTATTCTCAAGGAAGAACTCAATGGTCAACCTTTTGATTCTTGCCAGAAGAGGCTAAACCAGCCAGCCTCATACTACATGGAAGCCATTGATAAGAAGGACCTTTTCAGGATGAGCCAAATATTTTGGTTGTCCAACAAATCAAGTGGTCTTCTCCTTCACATTCCCACCTCATTTTTTAAAAGCTATTTTATTGAGCTTAGCAACAAAATCTTGGGGATGTTAATTGGCCATAAATGGGTGTTTGGGAGCTGTTTGTGGGTTACTCTCTTCTGGTTAATGCGTTGATGTAGCCAGATGTTTAATTAGATTTCAACAAACCACAACCTACCATGATATGTGAATCACGTAAATGGATGTGATTGAGTGCCACCTGGTTCCTTTATGCACAGCAATCATTTTGACAGTTTAACAACTGTAATAAAGACAGGCACTAACGCAAATACTGAGCAGTTGCACCTACTGCCATGACAGCATCACAGTGGTTACACATAATATGCCAAGGTGCCTTCACACAAATGTTGCCATTAATGTCTTTGCATCCTGACATCTGATACAAGTGTGTGTAAGTCTTGCCGCATGTGTGATGGCAACCAAGTCTGGAAACCAGAGTCTCCTGAATGAGGAAATACATAGGCCAAGTAAATACCTTTACTTGAATACATATAGAGATTTAGGTTATGTTAATCTTGATTTGGGAGATCATTTGGCTACTGAGATTCAATTCTGCAAATTTATGAAACTTAACAATTTCACATCTTAATAACATGCACAACAGTAGCGGGATTCAGCCGGTTCTCTCCAGATCGTGTGAACCGGTAGTGGCAATTGCAGAAGGCTCCACCCACCCACCCCCAGACATAACATGCGAGCACTGCGCATGCACATAATGCTTTGTGCATGCGCAGAGGTGGCGCATGTGCTCACATTTGCAAACCGGTAGGGAAGGTAAGTGAATCCCATCTCTGCTACACAAGATAAGTTAATTTTAATTTCTTGTACTGAATATATCATTATTTTGGCTTCTTCCAGAATCCCAACCTCCTCACACACAAGTTTCTTTAAAACGAAAAGAGCACTCTTAAACACTAGTTTATTCTAAAATCACAGTTATCAGATTATGCTAGCCCAGCAGCCTTGCTATATTAACTTGTATAGTTTGCATAGCATACTGTTTTCTTTCTAAAATAATGCCTTAATCTGACAGCTGGTAATACACTTTTCTGTGTTAGTTCAGAAGTAGTGAATGGGTGATTTGTGGCTTTGGGGCTGTGGTATCTTCATTCCAAAATACTAAATGTTTTTTTTTTCCAGGAACAATTTCTTTCTCCAAAGCATAAGGGATGCCTTCTGCTTTCATTTAGCTTACTTGGACCCAACAGTAAATTAACAAATGGTTAAAGATTTTTTTCCCCTTAAAGGAAGCAGGAAAGTATGGTGAGAAAAAGAGCAAAGTTCTTAAAGTTTGCTGATAAAAAAAAATCCAGTGTTTTGGTTATAGAAACTTAAACAGAAAATGTGACAAATATAATTATCCCAGTAGACTTTTGTTATTATTATACTTACAGCATTATTGTAATAGTTCTTTTTTTGGGGGTAGTTTTCTATACTAAAACAGGCCAAATGGCCACAGAGCAGGAAAGAAATATGTCCCCTGACATGGCAACAGCACAGTGGACAGAAATTAGACATCCCAAGGAGAACTGTTGAGATTTATTAAAGGATCCTCCATAATATATTAATTAGATGTTGAGTGGAAAATGAACGTGGGATTTAGATTATATTTTTTTAAAAAGATTTTTTGGGAGGGATAGATCCATCCCAGCTGTTGGCCATCATCTGTTCTGAAGTTTGAGTTGACCCAGCCTTCACACTATCCTTATCTTGACTGCAGGAGACGTTTCCTCTTTTCATTGACTGTCTCTGAGAACCGGGTCTAAATTCCTAAGGCAACATTAGGTTGCCTTTTCCTCTGTAGAGCTATTCCCAATACACAGAGCATCTGAAAGCAGGAGTGGTGGCAAATGGGACACAAACAGGCAAAACCAGCACACATTGCCCAGTTTTCTCTCTGCCCCTTTTGAATTGTACGGAAACTAACAACTTTTTAAAAGTTATTATTTGCAGGCACTCCTCATTTTATTATTGACACATTTAGTGACCAAAGTTACAACCATGATGAAAAAGTAACTTTGTGACCACACTTCGCATTTACAATTTTCATAAATCTGTAAAATAAAGGAAAGCTGGAGTAAGATTGTAAGCACGGTTGCTGTTTCATTTATCAACTATTTCTCTTAATGACGGATTTCTGGCCCCAATTGTGATTACTAAACAAGAACTACCTGTATTTTATTTTTGGAGTTAGTATGGCTGTTCAGAATTCGTGATTGGGATTTAAAAAAAAAACAGTGGGACAAAAAGAAAGAGTTTAATGTTTGATGTATCAAAATAGAAATATATGGAACATCCCAAACTGCTGATGAAGACAAATTCTTATGTCCTAACAACTTCCCTGATCCTTTTTACCAGAAATGCCAAAAGCTCAACTTGAGATCTTCTGGATGTAAAACTGAGCTATGAACTAATACTAAGCTATGAAGTACAGCATAGCAGTAGCATTTAGGCTCATATACCATCCCACAGCACTTCACAATGGTTTCTGGGTGGTTTACAATGTAAGCCTTATTTGAATACTGTCCTCAACAATCTGGGTCCTCATTTTGCCGACCTTGGAAGGATGGAAGGCTGAGTCAACCTTGAACCCTGTCAGGATCGAACTCCAGGCTGTGGGCCTGTAATATTGCACTTTAACCACTGCGCCACCAGGGCTCCCCGTATTGTCAAAGCAATTGGTTTATTGACTGATTTCATCAAAGCAATGCTTTCCGTTATTTATTAGAAGGGCTGTGCATACTTCAAAACCAATTTGCAAAAAGGGCTCCGGATGTCATGTGAATGTGAGCACATCTCTCTCCTGTTCATCACGGCAGGCATATTCTTTCAAGGTCCTGTCCAGAAAGGTGCTGCTCTCAATTTGCGCCAAAGCGGGTCTTCAAAAACCATTTCCAAAATGGCCACAGCCCTCTTTATTACGCTCAACGTTTGCTTCCAGAACCCTCCTCCTTTGAGCCTTGTTCCCATGCCCTTTTAATCGCTTATTGCAACAGTCCACTTTGCAAGGCCAGCAAGCAGGCCCTATTTCATCTTATGACCTCAAATGCATTCAATGATCCTTTTAATCCCAAATTTCTAGTTCTCTAGAGAACATCAAACAAGCAAGAGATATCTAGGATTATGAAAGACATCCCTGTTCTACAATCGCCTCAGCAGACAAGTTTACAGACACAGATTAAGATTAAAACTGCTTAAGATAAAAACATGCACATTTCTTCCATGTTGCAGAATGGGGAGAGGTCTGTTCTGAGGTATGTTTTTTAAAAAATACGTAAGTCAGCAACAAAATAGGAAGCCATTTCTTAGAAGGAGTGGCTTAGCAGTGAGGGAGGAAAAATCTACCTTCCTTTCCTTACAGGATTTTTTTCCCCCTCCTCTCACCTCCTTGTAAAGGGCAAGTAAAGAACTGCAGGACTTAGACAACATACCAGGCATATTTTTGTGTCAGCTGCCAGACCAGAAAGAGAGAGAGAGAAAAAGAGATCAGTGTTTGGCCACTGAAAAGGTTTTTCAGGCTGGACCTTGGTTCTTTTCACAGTCAAAGTTAAGGATGTGCAATGAAGAGATTGGGGTTGTATTACTCTCTAATCCCTGGGATTCAAAACCAGGTCTGTGGGTGGAACTAGCTAGAGTTTATTTCAGATTTCTCCTCATTGTTTTCTAATCTGATCACCTTTCCTAATTCAGTAGATAAGATTCTAGGAATTCTGCCTAACCTGCTTTGAATGGTATCTGAGAAACAGGTAAAATATTAATGTAATCGGAAAAGAATTTTTTTTTTGGCAACTTTAGCAAACACAATCGATCAGCACCTGCTACCTCAATGTTTCTACTGTAAAGTTCACTGAAGGCTGTATTTTAGAAATTCCTCACTAAATTTAAAACTGCTAACCCATTAAACAATACGCCTTAATAAAACTGTTGTTTTATTCATCTACTAGACTAGAGAAATGTTGAACAAAGTAGCCTATTCATGCATCCTTGGCAACTGACTTTATATTACAAAAATAATCCACACAAAAAATCTTTTCCAAAAGATTTCCAAAAAAAGATGAGAAAATACATTAAATGTGTTTACGTATAGCAGCTGCTTCATGAAAATGAAGCATTGTTTTCTTCTTTCTTTCTTTCTTTCTTTCTTTCTTTCTTTCTTCTGTCTGTCTGTCTTTCTTTCTTTCCTCCCTCTCTCTCTTTCTCTCTCTCTCCCTCTCTTTCCCTTTACTAGCTTTATAAATAACTCAGGGCAGCAAACATACCTAATAATATTTCCTCCTACTACCCAGCAAGGGTCCAGACCAGAGTTCTGAAATAAATATGAATTTATTTATATTTATTAAGTAAAATAATGCACTGTCATTTTAATATTAGAGCTAATTTACATTCATTTTTAAAGTAGTATCTTTAGAATATCTAGATGCTATTTTACAGTGGCTTTATTTAAATAAATTGTGTGTAGTGCATTATTATTTTCCAGTGTTCTTCTACCATTGCATGGGAGACAGTTTATATCTATTTTACATCTTGGAGGCCTTGCTAACCACAACAAAGAGAAAAGTAAAAGAATGCAACTTTTAACCTATGCCTTTCGGAAATGCCAAATGAGCTCTCTCTCTCTCCCACTTAATTTTAATGTCTGCTAAAATGATCAAAAGTTTGACTGCACTTCAAACAGCTACCACTGTTCAGTAAAGAACTTGAGGACTTTTCTGGGAAAAGAAACAAAGAACAGCATGTCTGCAGATTTCTTTTTGGCATTCTAGAAAAAAAAAGGCAGATATTAGGAGGTGATGGAGGGATTTGTCAAAAGTGTGATTTCTTAATCACTCTGTCAAATTGACATCAGACAGCAGCATTCCAAAATATGTCTACCCAAAGGGCAGTTTCATCAAAACATTCTCCCATATTGCATACTTCAGTGAATTACAACCCTAGAAGTATTAACACAGCAAAACGAGCGTCTGCCTATTTCCAATCATCTGGACTGCACTGGGAGAATAGTAAGATTCACTCCTTTTAAAAAAGAAAAAAGAAAAATACTGCTTAGCCTTTGATTTCTCAGGAAAGAAGTGCAGAGCAAACCAGTTGGTCCGGGAGAGGAATCTCCAAATCATATTTGGAACTTTGGAAGAAAGGAACGTTAAGAAAACAGTAGCTGCATTTCCCCCCACACACATCCCTTCTCTGAAAGCTTTTCTTGGCACCAAGCAAGAAAATAGTAATCCTACCCCTGCCTCTGAGCTGAAAGCGTGGCTTGACTTCTGTGCCCACAGCTTTATTTCAGAGCAGTCCAGCAGGGGGCAGATAGACAGGCTGAGGTGACTGACAGGTCCAGTCCAAGAGGTGAGCAGGAACCCAGAGGCTGAACAGGAGCTTTCAGGAAGCATCTTTCTCCTCTCCTTAGCGCTTAACAGTTGAGTCAATGAAAAGAAACATCCCATTCAGAAAAGCAAGTAGTACTTTTAAAGGGAAAATTGTCACAATGGAGTCCTCATATTACCATGGCTTTGGGATGTAAAAGAGGAAGGAAGGAAGGAAGGAAGGAAGGAAGGAAGGAAGGAAGGAAGGAAGGAAGGAAGGAAGGAAGGAAGGAAGGAAGGATACACACTATACAATAGGTTCAACAGATTTCACTGGACAGAAGAAGTTAACAAAGAATGTAGTCACAAGGCAAATCTGTGGAGAATAGAAGGGAAGGGATAAACAAATTGCTATAAAACCAAACTTGGGGAAAGTTCCTCTAATTTCCCAGGAAACCTCCACATCATGGATCCCAGGTATCCAGTTTAGAACTCATTCAGTTTATTATAAACAGTGCCGGTATGTTGTCCCAATATCCCTCTTCCAATAGGGAAAAAATAGTCGTATTATTATGTCATCCTCCCCCTGAGTCCTTCTCTCTCTCTCTCTCTCTCTCTCTCTCTCTCTATCTCTCTCTCTATCTATCTATCTATCATCTATCTATCTATCTATCTATCTATCTATCTATCTTCTTAGTAAGATTCAACATCTGCAGCTCCAGAAACTGCAGACTGACACGTGCCCACCTATGGGACCATTCATTCCATTCTGGTCCTCCTGCCAAAGATGCACCTAAAGGGGAGGGGGAAGGGAGGAGTTTCCTGCTCCTCTGTGCATTGCCCTCCTGTTTCAGCTTTGCCACGTAAGCTGGCTAGAGTCAATGGGGACTTTGGGACAAGCAACCGGAGAGTGGGGGCAGGTAAGGTAATATTTGAGATGGGTTAAACCCTCGGGCTCTCTGAATGTGACCATCTTAGCTTCTTCTGAAGTCGCCTTGTTGGCTACCCACTACACACCTGCTGAGCATCCCTGCATCACTCAAAAGTTCTCAAGCACGTCAAAGACAGATCAAGCAAGGGATTATCAAGACATTTCAGAATCCAAGCTAGAAAGAGCTCTAGGTCCATTTGAAATAATTCCTTTTTTTAAACAAAAAAAGCCTATGGATTTTGTAGTCATAGTGGGAAAGTGAACCAAGCCTTCCCCTCTGCCCCTCCCTTCTTTTCTTCACTTTGGCCAAGCGTGTGTGAATTCACTCAGTTCAATAATCTCAACAACTTCAAGCAAGGAGGTGGTGGGATGGAATTTGCACAAGCCATCTCTTCACAGGTTTCAAAGCTGGCCGACCACCCCAAAAAGTAGTGGGGGGGATTGTTCAAGAGGTTCCTTGCAGTCTTCTCGAGTTTCAGATCTTTCCATTACTGCATCCAGCAACCCACCTCCTTCCCATTCTCCCTTTGCCCCCACGGCTCTTTTTAAACTGGGCGGAGGCGGTATTTCGCGGTCTGATCTTATCTATGGATTTCTGTCGAGAAATAAAACTTTGCTGAATTTAGTTGGAATTTAGAAGAACCGGAGGGAATCTGGATCTCCTCAGGTTCTCTTCCTAGCATCCTTCCCTACACTGAAGTCAAAGAGCTCCTAATTCGAATGTAAGGATCAGCCGAGGTCCGGGGCTCTAGTGACGGCTCAATCAACAAGGGAGGAAAAAAATTCCTTGGAGCATACACAGAGTGTTCCCCAACCCAATCAGCGGGCAGATCCCAGAGTCAACCCCCCCCCCTCCATGTGATCAGGAGGAGAAGCAGGTTCGATCCCCGTCTCACTTGTTAGGGTCAGCTTAGAAATCAGGGGCTGTGACCTGCCCTGATGATGTCTCCTCACCCCAGTCCTATCTCTTCTAGTCGGGGCTTAAGAGGGAGGGGGGGTCCTCTTGGCTCTCTTACCTCCTCGGACTTCCGCAGCTTGGAGCAGAAGCACTGCCGAGACGAGAAGAGCGGGGAAAGCCGAGTCCCAGAACCGCCGTTTCGTTTTCCACCTGGTGGACCACTGCTGACTCCTCTCCATGGT
This sequence comes from Natrix helvetica, assembly GCF_964273705.1. Classification (NCBI taxonomy): domain Eukaryota; kingdom Metazoa; phylum Chordata; class Lepidosauria; order Squamata; family Natricidae; genus Natrix; species Natrix helvetica. The sequence continues at coordinate 81,480,537 of NC_138549.1, read as the reverse complement.
TCGCCCAAACACCGGGCGCGCCAACGGCGACCCACTCGCCCTCACCGGGGCCCCGCTTCTTCTCTCCGCCCGGCTCGCCCGCCCGCGGCCGCCTCCGTCCCGCTTGTATTCCAAGAGACGCTCGGCCTCGACTCCCTTAGGGACCCATCGAGAGCCCAAGGACAGCTGGGTTCAAAAAGAAAAGAAAAAGAAAATCCGCTCCCGGGAAAAAGTGCCGGCTGGAGGAGGTGGGTGTGGGACTTCGGATCGTTGCTGCCGCTCCGTGGGGGTCTAATAGCGCCCGGATCCGGCCCTTCCGATTCGCCTCTCCAGACCGAAAGGAGGAGAGGGGCTTCAATCCTTACGCGAAGAGCTCAGCATCTCCACTAAAGGCTGCATCCCACGAAGGGGGCTGGCCAAGAGGCGCACCGGGAAAGCGGCCGCGGTAGCGAAGAGCGAGCGAGAAGGCGGGCGGGAGGACGGGCGGCCCCCTCCTCCTCCTCCTCCCCCGCCCTCCCATTCTATCCCCCCCTCCTCCTCCTCTCACTCTCTAGGGGTGTCTAAATTGACAGGGAGGATGCCGGGCACAAACCAATTGGAAGTTTCCTTACAACTCGAAAGCCACGCCTGCCGCCCGCCCCTCCCCTTCACCCACGAACTCTCGACCCCGCGTTCCCAAAGAAGTCCATTCAGGTAAGCGGGACACAAGGACGCGCAGCGGCGATTGTGTCACGGCAGCCCCACCCCAAAGGCACGGGGGAAACGACTTGGATGAGGTGCGGTGGGGGCGTAAGGGGACACCCCCACCCCGCAAGCGCTCTTCCCAGGATGAAGACGTTAAGTCAAGTGAAGCGAAGCAGAGTCAAACCCAAACCCCCAGAAATTTTAACCTAAGACTGCCTTCTTGTCGACCTCCCACCATTCCTAAGAGGTCTGTAAGGGGTGTGCATAAGCGCACCAGCGTGCCTACCGTCCCTGTCCTACTGTCTCCATTTATTCATATCCATTTCATTCATACTCTTATTTATTCTTATACCTATTATCTTGTAAACGATTGACAAATCAAATAAATAAATACATACATACATACATACATACATACATACATACATACATACATACATACATACATACATACATACAATAGAGTTGAGCTCTTGGGCTTCATCCCCACAACTGCCCCTCTCTCCCTTTTATTCAATATTGCCCACCGTGGTCGTGGAAAAAGCCGGTCATGGGATATGTAGACCCCAGGAGATGCTTTTGACTTTTAGCAAGGAGGCTTATGACAAAATCCCTTGAAGCCCAGCTGGAAATTCCTTGCTGGACTTCAGGTTGTACAGGTTACCGAATCCTAAAAGAAAAGGCTTTTTGGCACAGCCCCCCTTGTGCGGAAGTAACTGTAGGAACAGGTCAGATCAGGGGGACAGGGAGAGGTGACACGGTCTTTCATATTTTAGGAATTAAGTACAGAGAAAGCTTAAAACTGCCCTTAGCTGCAGATGTTTCAGAAAGGTGGGTGAACATGTGTACAGGCATGGTTATATACCCATAGATGTTCTCCTGGTACCAGACGGCCAAGGAAAATAATGAAAATATGCTTAGACAATTGGCAGATAGGATGAATGCAGGCAGTCAACTTATGAACACCGCTGAGCCCAAAATTTCTGTTGTTAAGTGAGACTTTTATTATTTTGCCCCATTTTGCAATCTTTCTTGCCACAGTTGTTAAGTGAATCACTACAGCTGCTGAGTGAGTAAGCCAGTCATCAAGTGAATCTGGCTTCCCATTGACTGTGCTTGTCAGATGGTTGAAAAAGATGATCACATGACCCTAGGACCCTGCAACGGTCATAAGTATGAACCAGTTGCCAAGCATCAGAATTTTGATCACATGATCATTGGGATTTTGAGCTTAGAATGCTCTTTTCCTTCTTATTAGTGATATGTGTCTCATGTTAACCATATTATAAGCCATAAACTATATGCTATATAAATTGACTGGAAGGTATGTGTATATATGTGTGTATGTGTATATGTATGTATATAGGATGATCTTGGGAACCAGTATAGTCTAGTGCTGTGATGGTGAACCCATGGTGAACACATATGCCACAGGCGACACACTGCGGGCACGCGAGCTGTTGCCAGAGCTCGGCTCCACTGCGCAAGTGTGTGTGCTTCCCGCCGGCCAGCTGGTTCTCAGATCTCTGCTGCCCATGTGCGGGGGTGGAGTGCGTTTATGGGTCAAACGTGCATGTGTGGTGGTCGCATGCACAGGGGGTGGAGGGAGCACAGGGAATCATGCATGCATTTCATTATTGATGCATGTGTGCACATGCTGTCATGCATGTGTGTGCATGCTGTCATGCATGTGTGCACATGCTGTCATGTGCACATGCTGTCATGTGCACATGCGCAAGCGTTCGAGACACCGTGACATAAAGGTTAGCCATCATTAGTCTAGTGGTTGAAGCATTGGAAAGGGATTGGAGAAATTCAGATTCAAGTCATGCTAAGACATTAGGCAACTTTAGACCAGTCTGTCTGAGTCCAGTTTGCCTCACAGGTTTATTAATTATGTGGATAAAATGCAAGTAACCTGCCTTAAGTTCTTAGAAGAACAGAATGATAGAATGATGGCAGGATTGAAATGGCTACATAAATATGAATGAATGTACACACATAAATAGGCATTAAGGCCTTAGTACCTCTGCTAGTGTTCTGTACCTTGAATATCATTCAGATATTCTTCTGAATGAATATTCTTCTTGCCTCCTTCAAGTCCCTGGATATCGACACCAACTCCTGGGAAAACCTGGCACAAGATTGATTGACATGGCGCAGCTGAGGACAGAAGAACAACCGTAGCACAAGAGCACTCTGCAAAGCCAGAGCTGCAAATGCTGCAACAATGGTGCCCACACATGTCTGCCCTACATGTGGCAGAACATTTCGTGCCCATATTGGCCTTACCAGCCACCTGCGGACACATCATGGACAGCCCAGAACCTGTTAGATGTGAAGGTCCTCTTCGAACACGATGGACAAACATCATCATTCAGATATACTGTCCCTATCATATCCCTCATCCAAGTTGTTAGGATAGGGTGAAAGAGCTGCTGAAAAGGACTGATGTGGGATGATGAAGGACTTCAAAATGGAAAACTGATGGATCTGATCCATGGCCGCAATTCATTAAGACTGCTTTCTCTTGTGTCCTCTTGATGTGATATCCAAGGAAATTTTTGTGGTGTGACTGAAACAACAGATCTTTCTCTTTAAGTGGTATTTTATTAGTCTGGTAATTACACTACAATTTTCTTTTCAATCAGTGATTTATTAATGTAATCCATAATCACCAACATTCGATGATGGATATGGCACAAGAAGAAGAATCCATAATAATATTTATATCTTCCAGACTTACGTGAAACCATCAATGGAATTTATGCCTTACTTTGATAATTATAGAAGTACATTTCAATATTTGTAGCTCAATATTTGAAATGAGGGGTCTTTGGTGCTCTCTGAGCTTAGTTGTTTTCTTGCAGATGTTTCATTTCCCAAACTAGGTAATATCATCTGTGCTCACTTTATAATACATTACAATCATTTACAATATCCAAGTAGGTTAATGCATTTTCTTAGGACATAAAAGAGAGAGAATTTGATCTTTGGAGAAACTTTTAAATGATTAAATCAGAAATTCCATAATCCCAAACTATTTGGGGAAGTTCAGGTAAGTGTCTTCAAGATTTACTGATTTATTTTTTCATTACATTATAGCTTTAAACTTTATTTTAAAAATACTTCTGTAGAAGGTTGGTTAGAAAACGACAATCAACTGGGGAGGGGGAAAAAGTTGGAGCCTAGCCATCTTCCTCTTCTCCCCAGCCATGGATGTTTAAGTGCTTTCAGAAAGATGCAAAATAGTTGAGCAAAGTCTCTGCCTAGGGCATATGTTTCATGGAAACACACAAAAAGGCAGAAAGCACACAATCACTTCAGCGGTCTAGTGCGGAAAGAAAAAGTAGGGGAATTGTCTCTTCTTTGGAAGTCCCCATGACTTATGTTCATTCAAGGTGCAATATGGGGTGTCTTTGTAACCCATATTACCTAGAATGAAGAAAAGAATCCAACAAGAATGAATCCGGTTGCAAAACGCAGGTGTGAGTGTATGTGTGTACAAATGCACGCACACATATACATACAGAGCATTAGATAAAGTTTCCCGAGCCACCTGTACAGGGTCTGCAATCAGCAGGATTCCACATTTATGATATCTAATGGGATTGTGTCCATTGTTTTCTCAAATTTTATTGCTAGTAAAGCACATATCTGCCAAAATCATCACTGTCCCTTTTACAAGCATCCCTCATTATGTTCCAAAGAAAAGAAATGAAAATGCTGGGTCACCTGAATGTTAAAACCACACTTTAAACACATTTACTAGAACAGTGTTTCTCAACCTGGGCGACTTTAAGTCCTGTGGACTTCAACTCCCAGAATACCCTAGCCAGCTGTACTAGAAGGTCAGTTCCCTGAGATCAATAAATTAGAGGATTGAGCCTTTGGGGCTCCAATAATCTGAACATTTGGTTTATTTTCTGAAGAACAATGTGGTCAGTGCTTGTATTAGAGCAAGAGGTCTGACATCAAAATAACCAATTATCTTTTTCTAACTGTTTCTCCACAGAGAAGTGCTAACATCAACAGACATGATAGAGTTATTGACTTTTTTTAAAAAAGTGATGCAACCTATGCAAAGTTTACGATATTATACTACCTACCTTCTTAGGGAGTGTGGTTCATATCATAATCTTGGTCGATTTCAGAAATTAGTTGCATGTATGCTTTGTGCTGCTTCAATAAGATGCCTTCCTATCCTCCTGTACATTAAGAAAATGTCTGTAGTATGAGATATATAGTAGAATATGTAACAGAAAGAAACCAGATAAATCCAGTATATAACAGTTTTGGGTGGGGTATAAGGTTAGAATGGTTTGAGTTAGTCTCCCCCAATGTTAAAAACATGACATTTTGAGCCACCAGACATTCCCCACATATTAGCATAAATTAAATACTATTTATAAGGGCAATTAGCATACAATGGTAGATTCAGGGGGAAAATGTGAGACATTCTTTTTAGTCATGTCAAATTATATGTGATTATTTCTTTCTAATAATAATCAAATATTTAAGGACCTTTTTGTCTACTTGTTGTGTTTCCAGTGGGTTGCTGATGATATTTGTAGTATGACATGATTTGCCTCATATTTTAGAAGAATAATGTCTCTATGTGCTTGATCATTCCTAATTGTTTAATTGTTGTCTCCTGCATGCAGCAAGGAAATGTGACATGACATGTTCATAAAGCATAGATCCCACTTAAGAGCTTAGCTCAGATTTTTTCTTGGCCAATATCTAAGTTTTACGGTAAATTAATCGTTACACTTATCGAGTTATTCTTGATTTATTTGTTTGAAAATTATTTTTACCTCATTAGGCTTTAAATCTGCCTTTCAAGAGGACCGCCGACTAAACAGAACAGTGTGATATTCACAATACAGTTTTTGAGACACAGGCAGATGAGTCGTTTGGTTAATGTGCTTGGTTCTTTCTACCCTCAACACAGATGGGGCATTGTTGTACTCTCAGGCAGTGGGGGAAGGGTTAAAGAGTAATGAGTGGAGAATGCTTTTCTTCTTCCTGAACTGAAGAAGCTCATCCTAACTCTTTCACATTCTTTTACTTGCGAAACCCTACAAGAAAGCTCAGCTTCGCTTATTGGTATATTCTTGCTACTAAGTCATATGCTTATTTACTCAGGAGCACATGCCCCACTGAGTTCATTAGGTCTTGCTTTTAGACAAATGTGCCTTACTTAGCAAGCCCAACGTAACTGAAAATTCTTGTCCCAGACTAAGAAATCACAACATCTACCCGACAAACTTATCTTGGTCCCCCTTGAATGTAAATAATGGATTAAAAATCAAAGAAAGAGAGAGTGTAAAAGACTTAAGCACTGGAGAATCGTTCCCAGTATTAATTAGAGGGTTAAAACCTTTAGGAAAAGAATCAGATTACTGAGCAGACAGTAATTAATTTGGCTTTACACAGATGCCAACACATTTTTTTAAGTTCTGAGGGCCACTGAAACTGTTAAGATCTGGAGGTGAAGATCTGAGGCCCATTTAGTTGATGCTATCATCATGAGTAACAAATACAATATTTACCTGCTTTATTGCGATACCTCAAGATATTCTTCAGCAATGCTGTAAGTTAGTGATGAAGATTGGGAAAATATCACACCACAACACAGATAAATGCCTTGTAATGTTACAGGCACTAAGGGAGCATTCTTTATCAATTTGCTACTTTTGAGGGGAAGAACCTGTGGTGGGATTCAGCCACTTCGCACCACTTTGGGAGAACCGGTTGTTAACTTTCTTAACAGTTTGGTGAATTGGTTGTTGGAAGAAAACATTGGGACAGAGAACTGGTTGTTCAATTATTTGAATCGCACCACTGGGAAGAACATTGTTTATCATTATTAGCTCTGCCATAAAGGTGCACTCAATGGGACTTTAAAGTCTGCTGATCTTGCTACCCTTTTTCATGTTATTCTGCTATCTTAGGAATCCTACTGCAGCATTTTGAAGTTTAGGATTTATTTTTAGAGTCAGTAGGTACTTTTCTGTTAATTGGGCAAGGAAAGAAGACCAGGGTCCTAGGATTGACCAACAGACGAATTCATTCAGAGACAGAGAATGATATTGTTCATTGTGTTCTCTCTTGCACATAAATGTGTTCTCAGTCCTTCACACATACAGTTCTTCCTAGATGAACTTCTGCAGTTCCTAAAATGCAGAGACATTCATGCTTTATTAACCCAATACCAGAATTAAAAGTCTCACAGGTAGGGTTTCAATTTTTAATCAGTTATGTTTAGTGTCGTAACTATCCAGTGGTGGGTTTCAAAAAATTTTAGAACCTATTCTGTGGGTGTGGCCTATTTTGTGGGCATGGTTTGGCAGTCATGCGACCGGGCGGGTATGGCCAACTTGACATCACTCATGCACACTCAGTGACATGACCACCACCCCCAAGCCATGTGGCAAAAAAAATTTGGGCTCCTATGAAGGGGGGGAAGAGAGAGGAAAACCTCCCAAAAATAGACAACTGGAGGATTAAGGGCCGAAATTAGGGAGATTGGAGACGGCAGGACAGAGAGGAATCCACTAGAAAGCTATCGCACACTGGGGAAAGAACCTTGGGTGATCGGAGGAGGCAAGACAGAGGGGAATCCAGTAGAAAGCTATCACACGCTGGGAAAAGAACCTTGGGAGATTGGAGGAGACAGAGGGAAATCCACTAGAAAGCTATCGCACGCTGGGGAAAGAACCTTGGGCGATCGGAGGAGGCAAGACAGAGGGGAATCCAGTAGAAAGCTATCGCACGTTGGACTTGACACCGAATTGGGCTAGGGTAGTGCGGACGGGTGGGGGGTGGAGTGAGCAATCGACAGGGCCAGGGCAGGCATTCCGGAAGTTACTTCCGGGTCCACCGGTCAAATCTCCTCTCACCGGATTAGTAACTTTCACTATCCTGTTCTCCCAAGCCGGTGCAAACCGGCAGAAACCCACCACTGGAACTATCCCAAAGATGCTTTTTCAAGAGGCAATTGGACTTTATGGTTTTTCTTTAAAGACATGTCATTTCTCATCCAAGAAGCTTATTCAGCTTCTTGGATAAGAAGCAAAGCGTCTTCAAAGAAAAACCATAAAGTCCAATTGCCTCTTGAAAAAGCACCTTTGGAACAACCATGATCTGGATGACTCAGCATCTCCATACACATTTTGTGTAGGAACTAGAAATGCCATGAAAGATGCAACCTCTATTTACAGTGGATGCAAGGGTCAATCCTTGAGCCTCTTTCTGCCATCTACATGGGCTTTGGGGTAGGAAGAACAATTGTTGTTTTGCATCATTCTTGTAATGGCCCAGTCTGATCACAGGCTCTTTGTCACCCATATTTTCACATAGTCTTCATGTACGGGAAGAATAATGGCCTTTTTTGTTGCTATTCATCCATGGCTTTCTTCCCGTTTCTTCATTTTTATTGAGGTTGTCATGTTTACTATGAGTGTGCTGATGACTACTTTTCCATCATTTTGAATACATCATTTGATTAAAATTATAAACTCACAGTTTCCACCAATGGTATTTCCTCTTTGGAAGACTTTCAAGCTTGTCATTTAATTCCAAGTACTGAAACCTATATTTCTTAGGTCAATTGGTAACAAATACGCTTTATATAGTGTTTGGGAGAGCATCTTTCCCAAGTTGGTCAAAAAACATTTTTATGACATTATCATCTAAAGTAAGCTTAGCATTGAAAATGGGAACTGGTATTTGAAGGTGTAATTGCCTGCACGTAAAGCTTTTACTGAATCAGCTTAATGGATCTTTATAGACCCATGAATCATTTTTGCATATTAATTATTTTTGTAAAGCCATCAAGGCTAGCCATAAATTCCCTTAGTTAATTAGATCTGTACAACACATATGTCAGGGTTCCAAGTAACACCCCCAATGAAAGAAGACACTGAAGCTTTAAGTTCCTCAAAGTTCCTCTTTATTAAAGATGTCATATTGGCACATATGGGAAAACCTGAATCTGAAAGTTTCCAGGCTTTGCCACCCAAATGAAAGTCCAAGTCCCTGCCCAGCAGCACCCACGTGTCCATCACATGGCCCAATCAGAACACCACCCCAACTGGAAGTGCCTCCTAGTCATGCTGTTCCAGGTGCAGGGCAAGATGTCCTTGACTCTCTGAGAAAGGAATGTTATTTTGACTATATATCTCCCATACTCCATATAATCCCCTCTCCCACTTTCCCATAGCACTGAATGTGGCAGGCCTGAAGGCCCAATGCAAAAGATGGCTTCCAGGCCTGACAACATGTATAGTAGTTTTGCATTGGTAATACATCTATAGCATGGGTGTCAAACTTGCGATGTCACGTCATGTGATGTATCATGACTTTTTTTTCCCTTTGCTAAACAGTGGGTGGGAATGGCCAGTGTGTGAGGCATCCAGCCCACGGGCCACAGTTTGACACCCCTGATCTATAGGCCCTGGTGACTTCTATGGGAATTTCATACATATTACTACTAAGAGCCATATGGCTTGCCCACCAAGTATAAATCTTATGGTTTATGACAGTTTTTGGCCACTAATCCTGACAAGTCTATTTGAGAACGATGAGAAACCAAAGGGGCTACTGTTGCACAAAAGCGATTGGTACAGTTAGTTAAGGGAGACCTTTGGCTCAGACACATTGTTTGTTCTTCTTACCCTGTTCTTCACAGAACAGCTTTGGTTTCTTGGAACACAGAATCAAAGACCTCCTAGAAACCTAACAAAAGAGACTTGGACGTTTCTTGACATGCTTTGGCTACCCCCCCACTATGCAGCTCATATTTCCTACTGTAACATGATTTAGCTTCCCGGAAAAAAAGATCTGATCACATTATCAGTTGCACTACTCCATTTAACAAAGAGTCACAGGCCACAGCAAGGTGAATTCTGAACATTTTTCACTATCTCCTTATGGCTTAGACTATAAAGCTCGTCTGAGAGCTGCCAGGAACACCAGGCATACATCACATAAAATATTTGAGTATCTACATTACTTGAGTATCTACATTACTAAAGCACATAACTGACTTCAAGGTGGAGCTATGGCCCTTCTACAAGCCTGAAATGGTTTGAGCTTTAGCCTCACTAACCGTTTTTTTAGAAGTTGGGTAGCATCTCTACACTTCCAAAGATGGCACCCTGCAGCGATCTGCCCACCATTGCTTCTTCACATGCACCTCTGACTCTGGTATGGTGTCCAATGCAATACCATACACATTGTCCCGAAAGAAACCAATCATTTCAACATCATTGGGGAATAGGTGAACATTTGAATGTTTCTCTGTACTCAGTAACAGTATTTCTAATTTGGGAGAAAATAAACCTGTTCCAGGTTCTGAACGTGTGGAAAGACTCCCCAGTTTTCATTTGCAGTTTTCCAAGATGTGTAAGTGCTCATTATGCTGACTGCCAACATTATTTTCTCTGAACATTTCCCTTCGAACAGTTATATCACTCAATAGTCAAAGATACAGTACATATAACCAGGGTTGAGTTGTTGGGTACTTGATATTCTTTTTGCTTGATTCTGATTTTGAGAGGAAAGAAACCAAGATCAATGAATGCCAAGAGCCCAACTATAGGAACATTTTGGAAGCAATTGAAAGGAGGCTCACATGTTAGCCAGCTAAATGATTTAGGAAATGCTTGTGCTGCTGCCCATCAATATTAAGCCTGTGCCTTCTCAAATGCTGAAAATAGTTTCTCCTTCCTGAAATCTCTCGACTTTTTTGGGGGTGGGTGAGTATTGACTCTCCTGCCAAATTCAAGTCAAAAATGTGAGGAAATTAGTACATAACTTCAAAACAGCATCTTCTACCTGAGAGACGTCAATCCTTCCAGTTCTGTTATAGCATGTTATCCACCTCCCCTCATGTGTAGACCTGTCTGGAAGAGCATTCATATAGCTATAAAGCCTGCATAGAGAGACCCAGAATATTTATCTACCTCCAACCCACAAGGGAACCAGCTTTAACCTTTCCTAGCCTCATCTCTCCAAGTATGTTTCCTTACCACTCTACTCAGCCATAGTGGCCAGTAGTGATAGGAAGAGTAATTCTACATGCATGGAGGGATTGATTTGTGGAAATGCAACTCAACTGGCATGCAACAAACTAGGATTTGGTGGCGGTTACAAAGTCAAGATGGCAATTTTGACTATGTGACTGAAGCCCTACCTCTTCTATACACATCGGCTGTATACAGACCAAATGGTGGGCCTTCAGTGTTGTGATCACAATCATATCTTGACTATTTAAACCTAGCTCCTCCTCCTGTAGATATCCAAGAAGTAACAAACGGAAACTAAGCTAAGAGAGAAGCAACTTAGAACTAAGGAGAAATTTCCTGACAGTGAGAACAGTTAATCAGTGGATTAGCTTGCCTTTAGAAGTTCACTCGGAGTTTTAAATAAGAGACATTTGTCCGGAATGGTATAGGACCCTGATGACGAACCTATGGCATGCATGCCACAGGTGGCACATGAAGCCATTTGTCAGGGCATGCAAGGCTTTGCCCTGTCAGTTCCAGTGCACATGTGTGCTCTGGCCGGCTGACTTTGGCCTTCTTTTGAGGCCATTTTTTGCCCTGCAGAGCCATCAGGAGGGCAAGAAACGGCCCTATGAGCAAACAGGAAGTTACTTCTGGTTTGGCCGTAGGGCTGTTTTTCGCCTTCGGGGAAGCCTCCTGAAGGCTCCGAAGGGCCTCCAGGGGAGGGTGAAAAAAGAGCAGCAAAAGTGGGAGGGAGCGCTGGTTGCACATGCATGTGCGCAGAGGGGGGGAAGCATGTGTATGTCTGGCACATCTGTGCACGACCCCCCTGCGTCCCCCTCTCTTTTGGCACGCGAGCCAAAAAAGGTTCGCCATCATTGGTATAGGATCTCCTGACTCAACAGGGGATTGGACTAGAAGACCTCCAAGGTCTTTTCCAACTCTGTATTCTATTAAAGCTATCTTCCTATTTATCAGGACTGAGAAACTAAATAGCACCTCCATATTAGCAGAATACAGATTTAGTTAGCTGGAGCTCATCCAGCTCATCACTGTAGCCAAGGAACTGTCTGCACAGGCTTTCTTCAACCACATAGACTGCTGAGGTAAAATTGAGTGTCATCAGCATACTGCTGAAAGTAACCTTCAGATATCTGGATGATCATTCCAAGAAGCTTTATGTAGGTCTTGAACAGCTGACACCTGAGGGATCCCGCAAATACAGGGATTAAACTATGGCAGGGGTGTCCAAACTTGGCAACTTTAAGACTTGTGGACTTCAACTCCCAGAATTCCCCAGCCAGCAGAGCTGGCTAGGGAATTCTGGGAGTTGAAGTCCACAAGTCTTAAAGTTGCCAAGTTTGGACACCCCTGAACTATGGGATTGAACTAAAATTCCCATCTGAAATTTTCCATGGTCTGATTGTGATACACACACACACACACACACACACACACACACCAGTTTTACTAATGAATATAATTTATAAAAAATATTATATATTAAAATACCCACAGGCCATACCTTTGATTCTCTGAGTACATCAAAGAAAATTGATCTAAAGGAGGCAATTTCATATCTTTGCATCACATCAAAGTGATGCAGCTATAGTTTGTCTAGATTGTGTGCTTCTGGGAGGTCCTGCACAACTTTCCAAATTGTTACCTTTAACTTTTGAATTTTGAATTTTAGTATAACTTGGAGTTTTCCATGGAATTAGTATACTGTGTAATATAAATTTCATGGAAATCAGGCCATTAGTCTACAGAGCTATAGAATTTCAGGTTTCAATCTTCAGGAATTCCTTAAATAACAGAATATATGATATAGATCACCTAGATTTTTCGTTTTATTGGGACAGCATTTATCTAACCAGAAAAAAAGCATGCACAAAGACATTCTCAGTATTTTTAGTTTCTTGAAAAACTATTCCCCCCCCCCCCACTTCTGAGCTGACAAATGCAGTTGACGTTTGTGTGGTGTGTTGGGCAAGCACTTAAAAAACAATGTGTTCAGATATGACAAAAGCAAAAATAAATAAATAAATGCAAAATTGTTATGTGCTTCTGCCAAAGTAATTTGCCAGAATCCAGTCCTTGTCCATCTTTTAGAGAAATTATAACACTGTTTATTTGCTTTCACTAGTTTTAGACTCAACTGATTATTCCTTTTTAACTTTAGTTCGGCTTATGTTTAATTGCTCTTTTTTAAAGAAGGAAACACACTTTATTTCATTCAAAAATAATACCCACTTACTAAGTGGAATCAAGACTTCAACACAAAGTTCAATTCTGATATAAGCCATGGTTATTTCTTTCTAGGCATAGCTTGGATCACTGGAGATTGAAAGACTAGATACACAGAATAAATAAATTGGCAGTTTAAATAAATAAATCAGCATTTAGATTTACTGCCTTTTTCAAATAATCTAGAATTGTTCCTTCAACTATATTTCTGGCTGATATTCCTAGAAATTCTAAGAATCTTTGTCCAATTTCCTGATTATAAATAAATAAGCCTTTCTTTCTGAATATATGGCATCCAGCTTCTCCAGCTGTTTTCTTTTTCTTTCCTTCCCCAGTATTGGCAAACTTGAATTGCTCTCTGTTTTGCAGTTACCTGTGTAGTCAGTTCTCTGAGACTTAATTAAGCAGCTTTAATAGAAAATAAAGAAATAGACTGCATCAGTATTTGGTTTTCCCATTGGGAGCCAAAATAACATTGCTTTTTGAACTCTGGCCTGAAAATAGCTCTGTGTTCAAATACTAGTATTTTCCTTTCCTGAGTATCCTGTAATTAATCACTCATATTTACGCACTGATATATTACCAAAATGGCCCAAATCTCACAAGATTACCAAATCTGACAAGATTTTGGCAATGTCATCCTGAGTTCTCATGTGATGAAACAACATTTCAAGAGTCCAGACAATCTCAGGAGAGGTGGGTCATTGTTAAATCTTATTATATTATTGCTTTGATTTTATAGGCTTCTTTATTTTGCTTTTCCATGCAATTACCATATTGAAATCACTACCTAGCGAATGTTACCAGCCTCAGTTAAAAGGCCCAAAGGATAACCTAATGCAGGGGTGTCAAACTGGCAGCCCGTGGGCCGAATGTGTCATGTGCAGGCCACACCCACCCCAGCACTGCGAAGGGGAAAAACATTGTGAAATGTCATGTGACAGCAATGTGACACAAGTTTGACACCTGTGACGTAGGAGGATTAGATCATAAATCTGACTTGGTTGAGTTTTTACTCAGTCTATTTTCAAAAAAGCTTTTCTTAGTTGTTCTCAGCATTTGTCTTGCTCAGATCCAAAATCAGATTATTTTGTATTTTATTCACTTATTCTTACAGTAATGCTTATCAATGCATGATGCAGCAGAGGCTTTTGCTTTTCAACTGGCTTGCTACAGAACCTGACACCAATTTGGGTTGAGAGGGAGTGACAGGTCCAAGGTCATCCAGCTGGTTTCCACCCAGGCTCACAAGTCAGATTCTGAAATTGCATCTAGAGTAGTTGCTCAAGCTGAACCTGTGGAATGTCAGCCTCAGAAAACACAAGTCAAGTCACATGAAGCTTATCAAACACCTGGACAGCTGGAGCAATCAGAGGAGGAGGACGTAAGCAATGAACAGAGAGCAGAGCAATTCCATGAGGCTACTTGCCAAGCAAATCTCTTGATGAAGGATACCTGGCTGAAGCCTGATTTAAGAAGTAGTTCTGAGCCATATTTGTTGGAAACAGCATCTGATCTGTGGCTCTTCTGTGTTATTCCCATGAATCCCCTTTGTGTAAAAAACCTTGGACCTCTGGACTGACTGACAACCCTAACTTGGCTCTTGGAACCCTGGATTGGATTTGGACTATTATTCTATGAACTACTATTATTAGCAAACTATTCAGGCAAGCTTCTGTTTTGTTAACATTCTTTGCCTGCTATTATTTCTTTAGCTTTGAAATAAAATTGCTAATTACCATAATACCCATGTCTGAATTATATGTGGTTGAAACCAGAAAAGGGACACTTTCTAAGGATTGCTCCCCAACTCTATTAACAATGTTAGTTGAAGAAACTTCTTGATTACCTCTTTTCTTGGTGTTGCAATAGTTTATCACAGGGACATCCACATAAGAGCATGTAAAAAGGCAAGATGACAGTTTTGACCATATGATCAAAGACTTTGATTATTATTATTTTGACCATTCCCCTACAGATATTCCTGGCTTTTCCTACAAAATATACAAACAAGAGGGTAATCTAAGGCTTAAAGCTATTAATTTTCAAAACTTTTTGAAGTCCTCCTGCTCAGAACATTTACTTGCAATTACTGAAAAATAATACCATAATTTCTGGCAATGCTGAAATGGGAGGCACATGAAAACTGTACAGTAAGATTAATAATGTGTATTGTGAGTCAGGAAGATGATCTTGAAGGAAATTTTAGGAAACATTACCTAGGAAAAGGGGATGGAAATATTTTTAAAGTCCAGAACAATAAGATAACATTTAGAATTGCCTCTAGTAAATGTGCTCCTAATTCACTGGAATATAAGAAGTGGGAGGAAGTACAATCAGACTGGCTAGATTTTGTTATGATTAACACTCAGAATAAAAGCAGTCTCCTGTGGAGTGGATTCCTGATCTAACCTACTAATGGAATGACATCAACCTTGCAAGTCTGATTGTTGGATCCAGTGGTGTGTTTGAAATTTTTTTAGAACCTCTTCTGTAGGTGTGGCCTGCTTTGTGGGAGTGGCTTGCTGGCCATGTGACTGGGTGGGAGTGGCTTGCCAGCCATGTGACTGGGCGGGAGTGGCTTGGCAGTCATGTGACTGGGTGGGCGTGGCCAACTTGTAAAATGTGGTGAAACTCACTTAACAATGCGCTTGTTTAGCAATCAAAATGTTGGCTCAGAAACTCTGGCATTTGAAGCACGCAAGTCTTAAAGCTGTCAAGTTACAAGACCCTTGCACCCCTAACCCTTTAGAAAAAAACCCCAGGAGTGTTCAAACTTGACAGCTTTAAGACTTGTGGACTTCAACTCCCAAAATTCCTCCTCCAGTTATGTTGGCTCAGGAACCCTGGCATTGAAGTGTTCAAGTCTTAAAGCTGTCAAGTTACAAGACCCTTGCACCCTTAACCCTTTAGAAAAAAAACCCTGTTCAAACTTGACAGCTTTAAGACTTGTGGACTTCAATTTCCAGAATTCCTCCTCTCGCTCTTCATCTTGATGATGTGTGGACGGGCGGGGGGAGGGAACTGGAACCGGTTCTAAATGGCACTGTAGATTTGTGGAACCTCTTCTATAGAAGAGGTTAGAACTGGCAGGAACCCACCCCTGGTTGGATCCCATCTCCAACATCTGGCCTGTTCCTTATATAAAAGGCACAAGAATTATTCTTCTCTGCTGAAAGAGATACTAACTTCTCAATCCTGTTCCTATTTAAGATCAGAAGTATTCACTTCCTTTAAAAAATGTTCTTCTCAAAACACAAACTGGGCTTATTTTAATGATCATTGCCTGATTATTTAGTATATTTCACAGAGATTGCACAATGCTGTTAGTTTTTCTTTCTTACACATTCATTTCTTAAAGAATGTCAATTCTTTCCATCCTGTATCTCTGTAGAGTAATGGTGCCCAACAGTGGTGGGATTCAAATTGTTTTACTACTGGTTCCGTGGGTGTGGCTTAGTGGACGTGGCATGGTTTGGTGGGCGTGGCAGGGGAAGGATACTGTAAAATCTCCATTTCCACCCCACTCCAAGGAAAGGTTAATGCAAAATCCCCATTCCCTCCCGATCAGCTGGGACTTGGAGGCAGAGAATAGATGGGGGCGGGGTCAGTCAGAGGTGGTATTAACCCGTTCTCCAAACTACTCAAAATTTCCGCTACCGGTTCTCCAGAACTGGTCAGAACCTGCTAAATACCACCTCTGGTTCCCAAACTCTTCAGCACATTGATCCCTTCATTAAATTTCAAATTGTTCATTGACTCCCAAGTGCTTATGATACAAAAATAATAAACTTTAATAGTACTACTGCTAATAATAACAATAGTCTCAATGACTATCGGGGGTCCATACTGACTACTTTGGGGGACCCTGCAGAACATGCACATATGATCTTTATCTTTTTTAATGAACATATTTTAATTAATCTTAGTCTTTAGAGAAAAAAGTCAGTAACTATTGTGAGCATAAAAGTGGTCTTGTATCTCCCAGCAGAAATAAGAATGTGGGGGGCGGGGAGCAATTTTAATTCAAGATCCAAAACTTCTAAACCACAGTCCTGCTGATTGGAGAATTCTAGGAGTTGGTTCATACATCTGAAAGACACTGTGTAATTTAAAAAGCTGATCAGTTCTCCCCAAAATGTCTTGATGGATGTACTGGAAAATGTGAATACCAATGGGGGATGAGGGGAAGAGATGCTACCTAGGGAATGATCAGACAAGAGAGGGAGAACTCCCATTGACTTAAGTGTCAGTGAAAGAAAATTAGGAAGCATCCACCCTAATTTATCAGGCTAGTAAAAGTCATGATGGAAGAGCTGCACTTTCAGACTTGCAAAATTTGGTTAATATAGCCTTACAGTAAAGTAAAATTAGCTCAGCTGGTCATGTTTCCTATCTGATTTACCTGGGAGGGCTGATAATAGATGAATTCCATCCAAACTTGAATGTTAAAGATCTCCTTTTGGCCTATTTATATATAAATGTCCCAGGTTTGGGGTTAATTTTTACAAAAACCCCAAACCAAATACAGTACTGATCCATCCCTATACTTTAGTACCTGAAATTGACATTATCCAGAGCATTAGCAAACAATCACATTGTACCTGTGAGCAAGAGAAAACCTGAAAAAAAATCACTAATTCATAAATGTAAAATCTATGCTAAGTCATAGCAAGGTTAAAGTAATTTAATTAATTTTGAGTATTAAGTAAAATTTTTAATAAAAGGCATATTTTAAAAACTTTCCAAAAGGCAAAAGTGGAAGAGGACTCGAAGAAAAGAGGCAGGAAGTTTGCTAGATGTCTCTTCTGCTGGACCAACACCTTTAAAATACTCACAAAATGGATAGTTTTTTTAATCATCAACTTTATAAATTATGTTTTAAGTTCTAGTATCACTAACTCTATTTGGTTGATTTTGTAAGCATATAATTTACTGCATTCTTCACCAGGGGGCACCCTAACATATGGGCCCTTAACTTGGCCCTAACCCACATATTTTTCAGTTTGCTAGTTAAGTTTTTCCCCCCATCCTCTAAAAAATTAGGGTACCCACTCCTATAAAAGATTGAATAGTTATAACTTCCATGCATGTATCAATTTAAAAAAATACCACACTCTGATATGGCTTAAAATCTCAGGTCCACACAAATTGGAAAACACATTTTAAAAATGAAATGTATTGGATTTTATTTTCCTATAATTTCTAAACAGAGGAAACCTAATCACATTCCTTTAACAAAAATGAGTGGTCTGTATATCAGAGATCTAATGGGTTAAGCAAACAAATATTGGGCAAAACGAGAAGTAGCAGCGGTCACCTATGTTATTTCTACAATTTCTTTCTTTCACTCCTCTATATATTTCATTCCTTTCTGTTTCCTCTTGAGAGTAAATATATTAAAAAGATAACTATGGATACCTGGATGACTGCCAATAGTTAAAGCTTCTAATGATTTTCTGGATGGTGGATCTGTTTCATATGTTGCTTAATGTTCTTCAGATCCTTCCATATCATCGGTATTACTATCCCTTCCAAAGAGTTTCAAGTTAATATAATCATCTTCATTTCTACTGATCTCAAATTGAAAAGAGTTACAGTAGGTGAATTTCTGTATTGTGAGAATGTTGCAGAAAATGACAGACTTAGACTTCTCAGGATACAGGAAGAGTTTATTTGGCAGCCAGTTTCAGAAAGCTAGCCCATGGCTAGCATTGCAAGTTCTGAACAGTCTTCATTATCGAAGCACGCATTCTTATACATTCTCAAAGGCAGCGTAACACAGAAACACTTAACTCATTTTGGCTCAACCATAGTTTGATCATATCGCTCCTGACGGGTTTTTAATTTTGTAATCTTATTTAGGGGATTTTAAATTGTGATTTTAATTGTTTCCATTCATCTGTCTACCTCCTCCACATGCACGTATACGTCTGTGTTTTTGTGTGTGTATTGTCCATATTTGTATTTTATGTGTTTTTATTGTACGCCGCCCCGAGTCCTTCGGGAGAGGGTGCGGCTAACAAATAAATATTATTATTATTATTATTATTATTATTATTATTATTATTATTATTATTATTATTATTATTATTATTATTATTATTATTATTATTATTATTATACGATTGTATCACAGCGGCCAGTTGATTCGCCGGATTTGGCATTGATTACTAGTCGGGCCCCACCCAGGGGCCTAGGACGTCGTAACGTATTTTCGTAATATACGTGCAGATCCAAGCAGTGCAGCTTTTTGCATTTGACTGATGGTGATTTTGTCAAGTTTTAACTGTTTTAAATGTAATTCCAGTGCTTTTGGAATAGCACCCAGTGTGCCGATTACCACTGGAATTACCACTGCTGGTTTGTGCCATAATCGTTGGATTTCAATTTTTAAGTCCTGGTATTTCGCGACTTTTTCATGTTCCTTCTCCTCAACCCTGCTATCACCTGGTATTGCGATGTCTATGATTGTAACCTTCTTTTTCTCAACCAGTGTGATGTCTGGTGTGTTATGCGCTAGTACTTTGTCTGTTTGTATACGAAAATCCCACAGGATCTTGACCATCTGATTTTCGGTGACTTTTTCAGGCTTATGTTCCCACCAGTTTGTTGTTATTTTAATATTATAATTTTTGCACAAATTCCAGTGGATCATTTGTGCTACTGAATTGTGCCGCAATTTATAATCAGTCTGCGCGATTTTTTTACAGCAGCTGAGTATGTGGTCAACAGTTTCATCAACTTCTTTGCAGAGTCTGCATTTGGCATCATCAGAGGATTTTTCGATTTTGGCCTTAATGGCATTTGTTCGGATAGCTTGTTCTTGCGCAGCCAGGATTAGTGACTCTGTTTCTTTCTTTAAAGTACCTGTTGTTAACCATAACCAAGTTTTTTCACTGTCCACTTTATCTTTTATTTTTTCCAGAAATTGACCATGTAAGGCTTTGTTCTGCCAACTCTCCATTCTTGATTTTATCACATCTTTTCTGTATTCTTGTTTCGTCTGTTGGGCCTTCAGTAGATTTTTGTTCTTTACTTCGATTAATAGATGTTCTTGACTTTCTTTTAAATAATCAGCCAGTGCATGTTTTTCTTCTTCAACTATTTGCTTCACTTGTAATAATCCTCTGCCACCTGATTTTCGGGGCAGGTATAGTCTATCAGTGTCACCACGTGGATGTAAACTGTAGTGCATTGTCATTAGTTTCCTTGTTTTTCGGTCCAAAATGTCCAAATCAGCTTGTGTCCAGTTAACTATACCAGCTGTGTATCTTATAACTGGTATTGCCCAGGTATTTATGGCCTTGATTGTATTTCCACCATTTAATTTAGATTTCAAAATTTTCCTAACTCTGTTGGTGTACTCTCTCCTGACAATAGTTTTTACTTCTCCATGTTTGATGTTATCCAACTGCAAAATGCCTAAGTATTTGTAGGCTTCATTTTTGTTGCATTTAATTAGTTGGCCATTGGGCATTTCAATTCCCTCACATGTAGTGATTTTGCCCCTTTTTATGGATACAGTGGCGCATTTTTCCATGCCAAACTGCATTGAAATATCATTGCTGAATACTCGGACTGTGTTTGTCAGTGATTGGATTTCTATTTCTGACTTTCCATAGAGTTTCAAATCATCCATATATAATAAATGTGAAATTTTTTCAGCTTCTTTGGCTGTTTGGTAGCCTAATTTCATTTTTTTAAAGATTACTGATAGTGGGATCATCGCGATGATGAAGAGAAGAGGTGAAAGTGAATCACCCTGGAAAATTCCTCGCTTGATATTAATAATGATATTATTATTATTATTATTATTATTATTATTATTATTATTATTATTATTATTATTATTATTATTATTATTATTATTATTATTATTATTGGTTACCTTGAGGAAAAAGCCTTATAAGGAGATGGGGTCTTACTTCTCCTTTTGTCTTGGGCCAGAGGTACTGATTACGTGTCTTTATGCAAACTTTAATTGAACCTTGTGGTTTTGGACTTTTGAGATAGGGACGTTTGCTGGGAACGTTTTGTGGTTGAAGGCTGATGACATTTCCCTGTCCCTTTAAGCAAGCTTCTAACCGTCCCTTTTATGCCACGTCTTCAATCTTATATTTTAATTCATATTTTATTCTACTTTAAGAAGAGAAAAAGGTAAGGGAGCAGCAGGAGTCAAAGCGCTAACCAAGAGGAATGCAGGAGGACAAACCCTCTACGTTTCTTGCTATTTCAGATATATTGCAGCTGAGTCAGCAGTACACAAACTCACCTCTACAGCATAATGAACATCATGAAACTGGACAAATTTGGAGTTGATTCTTAACTGGTGCAAAAACTTTATGTAGAAGCACTTTTACTGATGTATGCATCCCTGAAACAAAATTACAATTACTTTTTAGACAAATACAGATGAAGATATATAGATGGTCAATATATTCTGTTTCTTTACAAAGCTCTTAACTTCCCACAATTGCCTGGATAATGAGCTCCAGTTTTGGGGGGGAACTTTTTTTTAAAAAGGGGTATACCACTCCCTAAGGCAGCAATGGCGAACCTTTTTTGGCTCGTGTGCCACAAGTGGGGGGAGCACAGGGGGGTTGTGTGCGGGTGTGCCACAGCTATAATGCAATGCGCGACCCCCCAGTGCACATGCGCGCACAACAGGGGCGAACCCCTCATTTTTACATGCTTTTTTCACCCTCCCCAGGCTCCAGAGGCTTTATAGGAGCCTGGGGAGGGCAAAAAGAGCCTCCCCCACCCCCCCGGAGGCCCTCTGGAGGCTTCGGGGACTGTCCGGAGGCTTCCCTGAAGCCTTCGGAACACTTAAAATGACCCTCCGAGCAAACCGGAAGTGACTTCCGGTTTGCTCGGAGGGTCGTTTTAAGTGTTCCAAAGGCTTCAGGGACCGTCTGGAGGCTTCCCTGACGCCTTAGGAGCGTTCAAAACAACCCTCCGAGCAAACCAGAAGTGACATCCAGAGTATACCATTGTGGTTGTGATGGAATATCACTTCATTATGGACCTCTCTTTCAAAGGTATGTGATGAGAGAGAAATATTTTATCTATGTTTTTAGCCCACCTAAGGCATAGCAAATGGCTTGGAAAGAGAAGGTATGGTGATTGCACCATGTTTTAACTGAAGTTAGTTATTACTTTCCAAAAGACTGGAAAGCCCAATCATACAGGCTTCCTATTTTTGTGAAAAGTTGATGAAATATTTATGAGGCAAATCTTAAATATCAGGCCTTCTTAAGTGTCACTATATAAAGGCTTGAGACTCCAAGGGATGAAGTCTCCTCCCTCTCCCTATCTTCCTCCCAAAAGTAATTGGACAGCCATGGAGTGGTGGTGGTGGTGGTAGTAATTTTGACTTTCTCTGCTCTACTGTATAAAGTAGGGCAATGCTATTCCTGATTAGTATCCAGATTCAGGACCAGCTGGGAAAGGTCGGTCTGTAAAACAGTCTGATAAATCAAACACACATACACACACACACACCCACAGAGAGAGAGAGAGAGAGAGAGAGAGAGAGAGAGAGAGAGAGAGAGAGAGAGCAAAATATATATGCCAAGAAAACTGGATGCATTCACCATTAGTTGAGTTTGACTTGAAGTTGCCTTTGTTTGAAGGATTTCTTTTCAATACAAGCATTCCAAAAAGCAATCTAGTGTGTCCTTTATACTCGATTTATCTTTTCTTGTTTTGCTATGTAACTTAGAAGGAACTAACCATGAATGGGGAGGAAATTAGAACTTCATGGTCATTTACTAATGGTTAAAACATGAAGTTGCAGAGCAGATAGAGGGAATATCAAGATTACTCCTATCCCAGCCCCCCATTCCACATGTACATAAACAATTTCAGCATCAGCATAACAGAACTGCTTATACATCTGACTGCTGCAGGGCATGAATACATCTGTTAAGATGAAATGTAAGGCAGGAAGAAGTATTGGGGGCTGGAGTGGAGTGGTAGAGAGTAACCAAATCAGGCAAACGTCATCCAAAAAGAAGCTTTTTCAAACAAGAGCTACTCCTTTTTTAAGTGAATTTTACCATGCTTTAATTAACATGCCACTTTGTGACAGGATCAGATTGTTCAGAGCGTTGTGAACATAATTGCATTTTCATTTTAATCTGTTGCCAGATCCGCCCAATTCAGGAATAAGAATACTAAGAGCAATACCACATTATCTCCCATTTTGTTCCTGCTTTTTCTTAAGCCAACTTCAAAACTTCCAGTCTGATTTGCAGTAAGTTGGCGATGGGGCTAGACTGGTACTTAACCAGCTATGACAAAACCTGATTGGTTGTTCTTTTTTCCTGTCCTTCCCATCTGTACCAAGAAGGCAAGTTTTTATTGGCTGGCTGATGCGTGGACTGATCTCACAGGGCCTCTGATTGTTCCTTCTCATTGTCTTTGTGTTTTGCTTCTGCTTTATCAGATGTTTACACAATCCTCCTCATCCCACATGATCTCCTTTGGAACCAACACAGATATTTTCCTTTTCTTCCCTTATGGTTCCATCATTGTTCCGATGCTACAATAATTAAAGCAATAGGGGAAAGCTTGTGCTTGTGTTTCCTCGTAGGCCCATGGAAACTTTCCAGTAAGGAAGAGCTGATACTTCATCTTTCAAAGTAGCAACTTCTGTCATTTATATCTCAGAGATGTTAACAAAAAAATTTGAGGGCTGGAGATATTGTGGACAGAAGATAGGAAAGCATGTTCTACCCATGGAAGGATTCCTACTTGGAGATATAAGCAGAGGTGGTATTCAGTAGGTTCTGACCAGTTCTGGAGATCCGGTAGCAGAAATTTTGAATAGTTCAGAAAACCGGTAAATACCACCTTTAACTGCCCACCCGCTCATCTGTTCTCTGCCTCCCAAGTCCCAGCTGATTGGGAGGGAATGAAGATTTTGCAGTATTCTTCCCCTGTCATGCCCACCAAGCCACACCCACCAAGCCACACCACACCCAGTAAGCCATGCCCACAGAACTGGTAGTAATTTTTCTTTAATCCAACCATTGGATATAAGAGCTGAATGGAGCATGAGCTTCTAGGAATGAAGACAATTCATTGATTTAATGGGCTTTCACTAGATTATCTTCAAGGTTATATAAGAAATAGCAACCATCCACTGGCAGAAAACATAGGGACTGGAAACCTGGGAACAAAAGTGAATACAAGGAGACACCTACTGAAGACATCTCATCACTTAACAGCTGGCTTGATATCACATCTTTTTCCTCAGCAACCTATCCTTCATATTCTAGGATTTGAAGACTTGCATTGCAGAAATTTAGGTGAAAAAATAGTCCCCAATAATACAATCATGGTTTGTATTAATAAAAATTAAGGTCTGATTCTTTGTCCTCCTCCCAAACTATGGCTCCCAGTTGCACCAACATTGGGACATTTTGCCAGTTAATTCTGGTTGAGTGATTCCAAGTCATTTGAGTGATGGGAGGTGGAGGGTTATTTGTGGGTAGAAGCAATTCCTGCCAGAAGAACTCTTGTTCCCACGCAGATTCCTTGAAATCTGAAAAACAAAGACCAAAAGAAAGAGAAAACAGCCAACTCTGTCCTTTTTAGGGACATCATAATTTTTCCATTGACATTACCTGAAGCCTTCAAGCTCATTATAAGAATGAGTTACGGTTCTAGAGTCGATTGCCACATCAGATTTGACATATGGAGTTGGATAAGGCAAATTAGAATCTTGGAACAGATCCAATAGAATAATGCAAAAAAGATTCCCCGCCTCTCTAAGAAAATCTCTCTCCAGATATTTTCATTATCTCTTTTTATTTTTCAGCCAAGCAACTATTCTCATCTGTACCTACTACATCTTTTAAATGCATGCACATCTAACATCATATTTGCTCATACTCTATTGAAACAATTGTTTGGTACAGTACTATAAATCTACATTTGATTCATGTGAGTACTGCTGGCATTTATTTTCTGCTTGGGCTTCTCCAGCCCCAAAGTGTTCCTTTGCCTGCTTACATGCTTTTTGATCAGTAAATATTTCTTTCTTCTTTTGTGTTATTGTAAAAACGGTAGGGGATCGTGGCATAAATGCAGACGCAGACAGTTGAACGCCGAAAGTGGGCCTGTTCCTGTTTGCAGTGTGCTTGATATTTCAGTCTGAGCACATTTTAATGAGAGAACTTGAAAAGGACTACTGTTGGTTAATTGAAATTCTCCGTGTCAAGTCTAGTCAGTTTGTTATGTTAGCTACCACTGGGAATTTGCTCCAAGTTTCAAAGGGAATATTTAATGAGCAAGGTCTTCCTGACTTTGATGAATAAATGAAAATTTAGGAAACTAGCCTGTGCTGGATCAGCCATTCCCTACAATGTATCCTTACATTTGGGAGGGCACCAGGCTGAGACCGCATTAGGATGTAGTGGAATTGATTTACCTATAAAAATCTTGCTGCCGCTGTGAGGTTTAATGCCCCTCCCAAATCTCTATATGATATAGGTGGGACTCAACAACTGACCAAGGGAAAAAATGCAGCCTTGTGAGAACAGTCATTAACACTGTCTGGAAAGGGGAAAATGACTCATTAAAAAGAACCTGGAAGACCTCAGCTTGGAGTTAAGGAGCCGCCAGATTGGAAAAGGCTGCTTAATCACCAACTTCAACTTCAATAAAGGACAACTAAAGTAACTCCAAATTAAATGGGAACTTCTCATAAAAACTAGAACTTAGAAACGTGAGCAACAAAATAGAGATCGTGCATGTAGCATTACTTTTGCATGACCACCGTGATTTCCAGTAAGGGCAGTAGAATGTTGGAGTTGATGTTATTTCTTTCCTGGTGGCAAGATGGACTTCTCATAGGGCAGAGATGGGCAATTGGCCTCAAGGTCCTTGAAATACTTATGTTTTGTTACCAATATCTGTCAGAGAGAGAGAGAGAGAGAGAGAGAGAGAGAGAGAGAGAGAGAGAGAGAGAGAGAGAGAGAGAGAGAGAGAGAGAGAGAGAGAGAGAGAGAAGGTGCTTCCAACAAAACATATAAATAGAAAATAAATAGCATACCGAACAAATAGATCTACAGAGGATACTATAGCCGTCACTCTTCACACTGCTCTGACTCATCTGGAGCAGCAGGCGGGCTATGTGAGGATGCTTTTTGTAGATCTTAGTTCTGCATTCTTCCACATAAACTAGTGTCTAAACTTAAGGACCTAGGTCTTACTTATTCAATCTGCCTTTGGATTATGGATTTCCTGTCTGGCTACTCTCAGAGGGTCAGATTATACCTCCTCGGCCCTTATTCTTAACACTGATACACCACAGGGTTGCGTGTTGTCCCTTATTCTATACTGTACATGACTGTATTCCCACTCATGCCAGTAATACTATTATTAAATTTGCATATTATTAAATTTGCAGATGATACGATAGAGGTGGAGCTCATCTCCGGCGGCGGGGGGGGGTGAGTCTGCCTATCGAGATGAGGTGGCCCGGTTGCTTTCGTGGTGTGGAGACAAAAACTTGGTCCTTAACACCAGTAAGACCAAGGAACCTATAGTGGACTACAGAGGGAATAGATCAGACATCCAGCCCTTGGTTATCAATGGAGACAAAGTGGAGCAAGTAGCCAGTTTTACGTCTTTGAGTGTTATCATAAAAGAGGACCTAACCTGGGGCGCTCACATTGCAGCAAAGTGCAAATTGCAAAGTGGCAGATAGGACAGCACTCCAGAGGATTAACATCATTGGTCATTTTACCCAGAACATCAATGGTTGCCCTCTCCCCTCCTTGGAAGAGCTTTATAGCTCCCACTGCCTTAACAAAGTTCAAAACATTCTTAAAATCAATCTCATCCTGGGCACCCTTTTTTTGAACTATTACCATCTGGCAGACAGTACAGGACAATAAAGACAAAGACAAATAGAAAAACAGCTTCTATCCCAGAGCCGTTGAATTCTATTGTATAGTGCAATATTAATGCAGTATCAATGGGTTTCAATTCAATTGTGTAGAATGTGTGTTTTTGTTTTATTTTTTAATAGTTTTCTTATGTATGATGTACACTTTTGTTATACGAGGTGCAATGACAATAAAGTAAACTTTTAAAAAAACTAAATAGAAGATAAATCTTGAAACATGCCACTTGTGTCACATCAAGGCATCATTGGCCTTAGTTTAGAACAGAGTAAAGTAGACTATAGAGTAGAGTACAGAGTAGATTAGCATAAAAGAGCTGGAGGTCTTCTAGTACAACCCCCTGCTCAAGCAGGAGACCTTATACCATTTCAGAAAAATGGCTGTTCAATCTCTTCTTAAAAACCTCCAGTGATGGAGTCCCCAACACTTCTGAAGGCAAGCAGATCCATTAACTAATTGTTCTAATTGTCAGGAAATTTCTCCTTAGTTCTAGATTAGTCCTCTCCTTGATTAATTTCCATCCATTGCTTCTTGTCCTACCTTCAGGTGCTTTGGAGAATAGGTTGACCCTCTTTTCTCTGTGGCAACCTCTAAGCATTTGGAGCACTGCTATCATCTCATTCCCTAGTCTTTCTTTTCATTAAATTAGACATACCCAATTTCTGCAAACATTCTACATGTGTTTCAGCCTTCAGCACCGCAATCATCTTTGTTGCTCCTTTCTGTACTTATAATATGGTGACCAAAACTGGATGCAGTATTCTAAAAATGGTCTAACTAAGGCTTTATAAAGTGGCACTAATACTTCATGTGATTTTATTCTAGCTCTCTGTTAATGCAGCCTAGGACTGTGTTGACCTTTTTGGCAGCTGCAGCACAGCTGACCAGTTCTGGAGAACCGGTAGCAGAAATTTTGAGTAGTTCGAAGAACTGGTAAATACCACCTCTGACTGGCTCCATCCCCATCTATTCTCTGCCTCCTGAGTCCCAGCTGATTGGGAAGAAATGGGGATTTTGCAGTATCCTCCCCCTGCCATGCCCACCAAGTCATGCTCACCAAGCCACGCCATGCCCAGCAGGGACGTTCGGTCAGGGGAGGCAGGGGAGGCAGACCCTCACCTCTCTTCATGAAATAATAGTATATAATATTATATACTATATATATATATAATATTATAATATTATATACATCCGTCTGGCCACGCCCGGGAGCTGCGGAGGCAGAAATGTTGTCGGCGCTCCCGGATGACGAAGCCACGAAAGCAACTGGGTAATTCCCCAGTCACTTTCGTGGCTTCATCATCCGGGAGCGCCGACAACATTTCTGCCTCCGCAGCTCCCGGGCGCGGCCGGACGGAGGTAGCCAGAATGGCGCCGAGGCAGTCCAGCGGGCGAGCGACCGAGGATCAGGCTGCCTCGCTCGCTCTTTCGTCCGCCTGGACCACCTCGGTGTCGCTGTGGCTACATCCGTCCGGCCGTGCCCGGGAGCTGCGGAGGCAGAAATGTTGTCGGCGCTCCTGGATGACGAAGCCACGAAAGTGACTGGGTTGCGGACAAAAGAGCGAGCGAGGCAGCCTGATCCTCGGTTGCTCGCATGCCGGACTGCCTCGGCGCCATTCTGGCTACCTCCGTCCGGCTACGCCCGGGAGCTGCGGAGGCAGAAATATTCTCAGCGCTCCCGGATAACAAAGCCACGAAAGCAACTGGGGAACGACGAGAACCTTCCTGCCTCTGCTAGATTTCGTGCACTCCTCGCAACTGCAATATGAAGTCGCGAGGAGCGCGCAAAGTCCAGCAGAGGCAGGAAGGTTCTCGTCATTCCCCAGTCGCTTTCGAGGACTGTGGAGCGCGAACCGGCGGAGCATGCTCAGGAAGGCGGGGAATGGGATCACGTGTGCTAGAGGCTGAGGCAGCCTCAGCCTCCAGCACACGTGGTCCCATTCCCCGCCTTCCTGATGATGTCACCAGCCTCACCAGCCATAAACCTCACCGCACGTCACTGACTATCAGACATTGTAAATGGCTGTAACTGTGGGCCAATTCAAGTGATTATGCTGAGAAACAGCTGTTGGAACCAAGTTGTAAGTATGTCCAGGAAGATCTATCATAACTTTGAATAGTGGCTAAGCAACCTGTCATAAATCTAGGACCAGCTAGCCACAGTTCTATGAATATGTGCTAGGTGGAGCTCTATTTCTCAAGATGTTTCTCATCACCGCACGTCACTGATGCCCAGTAAGCCACGCCCACAGAACTGGTAATAAAAAAATTTGAATCCCACCACTGCTGGCTCAAATTTCAGTGATTGTCCACTAGGACTCCAAGCTACTTCTCACAGTTTCTCATCAAGTTGCTGAAAACTGGAGGTGGAGGAGCAGATGGAATAAGTAGACCCTTGTTATACAAGAGCTTTAAAAAAAACCTGGCTTGGTCTCATGGATTTTGCTGGTAAATTTCAGTTTAAATGAAAAACATGGAGGAGCTTCTGGGCAGGAAATAAAAAGCCCATATTAGCAAGGCTTCAGGAATAGGTTGACCCAACCCATTAGATTTCCACTACGTCTCACCTAAATCAACATTCCTTCAGCTATTGGGGAATCTTGTAAGAAAAATTCCAGTGGTTTTCGAATCCTAATGCAAACATTGAGATGACTGAAAGCATACTTTGGAAAAAGCAAACAGTGTGTATAATCCTTAAATGATATTTCAATGCATACAGAAGTATAGCCAGGATGTTATATAGGGAGGGTGGGGGGAATTAGAAGGGTATTAGCAAGGCGAGGATCTTTTTTTTTTTTTAAAGGAATTCTGGTTGGACTACTTGCAGCAGCTAGTAATAATGAATGACTAAGCTATGTAAAAATCATAAACCGATGTTCGATTTTGGTGTAAAGCTCTCTTTCTTTGCAAAAACCAGCCAAGATATTTCAGGACATTTGACAAACATCTTCTTCCAAGTTAAATTAATTGACATCAGACAGCAAATATCCCCCCCGCTTCTCCTTTCCCTGATGAGACAGAACTGCTTTCTGTGCAAGCTAACCTTGGTATGAAGCAGCAGCCTCTCAAAGGCTTAAAGTAACTAATTTTGTTCCTTCTGACCCATTTGCAAATGAAAGGTCACTGAAAATAGAGTTTCTAACTGTGACGTTATTCCAGTATCACCAATCATGTTCCCTGAATTGGATAGAAAGAATAAAGAGAGGATAGGAAAAGCATGATTTTCTCCACTAAGGTGTGGTTGAAACACTATTTATCTGCAGTAGTATTCAGACTTAGAATAACTTTATTGTCACTTTGAATGAACACTAATCAGCATACATTAAAATGAAATTTTGTTGCATGCAGCTCTCAAAGGGTCATCACCTCCAATAGACGCTACATAAACATGACAAAATAAATAAATAAATGCAAAATATACCCACGTTGTTAGTTGTGAAGTCATGTCCGACTCATCGCGACCCAATGGACAATGTTCATCCAGGCCTTCCTCTCCTCTACCATCCCCCGGAGTCCATTTAAGCTCACATCTACTGCTTCAGTGACCCCATCCAGCCATCTCATTCTCTGTCGTCCCTTTCTTCTTTTGCCCTCAGTCTTAGGCTCTTCTCCAGTGAGTCCTTCCTTCTCATTAGGTGGCCAAAGTATTTGAGTTTCATCTTCAGGATCTGGCCTTCTAAAGAATAGTCAGGGTTGATCTCTTGTAGGACTGACCAAGGGACTCGCAGGAGTCTTTTCCAGCATCATAGTTCGAAGGCCTCGATTCTTTGGTGCTCAGCCTTCCTTATGGTCCAACTTTCACAGCCATACATTGCAACTGGGAAAGCCATAGCCTTGAATATATGCACTTTATATACCCACATATGTACCCACATATATTACATGATACAGAGAAACAGCAAGGTCTAGTTCAGATGTATGCATGTACTATGGTGAGAAAAACGAACCTTGCAAGTTTACCAGACAGATGGTATAGGGAGCAAAGCTATTACAGAATCGGGTAGTCCTGTTACAATAACAATGCTTTTAGCTCTAAGCACACAGCGCTTATAAACAGTATCTTGAATGATAGGAAGCGAGCTTCCTATAATCTTCACGGCTGTCCTTACACTCTCTGTATGGGCTTTCTAGCTGAGGCACTGCTGCCACCAAACCAAACAGTGATGCAGTTTGTTAAAACCCTCCCAATTGTGCCTCTATAAAAAAAATGGCCAGAATAGAAGGAGAACGATGTGCTCTCCTCATCTGACACAGAAAATGCAGACACCGGTTTGCATGCTTCACTAAGGATGATGTGTGGAGAGACCAGTTCAGATGGTTAGTTATCTGCGCCCCTAGATATTTAACACTATTGATCACCTCGATAGCTGCATTCTTGATACTGAGTGGAGTTTTACTATGCTGGCTCTTTCTAAAATCTACAATGATTTCCCTTGTTTTATTAATGTTTAGAACCAGGTACCTTTTATTGCACCAGTCCACCAGAGCCTTCGCCTCTTCCCTATAAGCATCTTCACTATCATCCCATATAAGACCCACCACTGCTGTGTGTCCTCTGCATACTTCACAATATGATTTGTAGCAGATTTGGCACAGCAGTCGTGGGTCATCAAGGTGAGCAGTAGTGGACTCAAGATACAGCCCTGGGGGAAACGTGTACTCAAGGAGGTGGAGTTGGAAACTTTTCTTCCAACTCACATAAACTCAATATTCAATATTGAGAATAAAAATGATAACAACATTCTTAACTTGAAAACCTCTTAAACTAGTTAAGGATTTCAAGCAGCAGTATCAGCACACTGTCTATGATAGGCAGCCTATATTTTAGCATTCCAAGAAAAGTAAGGAGAAGTTTAACATCTTCCAGATTTCCATAATGTTAAGAATCTAGTCTGATGGGAGCTGTAGTCCAATACAATATAAATGGACAAAGTTCATTCTCTTTTGCAGTTTCTGGTGTGTTAAAAATTCACACAACCCTTTCCAGAAGACTTGCTTTTTATTTAAGAGCGTGTAACAATACAGACATCTGCAATCCTCATTAAACACTTCATCCAGAATGGACTAGAAATACCTAGTTTCAAAACTTAGAAATATCTAAGATATATAATTCTCATATGTCAGCCTGCTTCAATTTTTATTACCGTTCTCAGTCCAGACTATTCTGCAACACAAAAGTCTTCCAGGCTATACAATGTAGTCCACTTCTTCAGAAGGCTTGGCTGTATGTGACCCTCCATTCAACCTATCTTTCCTTGATAAATTGGGACGGTGTGGGGCCAAATACACCAAGTTGGTCATTACAGCACTTTGATACCACTCTTCTTACATAGTGAAAGCAAACATTATCAAGCTCTGCAATTATGGATTACCACCTTAACCATCCAACACAACATCCTGAAGCATAACATAGTCATTTAGATGCACAAAGGCAGGGTTTAGTGTATCAATCATATCATTATGTATACTGTGGCAAGTAAATTCCACCAACATAGATACAAAAGGATATTAGCAAATCAAAGGGGAAAAGGAAGAAGAAGAGGCATAGACCTATAGGTAACTTCATGAAATAGAGTTTCTCAAAACACTTTTCATTTCAACCACATTACATCATTCTGTTTCAAATTTCTTGGGCTTTATTAAGTTCCTTGTTGAAAAGAATCAATAACTCCTGCAGTTGGTCCAGAATGCGGCCGTGCGGGTGATTATGGGGTGTACTAGGTACTCCCATGTAACACCTCTCCTGCGCGAGCTGCACTGGCTTCCTGTGGTCTATCGGGTGCGTTTCAAGGTTTTGATTACGATCTTCAAAGCGCTCCATGGCACAGGACCTAGTTACCTGCGGGATCGCATCCTGCCCCATAGATCCCTACGACCAATTCGCTCGCACAGAGAGGGACTTCTCCGGGTGCCGTCCACTAAACAGTGTCGGGGGGCGACACCCAGGAGCAGGGCCTTCTCTGTGACGGGCCCAGCCCTTTGGAATGACCTCCCCCTTGACATCAGGATTACTTCCGATCTCCGCTCCTTCCGTGTAAAGCTCAAGACCCACCTTTTTCAATTATCTGGCCTGGCTCAACCGTAGTTTCATTCTATTCCTCCTGACAGTCTTTTTTAAATTTGTAATTTTTAATTTGGGGTATTTTAATTGCTAATTTTTTACTATTATTGTGTGTATTTAATGACTGTTACCTCCTCCATGTATGTGTATGCGTGTATGTGTATGTTTATATGTATATATGTATGTCCTCTTATTGTACGCCGCCCCGAGTCCCTTGTGGAGAGGGAGCGGCTAACAAATTAAATATTATTATTATTATTATTATTATTATTATTATTATTATTATTATTATTATTATTATTATTATTATTATTCCTTATCTCAAAAAGTCAATACATAAATAGAACAAAACATGAGTTGAAGGAACTTTTTTTTATTTACAATAGGGTAGGTAGCCCTACTTCATCTACAACTTTCCCATATCTGAAGATTGTTTCACCAAAATTCTGGCAACAAAACGATCCTTTCCCAAATAAGGATGGAAACAGAGCTGGGAAACTTTTGGTCAGCAGCTCACATTTCCATCCTTAGCCCCATCCCCAAATGGCACAGAGCAGTACTGCAGGAATTTGGTTATTTCACTGCCATATTTTAGTAATGAGGTTTTTGGACTGGTCAAGGGGAACATTTCGCAGAGGACCATTCTCGTCTTAAACTCAATCCTTGAGTTTAAGCAGGCAGAAAGAGTTAAAAGCAGGCAGGAAGAAACTAGCTATTTCTTTCTGAGTGTCACCGTTCTAGTGATATCATAGGCTAATTCCCTCTGGCCTTTAAAGTTGAGGAATGTTTCAATACTTTAATTAAATTTTGTTGTCAGCAATCAATATTCAAGAGCTAAACACAGTCAACTACTGTGGACAACTATCAAATATGGATGCTTTATTCTTAATAAGCTCTCATATTACTACTTTCTCCTTTTTCCTTCAAGGTTCTCCCCTTCGCTTCCTCTCATTGCTCCAAAATACTTGGGACTTCCAGAAAGAGGTTCTCAGAACTACCATTAATATGGCATGATGTTTCTAGGACACTGATTGCATATACTGCAGATGGAAAACAAGGAGAAGCAAAACCACAGATGGTTATAAATGAAACATTACAACATCTGGGCCCCTCCACTTTAAAATTCTAGGTTATGGGAATTTCACAATAAAAACCTCATTCAGAAACAGTCCTTGACTTTGAACATCAATATTCACAACAGGCAAACACTGTTCTGCCAAAACCATCAAAAAGAAGAAATCAGTGAAGGGGATAATCTTCCTCAAAGGTCACTCCTCCAGTGTGGGTTGTTGTCTGTTCACTGTACCTGAAATGGAGAAAGGACACAGAGATGAGATAGAATGGGGTGGAGAGTGGAGTGAAAAGGAGTGGAATGGAGTAGAGTGAAAAGAGAAGGAAGTTGAGGAGAGGAACAGAACATAATTTTTAACTGGCCAAGCATGATTGGACACACAAGGAATTTGTCTCTGATGGATAAACTCTTACACATACAAACAACAGACTGATAAATCATAGATCGTAAATCATAAGATACAAACAACAATTGATAAATCATGATATACCAATAAAAGGTAGTAGGAAAAATGAGAGGTGAGAAAGATGAAAAGGTAACAAGGATGATAGCAATAGCAATAGCAATATGCTATTGCTAAATGTAGTGTAGATGTTTTATCTGAAGTTGACAGGCTTGCAATGAAGATGGTTCCAAACAATTCAGCTTTCTGCACATAAAACTCATCATACCCTAATTATACAGCAGCAGCAAGATGAACTTTCTTTACAAATTGAATTCTCCATTTGCACATATGAACTAGTCTAAGAGTGAGAAGTTGTAATTTGCTTTCCCACCCACATAGTTCCTCCGTCCAGATGTTGCTGAAACTGCACTAAGGGAAGTATTAGATTGTAATCCCATTGAAATCTGTAGAATTGGTTTCAGATCTCTTACATTCACATCTGGTCTCCCTGACTTGCTAAGATTTTAAAAAGTGGGAGGAAATGTTGCAAACCTTTTACAATTTTAAAAATTACTCCTATCAGCAACAGTAAAAATACTGGTGTACTGAGTGTACATAATTTTGTCAACTGTCCATGGAGAATGGAACCAAGAGCAGCAAAATGTCAAGAAAACCTCTTAGAGTGAGGATTTTTCTCAAGCGAGAAATCAACTTTGAATGTAAGTGGGACTAGGATTCTATATTCAAAAATCAATGTTCAAATGGAGAAAGGAACAGCTCAAAATAGAGGGAGAAATAACTCTGATGAATCAAGGTCACAAGGCTGAGTATTTTTGGTAGTACGGATTGTTGCTTTAGCTAGTACAGAAGAAAAAAGAAAATTATGGCGACAGAAAAGGAAATGAAAGCTGAAATCTTGAACAGAATGTATTTTATTATCATATTACCCACTTCTTCCTGTCACAACATGCAGTTAGTCCTCGACTTATAACCATTCATTTAGTGACTGTTCAAAGTTACAAAGGCACTGAAAAAGTGGTTTATGACCATTTTTCACATTTATGAGCGTTGCAGTGTCCCGTTGGTCAGGTGACTAAAATTTGGACACTTGGCAACTGGCTCATATTTATGATGATTGCAGTGTCCCGGAGTCACATGATCAATTTTTGCTACCTTCTGACAATCAAAGTCAATGGGGAAGCCAGATTCACTGAACAACCATGTCACTAACTTAACAGTTGCAACCAGGGCAAGAAAGGTTGTAAAATTGGGGCAGAATTAACAAGTCTTGATAAGCAATGGAAATTTGGGGCTCAATTGTGGTCATAAGTCAAGGACTACCTGTAGTTGTGAACAGTATTCAATAGGTAAACATCTGAAAGGAAAATACCTTTTACCTTAACATTTTGTGTAAAATATAGGTAGGAATAAAATATAGATAAACCTGCCATGCATCATTGATCTTCTTCCAGAGAATAGTTTTAGAAAAGGTCAATTTTATGGTACTTAATGGCTGACAGATATCCCAACATAGCAGATGTTCAACATCAACATTATTAAATATATCAGCTTTGCATTGCCTTCCCTCCCCTTGTAAAACCCAGTTGAATTGCTCAAGTTGAACTAGTTTTTCGCCATCACCATTCAAAGCAAAGTTCACTCTCTGATCTTCACGTTCCCATCTGCAACACCTATTACGAGGATAACTCTTTTGGATGCACTCATCTAGTTCTTGGTATTTAGGTGGTTTGTTTGAAATGGAGAGTAAGGTTGCATAAACAGAGGGATAGAATCAAGATCATGTGAAGTGTTAATACTACTTTATAATGCCTTGGTAAGGCCACACTTGGAATACTGCATCCACTTTTGATCACTATAATATAAAAAAGATGTTGAGATTCTAGAAAGAGTGCAGAGAAGAGCAAGAAAGATGATTAGGGGACTGAAGGCTAAAACATAGGAAGATTGGCTGCAGGAACTGGGTATGCTTAGCTTAAGAGAAAGAAGGACTAGGGGAGACATGATAGCAGTGTTCCAATATCTCAGGGGTTGCCACAAAGAAGAGGGAGGCAAACTATTCTCCAAAGCACCCGAGGGTAGGACAAGAAGCAATAGTTGGAAACTAATCAAGGAGACAAGCAATCTAGAAATAAGGAGAAATTTCCTGATAGAAAAATTAACCAGTGGAACAACTTACCTCCAGAAGTTGTGAATGCTCTAACATGGAATTTTAAAGAAGAGATTGGATAACCATTTGTCTGAAATGATATCGGGCTGTGATGGTGAACCTATGGCACGCATGCTGGAAGTAGCACGTAGAGCCATCTCTCCGGGCATGCCAGTCATCGCCTATTGCTGTTCCCGGTTCTGGCCAACTGGACCATGCTTGCGGGAGTGCTGGAAACTGGAAGAGCAGCTTCCTGGCGTGCATGCATGCACTGGGAAGCTGAACTTCCTATATCGGGTGCGCATATGCATGCCAGCCAGCTAGTCTTCGCGCATGCATGCACACCAGAAACCAGAAGACCAGGTTACCGATGCACATGCACACACCAGAAACCGGAAGCTCAGTTTCCAGATGTGCTCATTCGCGCCAGGAAACTGCTCTTCCAGTTTCCAGCGCTCCCACGCATATGTGTCGGGGAGCTGCTCTTCGGGTTTCAGGTGGTCCCCCATGCCTGCGCCCGTGCTCCCATTTTGGCACTCAGTGCTGAAAAGGTTCACCAACACTGATATAGGATTTCCTGCCTAAGCAGTGGATTAGACTAGAAGACCCCCAAGGTTCCTTCCAATTCTGTTATTCTATTCTAGATTGTCTCTCTAAAGAGTTGGAAACCACAGGCTAAAAGTTCATTGTATCATTTTCAATGGGAAGTACAGTGGTATCAATGCTTGTTTTTCCCCACCCACAATAATCATATTCATTTCAGGGGGAATATAATGCTAATTGGCTGCCTTTAGGACATATGGCAAACTTCCCCAAGAACAATAATGAGAAAGGAAGAGAAACTCACGCAGTTGAGAAAACATTGATCAAAAGTAGATGATTTCCCCCCCAAAAAAAATGTAGCTCGTAACAGAATTCAAGAGACATATCTCCATCTGTCTATCTCACCTCTGGACTTCTGTAAAAATCACAAAATGAAACTGATTTATCGCAGAGGCTTTCAGCAAGACACTTCGGGCAATAAGCCTAACTGGAATTATGTGAGACTCCAGAGATAGCTGAGTAAGGGGAAAAGGCATTGCTGTAGGCAGAATAAATTCTAATGGATCAAGGCAAAAGGGTTAGATCATTCAGATAAAAATAAACTGTCTTCCCCCGACAGAACAAAACCACCATCAGCTTCAGTTCAGAAGTGTTGCCGAAAGATTATGTTATTTACAATGCAATAATCCTACAATTTGCTTTGTGTGTGCCTCTAACCTATATAGGCTGCAATGACATCACACTAGAATTTCTATGCAACTCATCTATAACAAATTTATTAATTTATGATATAACATACCAAAAAAATGCAAAAGCAAAAAGAAGGGAAAATGGGGAAGGGAAAAGTGTGGAGAAGAAGAGGAAAAAGAAAGAAAGAGCAGTGGCTTCCAACTCCCTTTGGCGCAGTAGAATAAGGCATTAACATCAAACCTCAACTTTTTTACTTTCACATAATAGTTTATATTAGCCATTTCCATAACAACAAATCTATCTAATCTATCTAATGGGTAAAACCCAACTCCAAAATACTGGTATATACATTTTAAAAACTTTTCCACAGGATTCCACCCGATGTGTTGTGGAGGTTTACTGGAAAATAAATTAAGGCCTGTAATCTTGTTGGGAATTAGCATCATTACTCGCTTGGCACAAAATCAAACTATGACATCTGTTACATAATTGCCAATTGCGTGGACAGATTTGAAATGTAAATACCAGGCACTGGCTCTTCGTTTTGTACCCCAAGGAAGGAAGAGAGAATTTTTTTTAAGTCTATGTCAAGACAAAGTAGCCCTCCTGGTCAGGGGTTCCATAACATGTTTCTTGTTCGCACTGAAATAATGGTTCCTATACATTTCAGGATTGCAGCTAAAAGATATTCAGGTAGTTCTCGACTTACAATATCTTCAACATAAAGGTGTAAAAATGGCGGCCCACGGGCCAGATTCGCCATGCACAAGCCACGCACATCCCAGCTCTGGGAAGGGGAAAAACATCGTGAAACGTCACGTGTCGGCAATGTGACAGCCCGAGTTTGACACCCGTGCTTTAACACCATCAAATAACGACACCTGCCTATCCCAGGCGCTTTGGAAAGATTTGATAGGTGGATAAAAATGCCAGATCCAAACTAAAAATATGGGTGACTGTGTGACCAACCATGAAATTTGTCTATCTGTAACTATGCTTGTATTGTACATCTCGTATTTAAAACAAAAGCCATGAATCCATTGAGACCAGGCATAAGTTTTCTGATGCATGCAATTAGTCTCTTTACTGTTCTGTTTTTTAGTCTGAAAAAGTGCATGAGAGAAGGAAGCCAACATTCTAAAAGTGCAGTCAAATTCTGGCAATGTTTTCTGGAAATTAATTTAGCTTTTATCATTAATACAACATGCTTGTAAAATACAAGAATCCACATTTCAGTTGCATGTAATATTGTCATAATTTATATTATGCATACTGTATGATGTTCTGTCTACATTTGGGCTGTGTGTGCTGAAGCTTCCTTTTACTACTAGCTAAGAACAACAGACTGAAGTAAAACTGGCAGGAAGAATATGAAAATATCAAAATGTCTGGTATGTATTTCATAATTAGGCCAAAGGATTATAAAAATGTAAAACTCTGCTAGAAGAATTAAAGAGTGACAATAACCATATGTGTGCGTGTATATTTAACGTTTCCACCAAAAACTGTGTTTAAGTCGCTTGCTAATACAACATTGATAAAATGTTACAATGAGGGCATTAACGTTCAAGAATGTAAACAATACATTGTAAGCAATAAATAACACAATTAAACTTAATCCTGCAACAAATCAATTTAAATACCACATGTTGGATAAAAATGGCTTTAATCTCCTCTAATGATGGGACCACCATAAAACAAAGTTCCAAAGCTCATCACTCCCGGACAACTTAAACGTATTGTGTGATAAAAAGCTGCTAAAAGATTTAATAAAACAAGAACATTTATTGGCTCTCTAGTTCCTACCATAAATTTCTGAAATGGTGACATCATGACATCTCATTCTATGCTCTAGCACTTTACTTATGGAATGGAATAGTGGAAATTGGAAGGAAATGATTCAACATGGTAGGTTTAAGGAGTTAATTTAAAAAATCACTACCATTTCTTGGGAATGATTCCTTCCTTCCTTGTCATTGTCTCTCAATTGCCTGGACAGGTTCTTGCAGTTTTCTTGGCAAAGTTTTTTCAGAAGTGATTTACGATTACTTTCTTCTTAGGACTGATAATGACTAGCCCAAAAATCACATAACTGATTTTGTGCCTAAGGCAGAACTAGAACTCACAGTCTTCTAGGTTGAGTTTTGGGGCCTTGACCACTACACCAAACTGTCTTCCTGATGGAATTACACCCTTGCAAAGAGGTGCTCATCCTTACTCTAACTCACTTGGATAAATTGGAAGCATAGTCTTGATAGATCTTATCACGCCAAAGATCCTGTCAATAACTTTGGACTGTTTATGTTGAATACCATCCAGTATGAACAGGACAACTACTGTCACAGTGACATTATCTCAAATTAGATGATTTATTTTATTTGTTAGATTTATATAGTCACCCATCATACACAAAGCAGTTCTGAGTTGCTAGTATAATAAAAACATCGATAACATTTTTTTTAAAAAAAGCAAAACATCAAAACAGGGAAAACAGCAGCCAGACAATTCGATACAATTTTATTTAATATGGCTCTGCAGCGGTCTGCATTTTCCTTGCATTTTCCAGGATGTACCAGATTTCTTACCCCTCCCTCTCCCAAAATAGTTAGATGGTTTTGTATAGATGTGCGGGACCTAGTACTACCATGGGAACAATCTTTAAATAGTCTGCAGTCCATGTTCAGTCAAGGCCATTTGGAGCTTTCTGACAACCTCCCTCTCTCACACACCCCACTTATCTCAACTGCCTCAGCTTCCTTGACAAACAAAGAACTTTTTTGGCTCTTAGGTGGGGTAATCAGTTCCTTCAAACTAAATCCAGAGAAGCTGCAAACTCTGTATCTCATTAAAGAGAAAAGAGTTCCCACACATTGAAATGAAACAATTGTTTCCTTTCTGGGCGACTGCCCACCTAATGTGCCTCTGATGTACAGTGCTCATCAATAACATGTCTTTTTATTAACAAGACAAAAACATGTCTGTCTTTAATAAGTTAATGCTTAGAAGGGTCTACTGGGACTTAGAAAGAAGACTTGTGCTGATACTAATTCCTTGTAACATCAAGTTGTTGATGAGAGGGAAGGGCACAGATGTGGAGAGCTGTGGGCAACTCAGTTCAGAACACAACAATTATATCTCTGAATTCTCCTCTATCACTGAAATATATTAACACCAGGAAAATCAATTCTGGGCCACATCTTCTAAAAAGGCCTTTTCTCCCCCTGATTTGGTTATGTGATTCTTGAGGAGACTCAGGAT
This sequence comes from Natrix helvetica, assembly GCF_964273705.1. Lineage (NCBI taxonomy): Eukaryota > Metazoa > Chordata > Lepidosauria > Squamata > Natricidae > Natrix > Natrix helvetica. The sequence goes on along the minus strand of NC_138549.1, from coordinate 81,439,519 downwards.
TTTTTGTTTATCAGATGACTACTTGACTGTCTAGTCAAGTGTTGACTAGCTGGTCCCTTCTATTGATGAATTGATTGGTCCAGTCTTTCATCCCAAGCTATTCCTTCAATAAAAATATTAAAATATATCACATATAATTGCGTGCTTTTTTTTAAAAAAAATGGTATTTTGGGGAGAAGGTAGCTCAAGAAGTTGAAGTCTACTCTAAAAAGTTTGGAAACCGGAAGGTTCAGGGTGTAATTCAATAAACCACTAAAGATGATCATGAAAGATTTGTAATTCTAGCATGTTACTAAATAAATCGAATGTTCAAGAAGATGGTTCTACCTTACTTATTCATGCACCAATTAATTCTGTGCTCTGGCTAAATTAGAATACCATTGAGCAATGTTTCTCATCCTTAGCAACTTTAAAACATGTGGACTTTGAGTCCCAGAATTCCCCAGTCATGCATGGTGCAGTAGAAAATATATAGATCATTGGTAGAAAAAAGAATCGAGGAACAGTAAGTAGAGGAACATAATGTATGAACCAATTACTTTCATAGCAAACAGTGAGATGAACTGGAATTTATCACAATATTCTTGGCAACCTGTCAGGCCAGAATTAATGCAGACATGAAGATCATCAAATTAGACTTGGTTGCTGCATTTGATCACATAAAATGGCACTCATTGATCCAAAAAGTGGACCCTACACCTGCGGGAAAATACTAGGATGAAGAAAAAATAATTCTTGGCATCCTACCAACAGTTCTGTCTTGAGACTTGTTCCACTTATACACCATAACTGCAAAGATGGAAATGGTAAATATATTACTGCTAACTTTCCAAATTCTCCAAGCAAGACAGCGGGCCAATCTCTGTTGTCATTACTCAAACAGGTAGCTAGATTTTTAGTTTATTCTCAGAGGATTTTGAGAAATAGTTTCTGACATGGTACAGCATGAATACAAGCAGTGTACTTTGTTTGCTAGTAGTTTTTTTTAAAAGGTTGTATGAATCATATTTGTCAGGGAGCTGCTTCTTCAGTTTTGGTTTATCTTTTTATAGCTAAAAACTGTACTTATTTATATCTTAGTTTTTATACAGCAGCTCAAGGCAATATACAGATCACTCTTTTCTGTGATACAGATCCAGCTAAGAGAGAGTGACTGGCCCCAGGTTACGGTGGCTGAGGGTACACCAAAAACTAGGTCTCCCCAATCCTACCTACTTCAACATCTTAATCACTACACCACACACTAGTTCCTAAATTTATCATTTAGAATGCCAAATTAAGCCAGATAATTACAGCTTATATAATAAGCCATTTTAATGCAATGTGTGAACCAGAGGTGGTATTCAGCCGGTTCAGACTGGTTTGACTGAACTGGTAGCGAAAATCGCAGGTGCCCCCCCCCCCGCCGTCCTATTTCCATGTTCCAATGATTATAAGTTATGTGATTCCAATCTAAGATTCTAAATGTTTTTCAACCACTTTCACCCAATTTGAAAAAAAAAGAAATTGCATTTTGTGATGTCCATTCATTCTCCCTTTGTAATCTCCCCTGAAAAATAATCTACAGTGTTCTGTTTTTGTCTATGTGTGATGTATATTTTATGCAATTTACATCTCTTCTAGTTTGTTTTCAAGTAGAAATATGCAAATGTTCTTCTAATAAATGTCTGGAGAACATATATTACAAATCTTATTGTCCGTCTGCATCTGATATACATTTTTTTAAAAGGATGGAGGAACCAAATACAATTTAGAATAACTATTTCTCTTGAATCACTTATTAAATCCTGTAGAGATGATCACTTGGGAATCTGTCAATTTTCTGAATGTGAACATAAATTGAAGGAAGTAAAAACATTGTCTTTTTGAAAATTTGTTTAAAACATTTTATACCATTTCTCTCAAAAAGCCTCTCAAACATCTCTCAATCTGAAACATCTCTCATTCCCAAAAGATATACGCACAGTATATTTATGTGAGATGATGAATGATCCTTATATTTATAAAAGCTATTAATACTACTAGCTTCTGTTACAAGTATCTGAAAGGTATTTGACAATGCAAATAATTAAGCACATTTGATAATATCCATTAACATATCAGGCAATACTAAACCATTTTGTTCCTTCCATAATCTGAATTCAAACACCAATTAATTAGGAGAGGAGTATAGGAAAGGTGGCAATTAAAAATGCAAGATCAACATTGATTTTAAAATTGCAATAACTCAGGACAAAATAAGGCTAAAAGAACATGTCTTCAAATACTGATTGTGAGCATATACTAAATGTGTATTCAAGGTCTTTAGTTATCTCCTTGCCATACAACAACTTGTGATGATTCTGTTGTATCTTGTATAAAAGTTTTTTTTTTAGACAAACAAAACATGAAACATAAAACCATAATCAATTACATATACATATAGCATGTTGTTTTGGTTACAAGCATTTGTGCATCACCGCTTTCAATTATATATAAAATCACAGATTGTCCATCAAGTATACATAGGTACGTTATTATCATTATAGATCATATGTTCAGCTTACAATTGTTATTCCTTCATTTTAAACAAATATTCTAGAGATTACATTCCATTGCATCATTATTAATCTATTTAGTAATAATATGTCTTTCTAGTGTCACATTCTATTGTTCTTGCAATATGAAAAAATTCTCCATTTTGTATTTGTGCATCACCACTTTCAGTTGTATATAAAGTCACAGATTATCCATCAAATATACATAGATACGTTGTTATCATTGTACATCATATGTTCAACTACAATTGTTATTCCTTCATTTTAAACAAAATATTCTAAATATTTGATTCATATATATACCAATATTCCATTGCATCATTTAAATCTATTTAATAGTAATATGTGTTTATGGTATCACCGATCTCATTCTATTATTACAATATGAAAGACTTCTCTAAAAATTTTCATTTCCATATTTTTTATCTAACCACTGATAGAACTAATCCCATACCTTATAAAATTGTTCATCTTCTTGTTGTCTAATTTCAAATGTCAATTTACTCATTTCAGCACATTCCATTATTTTTCGAATAACTTCCTCTTGCATTGGTATTTTCTTGTTTTTCCAACTTTTTGCAAATACAATTCTAGCTGCCATTAAAACATTTACAATCAAATATTTCAGATTTTTATTATATGTTTCTGGTATAATTCCCAATAAAAAAAATCTCTGGTTTAAAGTCTATGTGTTTTTGCATCATTTTCTCCAACTACGTGTGGATTTTAGTCCAGTATCTTTTAGCTTCTATACAAGTCCACCACATATGGTAATATGAGATTCTGTTGTATCTTTAATACATAAATTTCTGTTAAAAAAAGAAATGGAACACCAAGAAATGCTCCCTAAGGTCAAATTGAAAATGTCAGTTTATTTTGTAGTGCATTCCTGAGCTGTGCATCAAATAGTTTGCTATAACCTTTCTTTTTACTGGAGTGTGGAATGATGAATGACTGCAGGAAGGCAGTTCTACAATATTTATGGCTAAGCATATTTTTTGTCCTTACCTCCCTACTCAAATATTAGATTACATTTATATTGATATGAGTCATGAACTAGTTAGGAGTAGAATGGAATAAAATAGGACCTTTTTCACACTCCAGAAGGAAATAGTTGGCATTCCTGACTTTGCAACAAAACCAGTGACAGAAGAGTTACTGAGTTTACTAATTCAAAATTATTAAAATTCTCCTCTTGTGGAAGTTTTCTTATAATCAGTAAATTCAAACAACAAAGAAAAATATTAGTAGCTTCCATAAATATTGAACTGCGTAGGATAAACAAAAATAATAATTTATCAACATGTAATTTATATTGCTGCTCTGTATATGTAGGTACAACATAAACTGGTCATGTGCTCTCCCTAACATGAGAAATAACTTAAAATTACCTAACTTCCATATTTAATGAGAGGTTCTAACTAGTTCTGGAGAACCGGTAGCAGTAATTTTGAGTAGTTCGGAGAACCGGTAAATACTACCTGACTGGCCCCACCCACATCTATTCTCTGCCTCCTAGGTCCCAGCTAATCGGGAGGAAATGGGGATTTTGCAGTAACCTTCCCCTGGAGTGGGGAGGGAATGGAGATTTTACAATATCCTTCCCCTGCCACACCCATCAAGCCATGCTCACCAAGCCATGCCATGCTACGCTCACCAAGCTATGCCCACAGAACCAGTAGTACAAATTTTTGAATCCCACTACTTTATTTAATGATCAGGAACAGCTATGTGGGATGTTTTGAAACCAACAATTTACCCCAAGTGGTTACAGATATGCATCTTTGAAAATTGTTTTGTTTTCACTCAGTGAGGTTCATATTTGTTTGTTTCTTAAACATATATTTGCTAGTATATCTAGGTGATAGAAAAGATTATTTTCACACCCTAACGTTAAGTCTGCCTCAGACTTCCAATTGCCTGCTTCTAGTTCTTCTGATTATCTTTCATTGCGACCTTCTCTGTGGTGGTGCAGTGGTTAGAATGCAAGAGCTGCAGTGGTTAGAGTGCAGTACTGCAGGCTACTTCTGCTGATCACCGGCTGCCAGCAGTTTGGCAGTTCGGGTCTCACCGACTCAAGGTTGACTCAGCCTTCCATCCTTCCGAGGTCGGTAAAATGAGGACTCAGATTGTTGGGGGCCATATGCTGACTCTATAAACCGCTTAGAGAGGGCTGTAAAAGCACTGTGAAGTGGTATATAAGTCTAAGCGCTATTGCTATTCTCCAAAACTACCAAGACTGGAAGAGGGATCCTTTGGCTCTGTATGCAACGACTTCACACAATGACATTTCACAAAGGATGGTGAGCATGCTACCCTTCAGATGCTGCTGAAACCACTGCTCCATCTCCATTAACCACGGGGCTACTGGGACTTGTAATTCAGCCATCCCTAGAAGGCTGGAGGTTCTATGACCCTGAGCTGTAAAAACCAAAAACCTAAAGTTAAGGTGACCAACTTTTTTACAATGAAAAGGAGGACGAATAAATTGGAAAAAATATATCGTAAACAAAAGAAATATTTCATTCATTGCAACAATAATACACTAAAATATGATATATGCATAATAAAAACATTTGCAACATTTTATATTGTAATTATGCTTACATGCCTGTTAATTATTATTCGAATGAGTACTTTTCCATTGAATTAATATTTTTTGTCAATGTATCATCTTCTAAGAATATATTGGAAATATCTGAACAAGAAATATCCTTCATATTGAATTTTACGGCAAGTGCTGCAGCTAGAGTATCAACATTCAATCTCGATTTCTCACTTGTCCAAAAATCATTGGCAATTGAAAAAAAACTCTTTCAACTGCTGCATTAGTTCCAGGGCAGCACAACGTAAATTGGACAAGTATAAATAAACGTTCACATGGAATATGTTCGTTTTTGAAATGGCTGAAAATATCCACCCATCTTTTGACAATTTCAACGTGTTGATTTTCCCATTGTATTAATTTTTCAGAATTTAAATATACATTCAGTCTTCTAATTTCTTCAAAGAGACAATTGTCGTCTATTTTAATGTCTGGCATTTCTTTAGATAAAAATTCAACACAAGATTCGATATCTGTTCAATATACTTGCGATGAAGTAAAAAAAAAAACCATTAAAAACTGTTTAATAAAATACGTCAGATAACGCGCAACAGGTTAGCCTTCAAATATCGAAAAGGAGGACATGTAGGAGGACACTTTTCGAGGGAGGGCAGAACTTACAAAAGAAGGACTGTCCTCCCTAAAGGAGGACGGTTGGTCACCTTACTAAAGTACATTCTCAGCACCTAGTTCTGCACTGACCCAACCCATCAGCTCAGGGTGAATACTAGACTGTCCTTGAGAGAAAGAGCGGCTTAACAAACTTCAAGGTTATCTTCTTTGAGCAACCAGGTCTACGGTTTGCATATATTCCTTGATTCTAACTTTTGGCCTCAGCTCTGGAATGATTCCAGGTCACAGAGACCGAGTATAGTGTTGTCCTACACCCAAAGTAAATGAGAAGGCAGTGGAAAAGACATAAAATACATTCTGCAAGGCACAGGGGAAAGGCAGGAAATCTAAAAAACACTGCTGCATTTCTAAGTAATTTATAAATTCGTTTCTTTTTGATGTGTAGTGCACGGGGCCAGGCATGCCCTCTCGAAAGGCAATAAGGCTACTTATACATGTAATAGCATGCAGGATAGAGCTCCTTAAGTGATCTCACAGATGTTGGGAACCTCTGCAGTCCTGCTGCTGAAATCCAAACGACAAAACTAATTACAACAGAGTGTAAAAAACTTAGTGAACCAAAAAGGATTAAGACATTTTAGAAGCCGTTTACCATTGATCCACTCGAAGAACATTAGTAGATGCTTGCTAGGGTTTATGAAAGAGTGATTAATGGAGGTCAAAGGAGAAGGATCCGTGGCACGCTCCCAAGGAAACCTTGGTTTATTTTGAAGCACACAGCAGCCAAAGTGGAGTCATTTGAAGCAATAGTGATGGTAAATTATAACCTTTAGGGCTTCTGGCGAGAATTTTTCGCCTTAGTTTATATTGCTCTTAACAAACTCAGACAGATGTAGCACATGGTTTGAAACAAAGATAGCTGCAGTCCCATTTGTCTTTAAAAATTCTGGCAAAAGGCACTAGGGGATGGAAAGATACTTCAAGCCTTCAAGCTCACGGAATAATAGGGCAAAGATACAGAATTTGCTAGCAGGATTTATGTGACAGATGTGGCTCTCCTCCTGGAGCCACAAACACATATTTGAGACAATGGCACATTATACACATGATGGACCTTGGGTTCACTCCAGGAATGAAATGCTATCATCTTCGCTACAGGTTCAGAACCAGAAGTGTATGCATGTTGCTTCTGCACATGTGCAGAGCTCCCGTGATGGTGGCCGCTGGCACTACCAGTTTGCCCAAACCGGGGTGAAAGAGCAGAATACCACCTCTGGTTCACTCTCACCTCCGATAACCACAGCATGAAGATGCCTTGATGACCATTTTTAAATGTCCTTCTGATGGTGGACTTGTCTCATCTCTAGCCCACAACGCAAACGGTTTAAAGTTGTCTTTAGCTATTTTAGCTTTAAAATAATGTTACCCCTACTTTTTTTCTGATTCCCCCCACCCCTCCATGAATATAACCTACGATGCATCCTCGGTGATGCGGTTGCTGCCATAGTCTGGGGCTGGAATCTGACCGAAAAGAAAGCAGAGTGTGATAAAGCAAAAAGAAAAGGTGGTTTGCTCTCTGCTGCTTCAAGATGAAACCTTCAGAGGTGACTGTTTGTGATTCAATGGACCAGTTCCTGAGATTGGACACCTTCCAGCTAAAGCAGCGATGGCGAACCTTTTTTGGCTCACGTGCCATAAGTGGGGGGGGGGTGCAGGGGGGTCATGTGTGGGCGTGCTGCCCCCATAATGCAATGCGCGGCCCCCAGTGTGCATGCACGCACTACAGGCGCTCTCCCTCCCATTTTTACATGATTTTTTCGGCCTCCCCAGGCTCCAGAGGCTTTATAGGACCTTGGGGAGGGTGAAAACAGCCTCCCTCGCCCCCCCGGACGCCCTCCGGAGGCATCAGCGAAGCCTCCGGACAGTCCCTGAAGCCTTCGGAGCGCTCAAAACAAATCTCCGAGCAAACCGGAAGTCACTTCGCGCCTCGCATGTCCTGACAAATGGTTCCGAGTGCTACCTGTGGCACGCGTGCCATAGGTTCGCCATCACTGAGCTAAAGAATCCATTTCCCACCTCCCCTCCCTTGCTTGTCACTTTACTCTGCCCTCCCAGATTTTCAGGTCCTGCTGAAAGCACAAGTAGCAAGTATGTCCGACAGGACCTTTGCACAGATTCATGTTGTGTGCTGGTTGCACTCTTTTCTAGACCAGGAGACCTTTCAGGTGTGTAAGGCATATAATGCTATAAATCATTTGTGGAAATGACCTAGGTCAGTGATGGCGAACCTTTTTTGGCTCACGTGCCAAAAGCGGGGAAAGCGCCACACCCATAATGCTATGTGCATGACCACAATGCGCATGCGAACATGACCAGCGCTCCCCATTTTTGGCATGCTTTTTTCGCCCTCCCCAGGCTCCAGAGGCTTTATAGGACCCTGGGGAGGGTGAAAACAGCCTCTCCTGACCCCCCTAGAGGCCCTCCGGAGGCTTCAGGAGCTTTGCCCTATGGGCAAACCGGAAGTTCAGGAACGGTTTGCTCATAGGGCTGGTTTTAGCCCTCCGGAACCTTCAGGGAAGCCTTATGAGGGCTCCTGAACGCTCCGGAGGGCTAAAACCAGCCATACGAGCAAACCAGAAGTCCGTTCTTGAATTTCCGGTTTGCCCTTAGGGCCGGGTTTTCACACTCCGGAGGCTTCAGGGCCTTGCATGCCCTGACAAATGGCTCCGCGTGCCACCTGTAGCACGCATGCCATAGATTCGCCATCACGGACCTAGGTCTTGTAAGTTAAGGATGCTTATAGGACAGAGTGCTACAGAAGGAGAAAAACTACAGGTAGCCCTTGACTTATGACCACAATTGAGCCCAGAATTTATGTTGCTAAGGGAAACATTTCTTAAGTGAGTTTTGCCTCATTTTGCCACTTTTCTTGCCACTGTAGTAATGTGAAGTTAGTAACATGGTTGTGAATTGAATCCGGCTTCCCTACTGACTTTGCTTATCAGAAGGTCACAAAAGTTGATAACAGCAGAGCAACCATCATAAATATGAACCAGTTGCCAAGCACCTGAATTTTGATCGCATGAACTATTGTGATGCTGCAATGCTCCTAAGTGTGAAAAAAAGTCATAAGTCACTTTTTTCAGTGCCATTATAAATTTGAACAGTCATTAAACAAACTGTTGTAATTTGAGGACTGCCTGTATTTTGTATTATAAGTGATCACTGCAACTCCATTATCAGAAACCATCTACCAGCAGAGAGACATGAATTGTGTTATTCTATATGTCTTTATAGTCTCATATGCTTCTACTAGGTCCCTATCCATAATACATAGAAACAGGTTTGGAGCATCTTAGGCCATTTTCTTAGTGGTAATTTATAGCAGGTGTGTCCAACCTGTGGCCCACGACCCCATGTGGCCCTAGAGCAGCGATGGCGAACCTTTTTTGGCTCGCGTGCCACAAGTGGGGGGAGCGCAGGGGGGTCGTGTGAGGGCGTGCCGCACCCATAATGCAACGCGCAACCCCCCCAGTGCGCATGCATGCACAATGCACCCCCACACATTTTTACATGCTTTTTTCGCCCTCCCCAGGCTCCAGAGGCTTTATAGGAGCCTGGGGAGGGCGAAAAGAGCCTCCAAGTGACTTCCGGGTTGCTCGGAGGGTCGTTTTAAGCGCTCCGAAGGCATCAGGGAAACCTCCGGACGGTCCCTGAAGCCTCCGGGGGGTCGGGGGAGGCTCTTTTCACCCTCCCCAGGCTCATATAAAGCCTCTGGAGCCTGGGGAGGGTGAAAAATAGCTTTTAAAAAGGTGAACTCAGCTGGCCAGCGCGCGCACTTGTGGCACGCGTGCCATAGGTTCGCCATCACTGCCCTAGAGTCTAGACAGCTAGTAATGTGGCTCCACATATTTGTAAACTTTTAACACTGTAATATAATTCATATACATTAACTATTTTTTATATACAGCCCAAGACAATTCCTCTTCACCCAGGCAAGCGAAAACATTGGTTGCCCATGATTTATAGCATCTTATTGAATACTGAACCATTGTTCAATAGTATGAAGTATGAAGACAAATTTCATATCACTGCAGCAATGGCTAGAAGTTATTACAATGGTAAAATACAGTGGACCTACCTCTGCATAAGTAACCTACAGTGATCTCATAGGCATGAGAATAAGAATCAAGAGATAAAGGCTAGATGAAGAGGAGAGGGAGAAAACTGTAGAATGTTAGTTTCATGCTTAACCTGAGAAGTTGGTTCTGGCAAGGGAGCGTCAGGAACCGTTGATTCCAACATGGTGGCAGAGAATATACCTACTGGTCTCAGAGTCCTTTTCAAAACTCTCACGTCATTGCACCACACAAAATCTGACATCTCAATTGATGACAGTTGAGTGCTGTGAAGCCGAAATAGCAGACATACCAAACAACCAGCTCCTGTAATTAGGCACAAGATGAATCCCCCAAGCAGTTGTCCAATGTAAACTCTATACTCCATCATCAAATGCAAAATGATATACTTTATAAGAATGTTTTTTTAATTCAAATTACAATTGCAACACTTACCCGAGTTATTTTCTGACCTATGTTATTTTCCACTATGGTAAATTGCATGAAGGAGAAAAGAGATGACATATTTACCGACATATTATCCTAAGTTACACACACACACACACACACACACACACACACACACACACACACACACACACACCTGTAACGTATTAGAGTTCTCAGCATACCATGACTATTACACAGCACAATAGAATCTGTTCTCTGTTTCTGGTAAAAAGGCATGGCTTGATCTCAAAACTAATAAAAAAGGGGGGAACTGCAAATTCTTGTATATATGAAACTATTTAGTGCATACATCTCTCCCCCCAATTACATATATACATACATGTATTATGAACAGAAATCAACCAACAATAATACAATTCTGGAGGTACTGTATCTGGGGTGGGTTCCTGCCACTTCTAACCTCTTCTATAGAAGAGGTCCACAAATTTACAGTGCCGTTTAGAACTGGTTCCAGCTCCCTCCCCCCGCCCATCCGCACATCATCAAGATGAAGAGCGAGAGGAGGAATTCTGGGAGTTGAAGTCCATAAGTCTTAAAGCTGTCAAGTTTGTACACCCCTGGGGGTTTTTTTCTAAAGGGTTACGGTTGCAAGGGTCTTGTAACTTGACAGCTTTAAGACTTGCACACTTCAATGCCAGAGTTCCTGAGCCAAAATGACTGGAGGAGAAATTCTGGGAGTTGAAGTCCACAAGTCTTAAAGCTGTCAAGTTTGAACACCCCTGCGGTTTTTTTCCTAAAGGGTTAGGAGTGCAAGGGTCTTGTAACTTGGCAGCTTTAAGACTTGCGTGCTTCAAATGCCAGAGTTTCTCAGCCAACATTTTGGTTGCTAAGCCAGAGCGTTAAGTGAGTTTCACCACATTTTACAAGTTGGTCATGCCCACCCAGTCACATGGCTGGCAAGGCACTCCCACCCGGTCACATGGCTGGCAAGTTACACCCACAAAGCAGGCCACACCTACAGAAGAGGTTCTAAAAAAATTTGAAACCCACCACTGTACTGTATATTAGGATCTGAATAACTATTTCCTCCTCTCTAGGACCACATGAACAAAGTTGTTCACAAACGTTGGTCCTGTAAAGCTGCTGTGTGCACCACATCAAACCAAAGTACTATCAATGCACTTACTTTAGCTTGACTAAGTCTATAAAGATATTTTGCCAGCTTCTGGGACATCTTTCAATTGGCCAGTATTAATGACCTTTATATAAGGCAACACTTCCTAAACCTGAATATAGCAATAGCACTTAGACTTATATACCACTTCATAGTGCTTTACAGTCCTCTCTAAGTGGTTTGTAGAGTCAACATATTGCCCCCAACAATCTGGGTCCTCATTTTATCCTCCTTGGAAGGATGGAAGGCTGAGTCAACCTTGTACCAGTAAAACCTAAACTTCCAAACTGCTGGCAGCCAGTGATCAGCAGAAGTAGCCTGCAGTACTGCATTCTAACCACTGTGCCATCATGGCTCTTTTTATTAATGATGGCGATAAAGTAGAACATTGACAATAAATAAAAATTAAATATATTTGGGCAAAAATTGGAAGTGTTCTATAATCCCCAGATTCTTTACAATTCTTTCTGTGCTTATTAGGACTTTTTGAATTTCTAGCATAATTCTTTGCAAAGTTATTTCTTCTTCTTCTTCATATTGCACCATTTTTCCAGGTTGTGAACACTGCCACCAGGACATCCAAGGCCTTTACTTGGTTTCAAATAAATTCACTATAATCTTTCAAGTCAAGGCTTTCTCTTTACTACAGTCCAGCTGTTTGTTTGTTTGTTTGTTTGGATTTATATGCCGCCCTTCTCCCAAAGGACTCAGGGCGGCGTACAACATTAAAAAAACACACATCCCACTGATAATATTCCAGAAGAGCACCTGTGTAAAGTGTACTCTTCCCACTATTCTTTCTATAAACAAATTCTGAAGCCTTGAAGCATGAGATATATGTCAAAATATTTTAAAAAAACAATATTTCCAAGCCTCCAGCCTCTAGATGGCAGTGTTACTTCTTTTTCCTCTGCTTTTAGCTCTCTATTTAAGCTTTCTTTGAGTTAAGAAAAAAAATGGTTAAAAAAGAGAATCCTGCTATGTGTTGAAGAAAAGATAAGAAAAGAATCCACAAATACAAAAAATGAGAAAAAATAGAAGAAGGGAAAAAGAGACCAGTCCAATTTAAAAAGTAAGAGGCATTTGTAAAAATTTCATCCATAAAAAGGAAACAAAATTAAAGAAAAAAAGATAACACAATATTTTTAATTCAGGCTAACCCACCGCTTACTCTCTTCTGTCTTCAATTTTAACTTTACTCTAAATCTTTTTCGGTGTTCTCTAAAAGTAAAATTTATCTCACCAATTCCGACACTCTCTCTCTCCTGCTCAGCTTCCATTCAGGGGTCTGTCCCAACCTTATGCAGCCTAAAATGGCTGCTTCTCTTGTAGCCGGCAAAAAGAGCTTTCTCCTGGATCGATCAGGGACTTTGCGATGTCCCTGAGATCAGCAGGATATGCTCTTCTCTATCACCATCTCTTCGGGACAGTTTAAGTCCAAAAGGACTGTCCAGCAACAGAGATATCAACAGCAATCCTGGAGCTCCAAGATTGCATATTCAGCCCTGCCTGTCAAACTGGGTCCTCATTTTACTGACCTCAGAAGAATGGAAGGCTGAATCAACCTTGAGCCTGATGCGATTCGATCTGCCAAACCGCTGGTAGCCGGTGATCAGCAGAAGTAGCCTGCAGTACTGCAGTCTAACCACTGCGGCACTGCAACTCTTATATAAGAGTAAGCTCAAATTAAATTAAATTAAATTAAATTAAATTAATTTGGATAAGTTAACTAAAATTGGGCAAAAAGTAACTTTTCCTTTCGTAATGACACACAAACTCATTACCCATTTACAAAGTCATTTAATAGTTTTACCTATATATTGGGCTTTCTAATAAGCGGTTTTGGATAATAAACAAAAAAAATTGGGAAGCACTGATACAAGGTAATATAAAACCAAAATCAGAGAATTAACATAAAAATTAAATTAAATGGAATCAAAGTAGAACCCAATTTTGTTCTGTACTGAAAGAGTGTCTTTTTGTGAATGATACTTTACCTGCAACTAATTCCTATCATAAAAGCTTCTGATAAAAGAACAGAGACAACAATGTACTGAAGAGGCCTCAAGTTTTTATCAAAGTTTATCCCTTTTTGTGGGATTTAAGGCAGTCTGAAAATCTACAAATAGGGCAAAAAGGGTTTCCTTTGGTCACCTTTGTGTAACTGGAAATCAGATGTAAAGTCTGGCACCAATCAGTTGTACAATAGCCTTTTCTAAGCCCACTGGTTCATCTGCACTAATTTATTTGGAAACCTACCATATTTTTCAGACTATAAGACGCACCAGACTATAAGACGCACCAAGATTTTGAAGAGGTAAATTTAAAAGAAAAGTTTTTGCCCTTCCAGGCCCCCAGGAGCACTCTGCAGGCATCCCAAACCCTCTGTATGCCCCATTTTCTGTGAGAAATGTGGCATGTAGAGAGTTTTGGAAGCCTGTGGAGTGCTCCCGGGGGCTGGGAAGGGCAAAAATGAGCAAAAAAATAGGCTCATTTTTGCCAAAAACAGGGTGTGCAGAGGGTTTGGGAGGCCTGTAGAGCTGGGGAGGGAAAAACATCCCCATTTTTGTAAAAACAGGCACATTTTCACTCATTTTTGCCCTCCTCAGTCCCCAGGAGCACTTTGCAGGCCACCCAAACCCTCTGCGCAGACATTTTTGAAAAAAATGGGATGTGTGGGGCAGGGTTTCAGAAGGACAAAAATGGCTGCATTCAGTGTATAAGACACACCCAGATTTTCACTCTTTTTTTGGAGGGGGGGAGCAATGGTGAGTTCCAGATCCCAGTGCAACCGGTACAGTGCAATGGGGCCCAGCGTCCACCACATGAACGTGCACAGAGCACACACCTACATGCAGTGCGCACATGTGTCCTTACCTCTTGCGACGCCTCTGCGAGCCTCCACAACGCTCCAGCTGCTCGGGAGAGCATCGCGCACGCGGCGCATGCTTTGTGCACGTGCGCAGAAGTGCAGAAGAGCTCAAATACAGGTTAAGGAGCTTGGGCCCTCCGGAGCACCGTACCAGAATGGTACCCGGTGCTCCGGGCAGGCAGCGGTATGCCCGTACCAAGGCATACCGCCTGCAACTCACCACTGGGGGTAAGTATGTCTTATACTCCGAAAAATTCTGGTTGCCTATCTACCACAATATTATTTATTTATTTATTTATTTATTTTACTGTGCTTCTAGACCGCCCCCTCTCCCGAAAGGGACTCGGGGCGGTGTACAGTCCATATAAAGAATATATCAAAATACAATAAATAGAATTAAATAAGTACAGTTAAATAAGGAGGAGGTTAAAAATGAAATTAAAAGAATTGTACAGAGCCAGTAAATATAATTTTAAACCCCTAAAACACACACAAATTAGATTAAGAACATTACCCCTAAAATAACCAGTTAATAGTGCATTCACCAGGAGGAACAGTTGTAATTATGCCAGGCCTGCTAATCGGAACAGGTGAGTCTTTAATTTTTGCCGGAAGGAGCGGAGGTCAGTAGTGGTTCTGATGTCGGGGGGGGAGGTCATTCCAGAGGGTTGGGCCCATCACAGAGAAGGCCCTACTCCTTGGTGTCGCCCGTTGGCATTGCCTAGTGGACGGCACCAGGAGAAGCCCCTCCCTGTGTGAGCGAATTGGCCGCAGGGATGTATGTGGGAGGATGCGATCCCACAAGTAACTAGGTCCCGTGCCATGGAGCGCTTTAAATATGGTAATCAGGACCTTGAAACGCACCCGAAAAACCACAGGTAGCCAGTGCAGCTCGCGCAGGAGAGGTGTTATGTGGGAGTACCTCGTACTCCCCATCACAGCCCGCGCGGCTGCGTTCTGAACTAACTGCAGTCTCCGGGCGCGTCCCAAGGGCAGCCCCATGTAGAGAGCATTGCAGTAGTCCAGGCGGGACGTCACCAGCGCATGAGTGACCGTGCGTAGGGCATCCCGGTCCAGTAGGGGGCGCAATTGGTGCACCAGGCGAACCTGTTGGAACGCCCCCCTTGCCACGGCTGCCACATGGTCATCCATTGACAGCCGGGCATCAAGGAGGACGCCCAAATTGCGCGCCCGTTCCACAGGGGGCAATTGTTTGCCCCCTATGGCCAGCGATGGAATCAGCTGGCTGAACCGAGATGCCGGTAGCCACAGCCACTCAGTCTTGGAGGGGTTGAGTTTGAGTCTGTTGTCCCCCATCCAGACCCCGACGGCTTCCAAACACCGGGACATCACTTCGACAGCCTCGTTGGGGTGGTTTGGGGTTGAAATATACAGCTGAGTGTCATCAGTGTAGAGGTGGTACTCAACCCCAAAACCACGGATGATCCCCAAAACCACGGATGATCACAGATGAAACTGCCTAGAACGGTCAAAAAATGGAAAGAAGGGAGCCAAAATCAGGGGCCAACACTCAGCATTATTGTTTTATAGTCCTAAGATAGTCCTAAGCAGCTGTCAGCCTTACCAAGTAGAACCAGACAGGAAACACAACCAGATTGAGCTACTTTATTCTAAAGCTACATTAGAAAAATCTTGCAAATCTGAAAATGTAAATTTCCTGCCGTGTCCTTTGTAGTCTGAGAACTTAGGATCTCCCCAAGCCTTTTTCTTTGCCTATTTTGTAGCTGCAGCTGTACCCTTTTATTTAACCATCCACTAGGCAACATATCTCCTCTCCATCTGAAGGTTTTTCTCACACATTATTACAGTGGCTTACAATAATATGATGACTGTAGATTAAAAAAAATCCTTATTATCTTTCCAGTCTATGAATTTATCATATGGTGCTTTGGATAAAGCTTCTCCATTAGAATTAGGAAGTGATAATTAACCAGATCAGATTTTGGTCCAACCTTATACATTGGCACAATCATCACCAGGTGTTAGATTTCTGGAAACTGCCTAGAACGGTCAAAAATGGGAAGAAGGGAGCCAAAATCAGGGGCCAACACTCAGCATTATTGTTTTATCATTTCTGCAGGGATGTGGTCATAGTCAGTTGCTTTACCATTCCTCAGGCGACTTATCTGTCCTTTCACCTCTCAAGGTGTAACAGGAGGCTGTTTGGCAACTGATAAGGTGATTGGGACCCAGATGTTCTATAGCTGCAAAACCAGACTGAAAAAAGTTGAATGATTTTGCAGCACTTGGGGGCCTGATATGGATGGAGTGTCCTAAATCTCTGCTAATTATTGTCCAGAAGGTTGCATTTAATATCTATAGAATCATGGATATTGTGGAAAAATACTCTTGGCCTATTTTTCACAGTTTCCACATATGGATCAAAACCAGATTCGTAATCGCACGCAAATATATTCTCTGTGGTTAAGTATGACTATTAGAATTGCCTTGCTATTCTGTGAGTGATCTGAGACACATTTTTAAAAAAGTTTTTACTATCATTTGGTAAACACCAGGAAGCTATTGAATAAAAAGCATTTTTGTCATATATCCAGAAGAATTTATTAATAAACTAGATTTTATTTTCATTCAAGGCCAATTTATACAATGCATGCTATCGTTTCTGTTCTGTAATCTCTTGCCATTATTTTGTGTTCCAGAAACAAGTAGCCTTTCTTTTTCGGCTGTGTTAAAAGATCAGTGTAGAGGTAGTCTTTCACTTATGACCATAATGGATAGATAAAAAGCATGATAGTTGCAAAGTGCATCATTATATCACCAATCCATTTTTATGAACTTTTTTTGTGGTGGTTGTTAAGCAAACTCATTGCTTGCAATGGAGCATTTTTGCCAAAACTTGGAAACAAACTTCCTTTTTTTGGCAAAAATGATGTAAGTCACGGTCATATGGCCGCAAATGGCCATAAATAGTAGTAGCAATAGCACTTAGACTTATATATCACTTCACAGTGCTTTACAGCCCTCTCTAAGGAATTTACAGAGTCAGCATATTGCTTCCAACAATCTCAGTCCTCATTTTAGCGATCTCGGAAGGATGGAAGGCTGAGAGTTCAGGGTCAAACTGCTGAACTGCTGGCAGCCAGCAGTCAGCAAAAGTAGCCTGCAGTACTGCATTCTAAGCACTGTGCCACCACGGTACTTGCGGGCTGGTTGCAGAGTGCCTGCCATACAGGCACATGGCATGGGGAGAACCTGTCTATCAGAATTTCAGAACCCAGGTCTTAACTACCTTTTGAGGAGAATCCATTGTAACTTCAAAAAGTTGCTAAGTGACCAGTTGTAAGTCCGGGACTAGTATATCTAGGATTAGTATATCTAGGATATCTAGGTCGCAAACTTATAGAGGTTTCTTTGCATCCCTTCATCACATGTATTGTATTGTATCTGACTGGCAATATCTATGTGAGATTTCCTTATCTATTGTAGAATAGGAATTGAGGTATACTCTGTCCAATATATGCAAAATTCCATACACATATCCAAAATTATATATCATTTTCTGTGAATAGTGAAAATACAGTGAACCAGAATTTCATTCACAGAAAGATTATTGTGTAATTTCAAGCTACTACAGGATTCTTTTTAGTGCAGCGGAGAGCTGTAATTAAAGGAACAGTTAGAAATTCTGTTCATAATGCTAGCTATCACCTCACATACCCATAGTTTTCATGAAAAAAGAAGTTTGCATAAGAAAAATAGGACAACAATCTTTAGAAATGTTTTGGATTTTTTAAAATTGTCATTTTTTTTCTTCAAGTCTGATGTCAGGAAAAAACAGTCATATTACAAGCCAGGCTATTGACTCAGCCATGTTCCAATACAGATAAAATAGAGATTTGACTGTGGAATCATGTCCTACCATTTTTATTTTTTGACATGCCTCGTCTTCGTGGCTGGCCTGATTTGAGACACAAGTTGGCTGACATGTATGGGAGGACCTATACTTAATGAGAGATTGCCCCCAGGTTTTAAACGGTTCCCTGCTTCTCAGCCATCTTCTTCAAGTAGGTCAAGCATTTCTTACCCAGGTCAGAAGAGACATATTTCTAAATTCACAGGGTACTTGATGTTTTATTTCTTACCATTTAGTTATCTCCCCCCACACCCTTTTTTTCTTTTTTTAATGACTTCTAGCTGCCTTCAGTCACAATTTGGAACACATGCCTCATAAATGAATTGGGAGGGTTCATTTAAAAGTTGAAATTACAGCTTAGCTCAGCAAAGTACAGAGAAACAAATTAAAAAAATATATAAAATTCAATATTTGCTTGTAGGTTTTATTATGAATAATTTGACCATATCCACTCTCTATAATTGTTTACATTGGTATTACTTTTATCCAGGGACGTGCGGTCAGGGGAGGCAGGGGAGCCAGAGCCTCACCTCTCATCATGAAATAATAATATATAATAATAATATCCACGAGGGAGTTTCATATATATAAGAGGAAGAGGAGGGAGGAGGAGGAGCGCGTGCAGGGCAGTGCCAGCTGGGCAACCGGCAGAGGCAGGAGGGTTCTTGGAAGCGCCAATAACCTTCCTGCCTCCGCTGTACTTTGCACGCTCCTCGCGACTGCAATAGACGACCAGAAGTGGCAGGGGCTTGATGATGTCACCGCAGCTGCCATGCACGGACGGACAGAGGTAGCCAGACTGGCGCTGAGGCAGTCCGGCGGACAAGCAACCAAGGATCAGGCTGCCTGATCCTCCATCGCTCGCTAGCTCACTCTTTCGTCCGCCCAGACCCCTCGGCGCCACTCTGGTTACCTCCGTCTGACCTCGCCCAGCAGCGACGTCGGCGACGTCATCAAGTCGAAGTGGCTTGGAAGCGAAGTGCTTTTCAGTGCTTTTCTGTGCGTCTGGCATTTAGGTAGATAGCCGGATGTCCTAAACGCCAGACGCACAGAAAAGCAGCTGCTGTTGGGGATCGCGGAGTGTAAGCCGGCAGAGCGCGCTCAGGAAGGCGGGGAATGGGATAACGTGTGCTGGAGGATGAGGCAGCCTCACCCTCCAGCACATGTGGTCCCATTCCCCGCCTTCCTGATGACGTCACCAGCCTCACCAGCCATAAACCTCACCGCACGTCACTGCTTTTATCTTTGTATTTCACAGCCTAAAGTGTGAGGAAAACTGCCGTCTCCAACTTCGATAAATCAATAAATAAGCTATTGAAAAGATGGAATAAACACTTCTAAAACTAAAATATGGAAGACTAGGCATTACATCACCTACTGATAATATCCCTTAAAAATCTTTTGTGGGAAATGAAACAGTTTTTCCTGATTTGTAATTTTTACAAATTTTTATATTAAGAGACAAAATCATTTGAATTTCACTTGGCCTCTAAAATGCTTTTGCTTTGGAAATGCATCCAACCGGACAATGGGAAGGTCAATCTGTCCAAACTGTTCCGTTCCTGCCAAATGCATATTAAAGCAAGATGGGGTAGTTTGCTTTATAAGTAGGAATCACCCTTTGGAAACTATTGGAAGAGAGACTGCAAGAAGTATTTCATCTGTAAGCCACAAGAATTATAACGTGAACATTATTATTCTTTTTTTCCCCCTTTTACTCTTTTAAGCACAGTAAGCAAAAGGGTGTATTTTTCATTGCAGACTTTGGCGTACAGTAGCTATTTGACTAACCATTAGCACATGTGCCTTTGGCTCGCTCAAAAGATGACCTATAGACTAAACAAGAGGATTTGGAATGTGGAACTATTGTTATGTTGAGATGAATCAAAAGAACCTTTTAAAAAAAGTAATAACATGAAAATGAAGCTACCTCAGCAATTTTATTCATGTAATTTTATGAATAAAATTAATATTTACGTACCTTCCATAATAAGGTACTTTATACTGTAGTTATTTCTAAACAGCGTCCAGTGGGTTATTTATATTAACAGACTATCCTTTACAATAACTTATTGTAGACGTTATAGAAGGAGAGCTGGCTTAGTCAATGGTGGCAGAAAATCAGGAATGTAGCAACACCTTTTCCACTCACAAATGCATATGCTTTTTAATAAAATTTGTCAGTTGGAAAAGGTACTTCAAGATTCCTGACTTTTTTGCTCCTTAGTATAACAGCGACCCTTCAACACTGGAAATTATTAAATGATATATAAAAAGATGTATTTATTTATTACATTTATATACAGTAGCTGTCTTATAACCAATTCTGGGTAGCTCCCGATCAAAAGTCGAAACAGAATAAAAACAATAATAAAACTATAAAACTAAAAACACATGAAAACATTAAAAGCAACATAGAGATATACGGTAATAGTGACATTTCTTCATCTTTCTCTTTCAATCAGATCATTCTGTTTTTATGTTACATATTTCACTTCTAAAGACTAACGAGATCATTATTCACCCTATAGTTAAGACTTAATGGGTCACGATACAGAGGATGCAATTTAGATCATTTTATTTCATAAACATTTGCTCAGAACTGAAGACTTAAGTGCTTAACAGGGATCACAATACAAAGAATGTAATTTACATCATTGTATTTAGTAAACATTTGCTCGGAACTGGAGAAAACGATGAAATATATTGTCATTATATTGTATTCTAATGTCGTTATATTTAGTAAAATATTCAAACATGAAACCTGAGTGTCACTTTGGAGATCTTTACAGTTGTTCAGTATATACTAAACTATTATGCATGACCCATATGGAAGTTATGACTAATGGAAAATGGAAAAAGAAGACCAGCAGCATACAAACCACTGCTTCTTAACCAGAGGTAGCCTAATTTTTCTTGTCTTCTGAGGACAAGACTGCATGTCTCCAATTCCTTAAAGACACAAATTGCGGAGGGAATGTTCAACACCGCCTAAAAATGGTACAGAGCCTTCTACATGTACTCTACCTAAGGGGATTGTGCTATTTTAGCCATGTGGCATGCAAGCTGTGTCCTTCAGACTAGGAACATGGACTAGAAAATGAGAAGGCACGTTACTGCTGCCCTGCACATCTGCTTTTGAGAGGCAATTACTGCCTTGTTTTCATATCCCTTGAAGATAAAGATCTTTTATTATTATTATTATTATTCTTACTCTCATAAGGTAACATTTTAAAATCAAATGCTGTGGTTGGAAATTCTGAGCATGGATGAAATGGAATGTAGAAGGCATGCAGTCTATGATCTTCCAGATGTCACACAATGATTATCTTACAATGAAGCCCATCTCAGCACTGGATAGAGATTTTCTGATTAATTTACAGTAGCTATAATGGAAGGATGGAAAACACCCAAGAGTGACATTAATGGAACACCTTCCAAATCTTAGCCAAACATCAGGTGAAAATCTATTAGGTGTTTCTACAAGGTCATTATGGATGTGTTGAATTTCTGCCTTTTTCTATTTCTGTAGTATCAGAAACTGTTTAGAATAACAGAACTCCAGATGGAGCTACAGAAAGTGACTGGATAGACTGGGAACTTGTTCAGTTTCTGCCTCTAAAATTATTTCAAACTTGTTCAATTTCAACAGGAGTATTTATATTAAGCTATTAAAAATGCCATTTCCCCAATGTCTGCCTAGGAATTCTTCCAAAGAGGACCCAAAACACCAAGGTGAATTATGATGCAGAGACCCCATTATAGCAATAAAAGTTCAATGTTATCTTTACAACTTACGCTGCATGGTACATTAAGGCCCTAATTTTGTTTTCCAATTTCCTGAATTTCTGGAGCATAAGCGGAGATGGGAATAATCTTCATACCCGCGAGAAAGGATTTAAATTAACTTTTAAAAAAACTTAATCTAAATTTACATGCTTTTAATAATTGCACCATTTTATCAATGCAAGATAGAAGAGATAGCCTTGTCAGGCAGCTTAATTTAGCATATGGGATGTGGGGGGGAAGTGATTTGTATGCTACTTTTTTTATTCCTGGGAGAATAGATGAAAGAAATGGGGCATTCCTTTTAAGATATCTGTGAGATAAGCTTCAGTCCAGATCTTATCCAAATATCCCATTCCTCCCTGTTAACTTTAGCAGAGTTACAGTTCTCCCAGGAACATAATATGGCATACAATTCCTTCCTTGCCTCCCCTAAACAATCTACAGTACACACACAAACACATAAAACCCAAATAGCTTTCATTACTGTGAGGGAACAACTGCTGCTTTTATCACTCCAAACATACAATGTCATTTTTTTTTGTCTCCACACAACTATTACACGAACCCTAAGAGAAGAAGGTGTTTCTTGGGGCCACAGACAACAAAAATTATCTCCCCCCAAGAAAAAAGTCCACCTCACACATTTAGGATGATACAACAACAGTCCATTCTTTCTACTTGCCAGAGGGCTCCAATGTGGCTGAGAGACAGAGAAAGACATGGGTGATTTGGGTTGACTTTCAAATTTCTCCAACATTGGGGGATTATACCGAACACGAAAATAGGGAAGGACACTCCAGACCCCCTCCTTCTATTCCCGAAAGAGAAAGAAGCAATGCATTAAAAAAAAAAACATTTACAACAATCCTATCAGGTAGGTCAAGTTCGAAGTCCAGATTCGACCCAAATGATTGCGGTTTTTTAAAACTCTACTGTGCCGATTTAGACGTGTAGGAAAACGGGTCACATCTACTGTAGACGCGACCCAAAAGGCCACAGTCGTATAGATTGGGGAAATTGGCGTGTTTGGCACCGGGGAAATGAAGAGATTATTTAAATCCCAGGTGGCGGCCGGCTGACCGGCGGAGGAACGAAGGAAAAAAAACGGGGAAATTGTGATGCCTTTGGTGCTCTCTGAGGTCGGTTGTTTGGTTGCAGACGTTTCGTGACCGACTACGCCTGCAAGCAAACAACCGAGCTCAAAGAGCAGCAAGGTCTCCAACAGTTCAATTCTGAGCTACGTATATTTTCTTATATTAAAAATGGAAAAAAGGAAAGGCGGGGCTGAGGAAGGTATTAAGAGTCAACCGGGAGTTGTTGTTTTTTTTGTAAAGGGGTGGTGGTGGTGGGAGGAGGGAAAGCAGCAGAAAGCATTGCATGAAGTGGACAAACAGCGACGGGATCGAATGTAATTAAAGCAACCGAAATAGATTTATTTGCTGGTTAAAACGGTCCAAAGAGGCGGGAAAGTTGCTTTCGGGAGATGCTGCCTCCACCGAGAAGAGGCAGCCTCCGACCTAATGTCTGGTGCGAGGAGGAAATGCCTTCATACTCCCAGTTCACATCTCAAAATACGTTTTTGTGTTGTGTTTTTTCATTTCAGCAGCGCAAACTAGATGTCAGCCAGTCGCATTCCTATCCTGGGAACTGCATGGAGAAACTGGTCATCTTGACCCCACTGTAGTAATTGTTGGTAGCTTTTCCAAGATCATTCTAATAATGTAATGTCTTTCATCCTCTCTCTCTGCCTTATCCAGTTTCTCCTTTTTCCTCTAACCTTGCCAATGATAATTATTGTAGACCAGAGTTTCTTCAACCTTGGCAACTTGTGGTATGGGCCTAGTGTCCTGGCTGGGGGTTCTGGGAATTGAAGTCCAGACATATTCAAGTTGCTAAGGTTGCAAAACACTGTTGTAGACCATCATCTCACATCATATACCTAAAAGGTGAGATATCCTGCTTACAGATTATTCTTTACATAGTTTTTACATTTTTATTTCTAAAATTAAAATACACAGCTCAAAAAAGATAAGAAAAAAGACAAGACAAACATACAACATCAGAAAATAGATAATAGGTTTTCATATTTGTAATATTTTTAATGTCATATGCTAATTTAGCAAATAAATGATGTAGAAGGCCATAAATTATAGACCTATTTTACGAGTGGGAGAGGGGGGAAACTGTTACTGTTGAAATATATTCATCAGTATTCAACCAGGGGGACAATCTATGTGTATTTTTGTTTCTTTGTTTTTATGCACTTTTTCCCTGTTTGCAGATTATTATTGTAAAGGAAGGGCCACCTGTTTTTTGGCCCAGAAATGGCTGATTAGTTAAAAGTCCATGGTACTTTTATGGAGCTACCGGAGGGCAGTGGTGCAGGAGTCCCTTGGTTGGCAGAAAGGTATGCTGACATTCATTGTGTTGCTCTAATTGCCCATTCTAATTTATTGTAGCTCAAATTAAAGAAAAGAATGGACAAATTGTCCCTGATTGATTTCTTGTAAAGAAATACGGAGATGTCCTTAAGGAGGGAATTCAGTAACTATTATGTATCAATCAATTTAGATAGGAGAAAGGGAAGAAAAAACTTGAAACTTCCCTATCTTGATTCTGTTTCATATAAAATAGGAGAGGGGGGAAACGGCAGGTATTGAATACTGAGCTGATAGAAGAGACGTGGAACGGCTGAGGTAAGTAGAACAGGTTTTATTTAACAGAACCAGCTAACAGGTAACTATATACAGAGTTCAGCACCTCGCCCTGATTGACAGCTATTATACACAGGCTGTCAAGCAGGGCGACCAATAGGAATGGAGGAAACAGCCCATGCTCAGCCAGCCATGCCTTAGCCAATCAGGCGCGGCTCAGCAGGAGCCGGCTGTCAGTCGTAAGTCGAGGACTTGCAGCCAGTTGTAAGTCGAGGACTTATGACCGGTTGAAGGTCAAGGACTTACACTAGTACTTAACACTCCTTCCCCCCCAGCGGGTATGCATGCGCGGTCCATTTGCCCCAATGCCTCCTTGGCCGAGTGGACAGCACATTCCACTCAGCCATTACAAGCAGGGTGGTAGGGGGCTGTTGGGGCGTGGCGAATGCCTTTGCCTGGTCAGAAAGTCCTGGAAAGCCATGACAGTGAATTGAAGGCCATTGTCTATCACGACTGTCTGGCGACCATGGGTCGCCAGACACCACAACACCCGAATGGAACAGACGCCGCAATGCCCGAATGGTGAACTCCGCAGTGGTAGATGCCATGAGCAGGAGTTCCACCCAATGGGAGTATGCATCCACGGCCACCAGGAAATTCTGACGGTGGAAGGGGTCAAAGAAGTCCAAATGGACCCTTGACCAGGGTCCTCTAGGAAGCTCCCAGTCCCTAACGGGGACTGCTGGAGGTGCGGGGTGGGACTGTTGGCAGGGTGTGTGGGGCGGGATTGTTGGCAGGGTGTGCAGCGGCCAACCCAAGTAGCTATCTCCTCATCCATTTTGGGCCACCAGACATAGCTGCGAGCCAAAAGGCACGAATTGGGGCAGTGAAACCATAGCAATCAGTAGCGCTGAGGTAAAAAAAAAATATTTGCCCTTGAAGAGATGAGGAATTAATTGTTTCCTTCTCCTTTAGCCGTTCTAGCGGGGAACCTTCAGCATCCCATCTTCGTCGCCATTATGAATACTGAGCTGATAGAAGAGACGTGGAACAGCTGAGGTAAGTAGAACAGCTTTTATTTAACAGAACCAGCTAACAGGTAACTATATACAGAGTTCAGCACCTCGCCCTGATTGACAGCTATTATACACAGGCTGTCAAGCAGGGCGACCAATAGGAACGGAGGAAACAGCCCGCGCTCAGCCAGCCGCGCCTTAGCCAATCAGACGCGGCTCAGCAGGAGCCGGCTGTCAGTTGTAAGTCGAGGACTTGCAGCCGGTCATAAGTCGAGGACTCAGGCCAGTCGCAAATCGAGGACTTACACTAGTACTTAACAGCAGGCTTGTGAAATTCTGTTGTGCCTTAGGACAAGAAAACAGAATTATAATAGTTCACTTGGTATCAGTTTCCTGATTTTCAAAGAGATGAAATTTCTTTTCCCACCTGCCTGTGGACAAACAGTTCCTAATGTTCTATTGAGTAGGAAAGTCTCAGCAGGTGCTTAAAATGTCAGATTTATCTACCAATCAAGTTGTGCTACAAATAGATTGTAGTTGTATGTGGAGTGAAGCCGGAGGGAGCCAACCCAGTTCTCATTCAGTGCATACTCTCATTGTCCCCTGTGACCTGTCAGATGGGCTAGTTCAGAATCTAACTATATTCTGAAATAGCATGCTAAATCTAGGTTTAAAATTAAGCCAGTTGACAAGTCACAGATGGAGAGAGAGGTAGGATGTGGAATGAAGGCAGGAGACGAAGAATGAGCCATTTCGTAGTGTAATAATGCAAGAATATATAGCAACTGGCAGTGATGGATCACAAAGCCTGTTCTAACCTTGTGGCCATTAGCACTTAATGTTGCCATATCCAGAATGGATTCAGAAAAAACTAAGATAATATCAGTAAAAAATGCAGCCCTGCAAAATCCCAGGAAAACACCTATAATATGTACAGGACTAGTAATCCTTTTTAAAAGTTTACTCCCCTCCCCACCCCCTACCGCACAGGTGAAATCCACACCCACTCTTTTGACCTGGCTCTGCCAACTGGCTTGGGGCCCCAATGGGGGGGCATGTTATTTTGGAAGTTACTGGACTAAGATAAGACCCCTCCCCTCCTTCTCCCTGTGTGCATCTTGCTCCCTTCCTTCCCATCTTTGTCAATTTTAAACCAAATTCAGCATTACTATGTATTTTAATATTTTATATAGTTGTTTTTCTTGATTGTAAGCTGCCTAGAGTTGCCACTAGGAAAGATGGGTATCTTGTAAGCTTAATCAATAAATAATAAAACAAATACACAGGTGGAAGAACTTGACTTTCTTTCCTGGTTTAAACCAACCTGTGTGGCTCATGATGAATGCTTTTGCAAGATGTGCTATATCAGGGGTGTCCAAACTTTTTGCAAGGAGGGTGAGGTGAAAATGTGTGGGGCCGATCATTCAGCCTGACATTCTTTGAACCCTTAACATTAAATGCGAATTGACTATCGTATTTTTTGGAGTATAAGACGCACCAAGATTTTGAAGAGGCAAATTTAAAAAAAGTTTTTGCACTCTCCCCAAAACGGCCCATTTTTCGTGAAAACTGGCCTTTTTTTTAAAGGGCATGAATAGCCCTTAAGAGGCTTCTAGAGTGCTCCTGGGGGTTGGGGGGGGCAAGGTTGAGCAAAAAATGGCCCGTTTTTTGCTCATTTATGCCCTCCACAGCCCTCAGGAGTGCTCTGAAAACCTCCTAAAGGCTATGCACAGCCATTTTGGTGAAGGGGGCAGAGAGGAGTCAAAAAATGCTGTATTCAGTGTATAAGATGCACCCAGATTTTTAGCCTCTTTTTTGAGGGGAAAAAGATGCATCTTTATACTCCAAAAAATACGGTATTTTATGAAAGACTAAACAAATAACTCCAGTGGGGAGAAGAGGCTGCGGGCCGCTTGCAATTTGAAAAAGAGCCGCATTTGGCCCCCGGGCCGCACTTTGGACATGCCTGTGCTATATGCTCTAAACTAGGAATGAAATAAACCAAGTTTATTGTTCTTTTAAAAGTCTGCTGGATGTACACTGTCAGTTCTGATGTTGAAAGGGCTTATTGAGCGTTATGGCAGCATAAAGCCTCTGCAGAAAGATGCTCAAGCCAAAAGGGCCATATGGGATAATTTCCGGTAACTGGAGAGAAAGGGTGTGCTCCACCAACCCAAAGTGATTCCTGAGGCTGGGCAGATCTGAAACTCTGATTACATCAGCAGTCACATCATCGGTGAAATATGGGAGATTGCATCCAGAGCCAAAATTGTGTTGGAAAGGGAAGGAAAATACTACTTGGGGAATAGCTGAGGATGACTTATTTTTTTTTATCTTGAACTCCATAATTCAAAAAGTCTTATCTCTTCTCTGTGTGTTCCTTAATGGCCAACTATCATAGGATATTATTTTTAGAAAATCCACTGTTATCACTGAAATGTTTACATCTCACGGTTGTGTTTAAATTTGCAGATATATACTTCCCTAGGGCTAGTCTCTATTTCTCTATTGATCATCTTTGTCTGTTCTTGAGGTCAAGGTAACAAAACCCACCCAGTTTAATTTATTTCAGTCCAATTTAATTTCTTCCAGTCCTACAATTTTTATAACTCATTTACTATACAAACCACAGAGATATGGAGGTAGTACGAATCTTTACCTATCCTAGTCCAGTTTGGTCTAATGGTTCAGGCACCAGGCTAGATAGCAGCAGAGTGTGAATTCCAGTCCCAGTCCACCATAGATATGAAAGCTGTTTCAATGATTTTGGGCCAATCACTCTCTCTCAATCCAATTCACATGGTTGTGTGAGAAATAGGGAGATGGAATATTAAGTATGCTTGCTGCCTTGAATTTTTTAATAAAAATAAGATGTGATAAAATAATCTTAAAAAGCCCCCATCATCTTGCTCCAAATTTAGTTATTGTAGTACATTCCTGTCCATTGTAAAGACAAAATACTGAAAAGAGTAAAATGTTTTAGCACACTCATTAAACCTTCATAGGCATTCCAGCATTCATACGGACTACTTGCTATATTCAGTAAAGCTAAAGTAAACTTGTTTCTCATATTCCTTGTTCTTACCCTTATACAACTTGTGTTAACTCTTTCCCTTTTCTGAAATCTGTCTGTTTATTAGTATTTTTCTCCCCATTTAGAGTTGTATTGTTTATAACCTTTGTGCAGTGGTTTATACACAGTCATCCAGGTTATGGTTATCCTAAAGGTGCTTTTGCAAGTGGCAACTGGACTTTCTTGTTTTTCTTTGAAGACTTTTCAGTTCTCATCCAAGAAGCTTTTTCAGCTCTGCACCATCCAGTCAGAGCTGAAGAACCTTCTTGGATGAGAAGCGAAACGTCTTCAAAGAAAAACAAGAAAGTCTAGTTGCCTCTTGAAAACGCATCTTTTGGGACAGTGGTTTAACAATTTGCCGTCTTTCAATCCTCCACTTCTCTTTACAGGTACAGGTAGTCCTCAACTTACGACAGTAATGGAAGCTGGAGTTTCTGTTGTATTCATGACAGTCATAAATTGAGGCACCCATGTGACCAACCCAATTTTGCAACATTTCCTGTAGTGATTGTTAAAGCAAATGGGGCGTGATCATTAACAAGCCCATTGTCTACCATGGGTGGGTTTTTTTTTTGCCAGAAACCAAAGTAAACACTAATTTGCTGCAAGAAACATCATAAATCATGGCCATGTGACTGTGGGATACATCAAATGTGGGTTGGTTGCCAAGTATCCAAAATGATATCATGTGGCCACAGAAGGAGTCCAGATGTTAGAACTTCAACTCTGGACCATAAATATATTTTGGGGGGCTGTTATAACTGAATAGTCACTAAATGGCTGATTATAAGTTGAGGACTACCAGTAAATTTCTGTACAAAGACCTTTTACAGTTACTTAAGCCAGCTTTGTTCACAGAAAAATCTGAAGGTAGTCATCAAACAGCTTTCCTAAGGTTTCCTTTCTTTTCCTTAGCTATCATTACTGTTGATTCTGAAAGCTGCTTATATCCTTTTTCTCTTTGAAATTTTGGAACTGTTTTTTTCCACTTCAGTTTTTACAGTGTATCTTATCTCTCCTCTTGTAAAAGAAGCCTTACATGAGAATGCTAAATCTGTTGAAGATGTCCCTTCTCTTTTACATTTTTAAAAATATAATCCCCATAATTGATTCCAATGATTCACCAGTAATTCCATAATCCCGGCTGGCTGAATTGCATTTTTCCATCTTCCTATTTTTTATTTTCTTATAATTTCATTCTTCTGCATCCCAATCAAATGTTGGTATTTTTATGTCCTTTCTTGATGTGTGTAACACACCTCTTTCAATTTGCCATGGAATTCCTCCTCATAGCTACAACAGGTGCATATGCTTGTTTAACAGGGATGATAACTGTATAAACAACAGATGTGACCTTGTTATTTATTGAAATCCATCGTATGGGCTGTTTAGTTGGTTAGCATATTTCTGACTTAAAGAAGCTTATTCTGATCACCCAAATACAGTCATTTTTTATTTCCGATTGTATGTGTCCTCCTAAAATGAGAGTCTAAAACTACTTTAAAGGTTTGATGCACTTACTCAGTCTCAACAGAAGTGCCTTCTGATCTGCATTATATGGCACTCAGCTCATCTAAGTCTTCCAATCGTATCCAAGCAATTTTCTTGGTCACAATGTGGAAAATTAATCATCAGTGTCATTTTCTGAAATATTTTTTTCAACCTGCAGTTTATTTGTACTTCTGGGATTTTCCAGGTGGTCTCCCATCCCAGTAATTTTTCCAAATCAGCTAGAGATTGCCACCTGCCAAAGACGAAGTCACCCAAAGTAAAATCCTTTGGTGGTGGGGTTTTTTTTTTTTTTTTTGGTAAAACCGGTTACCAAATAATGATTGGATGCATAAATTAATAAAATCTATATTCTGGCCAAATGTGAACTTCATGAAGCTTATGAAGTAACTAAAAGTATTACTATGTGTGCCAATTTTCATCAATCTGAGCTACACATGTATACACTGTACGGACTTCGTTACAGTCTTAATATGAGAGCCTTATTGGAATCTCATAATTCAGATTCCTAAATACAGCATTTTCTCCATCTGGCTGCTCTTTTGTATAACTTGAAGTAAAATAGTTGCTTGATGGTCATACATAATGTAAAGTCAGACTTATTTTTCCAGATGTTTTTTAGCATCTTTTATATACAGTCTAGTATGGATCCAAAACTTGTAGAGTTTCCACATAATTTCATACACACCCTTGTATTTTATTAACACACTCTCAAGCAGCGCTTCTTGTTTATTTATTAGCCATATTAATTAATCAGTCTCTTTCCACTGAAGGTTATTTCATGACATATTTCTTTAGAGACCTTTCATGTTTACCCTGCACAATTTCCATAGGTATGCAGTGAATAAGTTGTTATTTCAGGAACAAAAATAGTTGTTCAGACAAGTCTGAGAGATGGCAGAATATATTCTCTGTCCCTTTTGAGGTGTGCCATTGTAAGAAACGGGTCTAGACTTTTGCTGCTTAAGTGTACATTCTATGTATGGGTCATATACATATTAAAATACAGTACAGACAATTTTTACAAAAAATTAACTTCTGCTGTTTTCTGTTTAAAGTGAATGTGAGCAAATGCCATTTTAAAGCCATTTTAACCCTTTAGAAAGAAACAGAAGAAGCAAAATAGCTTTATGAGATAAATATGCCACCATACATTTATACTTGCAGAGTCAACAATTAAAACATGGAAGCATTGACAAACCAATCAAAGGAAGTAAAACCTGCAATCCCTCATGAAAATGTTTGGGGCTTCATCTTACATACATGGCACACTCATATATATATACAATAATACAATACAATACAATAGTAGAGTTGGAAGGGACCTTGGAGGTCTTCTAGTCCAACCCCCTGCCTAGGCAGGAAACCCTATACCGTTTCAGACAAATAGCTATCCAACATCTTCTTAAAGACTTCCAGTGTTGGGGCATTCACAACTTCTGGAGGGAAGCTGTTCCACTGATTAATTGTTCTCACTGTCAGGAAATTTCTCCTCAGTTCTAAGTTGCTTCTCTCCTTGATTAGTTTCCACCCATTGCTTCTTGTTCTACCCTCAGGTGCTTTGGAGAATAGTTTGACTCCCTCTTCTTTGTGGCAACCTCTGAGATATTGGAATAATGCTATCATGTCTCCCCTAGTCCTTCTTTCTCTTAAGCTAAACATACCCAGTTCCTGCAACCGTTCTTCATATGTTTTAGTCTCCAGTCCCCTAATCATCTTTGTTGCTCTTCTCTGCACTCTTTCTAGAGTCTCCACATCTTTTTTACATCGTGGTGACCAAAACTGAATGCAGTATTCCAAGTGTGGCCTCACCAAGGCCTTATAAAGTGGTATTAACACTTCATGTGATCTTGATTCTATCCCTCTGTTGATGCAGCCTAGAACTGTGTTGGCTTTTTTGGCAGCTGCTGCACACTGCTGGCTCATATTTAAATGGTTGTCCACTAGGACTCCAAGATCCCTTTCACAGTTACTATTACTGAGTAAGGTATCACCTATACTGTACCTGTGCATTCCGTTTTTGTTGCCTAAATGTAGAACCTTACTCTTTTCACCATTGAATTTCATTTTATTAGATAGTGCCCAATGTTCAAGTTTGTCAAGATCCTTCTGTATCTTATGCCTATCTTCTGGAGTGTTGGCTATTCCTGCCAGCTTGGTATCATCTGCAAATTTGATGAGTTCCCCATTTATTCCCTCATCCAAATCATTGATGAAGATGTTGAAGAGTACTGGGCCTAAAACAGAGCCTTGGGGTACTCCACTGCATACTTCCCTCCATGTAGATGCAGTTCCATTGAGAACTACACGTTGAGTGCAGTTGGTCAGCCAGTTACCAATCCATCTGGTGGTGATGCTGTCTAACCCACATTCTTCTACTTTATGTAGTAGTAGGTTATGGTCTACCTTATCAAAAGCCTTACTGAAGTCCAAGTAAACTATATCAACGGCATTCCTCTGGTCCACTAATTTTGTCACATTATCAAAGAATGCAATAAGATTAGTCTGCCATGATCTGTTTTTCACAAATCCATGTTGGCTTTTGGCTATTACTTTGTTTGCTTCTAGGTGTTCGCAAATTCGTTGCTTGATTATTTTTTCCAGAATCTTTCCTGGTATTGAGGTTAGGCTGATAGGTCTGTAGTTTCCTGGATCTAATTTTTTCCCTTTTTTGAAGATGGGAACCACATCAGCTCTTTTCCAGTCCTCTGGTAGTTCCCCGGTGTTCCAGGATCTCTGAAAGATATAATTCAGTGGTTCTGAGATCTCGTCTGCTAGTTCCTTCAGAACTCTGGGGTGTAATCCATCCGGTCCTGGTGATTTGAACTCGTCTAGGGTAGACAGGTGCTCACTTACCATTTTCTTCCCTATTTCAATTTGTGCTCCTAATTTTGTGGTGCTGCTTTTGATAGGTTGGACTGTTTTATCCCTTTGTGTAAAGACAGATGCAAAACATGAGTTAAATAGTTCTGCTTTCTCCCTGTTGCTTGTCACCTTCTTGCCACTTTCTCCTAGCAATGGACCAATTGTTTCCTTAACTTTTTTCTTGTTTTTAACATGTTGGAAGAAGCTTTTTTTGTTAATTTTTACTTTTGTGGCAAGCCTTTCTTCATTGTGAGCCTTAGCTTTCCTCACTTCATCTTTACAGGCTCGGGCTATTTGCTGATATTCTGCCTTAGTTATGTCCCCCTCCTTCCACTTTTTATACTTACTTTTTTTGTCTTTCAGTTTGTCAGATAGTTGTTTATGCAGCCATGCTGGTTTCTTTTGGGAGCTGTTGTTTTTTTTCTTCATTGGTATTGTGTTAGACTGGGCTTTTCTAATCTCATTTTTCAAAATTTCCCAAGCTTCTTGAGTTGTTTTCCCCTCGAGGATTCTCATCCATGGAATTTTTCCCAAGCTCTCTCTAAGTTTATTGAAATTAGCTTTCTTAAAGTCCAAGACTCTAGTTTGACTTTGTTCTACTACTTGTGTTTGGATAATGTTGAATTCCAATATTGCATGGTCACTTGCCCCCAGGGTTCCTATGGCTTCAACACCTTCTATCATTTCCTCTCTGTTAGTGAGAATTAAGTCCAGTATGGCTGATCCCCTTGTTTCCTTCTCTACTTTTTGGAAAACAAAGTTGTCTGCTAGGTTTGTAAGGAACCTGTTGGATCTTCCACTTGGTGCAGAGTTTGTTTCCCAGTTGATGTCAGGGTAATTAAAATCTCCCATTACTATTGTGGTGTGCTTCCTACATACCTTAGTTAGCTGACTAGCAAAAAGTTCATCTTCTTCCTCTGCTTGGTTGGGTGGCCTGTAGTATAGACCTATGGCAATGTCATTTCCCCCACAACCTTTAATATTGACCCAAATGCATTCAAGATAGTTCTCATTATTGTTGTGCTCTATTTCTGTAGAGACATAGTTATTTCTTATATATAGTGGAACTCCACCTCCTCTTTTATTTGGTCTATTTCTTTTAAATAATTTAAATCCTTCTAGCTGTATGTTCCATTTGTCAGTTTCATCCCACCAAGTTTCTGTAATGGCAATAATATCATATCTGCCCTCTTTTACTTGAATTTCTAATTCTCCCTGTTTATTCCTCATACTCTGTGCATTGGTATATAGACATTTGAGTCCATTTTGATTGACCTTGTGTTTACTGTCTACATAACCTGTATTATGCCTGACTGCCCCTATTTTCTTGCCACTTGTGTGATTCATGCACATGGTATGACAATCACTATTACATGCTTGGTTTTGCTTGACAGCAGGAGTGATAATCTTACCCACACACACATCTATGTTACATGCATTTATAACCCTATGAATTTTAGTTTGCTGGGGACAGAGATGTTCTGTATCTATTAATTCTCTGTCCCCGCTCTTCAGTTTAAATGTTTATCAAGAAAATCTGTGAATTTAATGCCAAGTAACTCAGTTCCTTTCTTGGATGGGTGCAACCCATCTCTTTTGTACAGTTTTTCATTGGACCAGCTACAGGCTTCATGACTAATAAAACCAAAGCCTTCCCTTTTACACCACTCCTTTAGCCAAACATTAAACTCTGCTACACGCTGGCCCTTCCCTTTTTGTTCCTTATATACTGGTAAAACCTCTGAAAAGATAAGCCTACAACCTATACTATTAAGTTCATACCCCAAGTTCTGGAAATCATTCTGCACAGAAAGTACATCTTTCTGGGATAGATCATTAGTGCCAAGATGTATAATAGCATCAACGTCACAGTCCTTACTTGCATTCTTGACTATCTTAAGAATACGCCTCTTGTCTCTGCTGGCAGTAGCACCTGGCAGACACCTGACCTCTTTTAAAACCTCCGTATCCTCTCCTAAATTAACATCTCTTACGATTGAATCACCAACCAGAAGGTGACTTCTCTTTTTACATATCTTGATCTTCTTCTGCGACTGACGTGTGATACCTGGTTCCCCTTTTCGCCTTTCCGAAGAAAGTTCTTCGTTTTGGACCACGATCCCCTGCTTATTTGAGTCATCATATATAATGATTTGGCAGTGATGAGGTGGGGGAGTCAGCCCTGATTCGGCCACTAGCTATTGCTCGAAATTTGACAATATATGAAAACTAAAAATCTTTACTAATCAGGATTCCCAAATGCAAGAGGCATATTCCTGGGTACACTTATATGCATGCTTAGTTCCCACCCAGGCATTCCAAGGAACATTAGTTTAGCTGAATATTTGTCTTTTCCCTGGTTACATCTACCAATCCTACAATTCCAGCAGAAAAGGCATGTTACTGGTCCCCTTTACTAAGGAATGTCATCTGATGGGACCCAGGAGGAGAGCCTTTTCTGCTGTGGCACCAGTCTTCTGGAATATCACATTTTATAGTTTTAATTTTACATGAATGGGTTTTTGTTTTGTTTTGGCTACCCAGAGTCAAAATTTAAACAAAACAACAGTACAGGTAACCATTGAGTCACAACTACCCATTTAGCAACCGTTTGAAGTTATAAGGACCCTGAAAAAAGTGGCTTATGACATGTCCTCGCATTTACATCGGTTGCAGCATCCCCACAGTCACCTGATCAAAATTCAGTCACTTAGAAACAGCACGTATTTATGATGGTTGCAGCATCCTAGGATCATGTGAATACCATGTGATCTTTCCAGGCAGCATCCAACAAGCAAAGTCAAAGGGAAGCCAGATTCCCTTAATGACCATATGATTTGCTTAACAATGTGGCAAAAAAGGTCATAAAATTGAGCATGACTCATTTAACAACTGCCCTACTTTCTGGTCTCCATTGTACTTATAAGTTGAGGACTACTATACATAGGCAGCAGGGGTGTTACTGCCACATATATAATATACGAGGATGAGAATATTGATGAAGGTCTCTATCTATGCTATCAAGTTGCAATTGTCTTCAACGTATTACCCCCTGATTCTGAAAACTACATAACTATCAGAGTCTAAAACTGCCTTTTAGCACTGGACCATACTGTGTTAGAAATGAGATTTGCAACAATGCTATTTAACTCCCAGAAGTATTTGCTTCCTAGGATTCCCCTTGCTTCAATTATAGAACTGCATGGCTGTAGCTACTTACCTTTATTTGTTTGTTCAATTTCTATAGCAGCCCATCTCAGTAAATAACTCCGGGCAGCTTACAATGTAGAACATATATCACAATTAAAAATTTGAAAAAGCATTTTAAAGCAATAAAAACAAAGCCTGTA
Organism: Natrix helvetica; assembly: GCF_964273705.1. Taxonomy (NCBI): domain Eukaryota; kingdom Metazoa; phylum Chordata; class Lepidosauria; order Squamata; family Natricidae; genus Natrix; species Natrix helvetica. Next base: position 81,403,078 of record NC_138549.1, on the reverse strand, counting down.
GAAAACATTAAAACATCCAATCCAAGGCACACAAGAGCAAGATATTTGGCCTGTTAGCAATATAGCAATAGCACTTAGACTTATATACTGCTTCAGAGTGCTTTACAGACATCTCTAAGCAGTCCACAGAGTCAGCATATTGCTCCTAACGATCTCATTTTAGTCCTCATTTTACTGACCTCGGAAGGATGGAAAGCTGAGTCAACCTTGAGCCTGGCGAGATTCAAACTGCCAAATTGTAGGTAGTTGGCAGTCAGCAGAAGTAGCCTGCAGTACGGCATTCTGACCACTGCGTCACTACGGATCTATATATCCAGCAAAGGGGGTCCTTGGTGCATTCACTGCCCCAGACTTGAAAACATAGCCAAGCTTTTAAGGCCTTACAAGAGGATGACAGGGTTGGGGACATTTAAAGGGAGGATGTCCCACAAGGGCCACTGCAGGTAAAGTTTGTCTTCTAGTCCCTGACAGCTGACATTCTTTAGCTGATGGAAGCTGCAGCAGCCCGTCTTGTTTGACCTAGTTGGACACATAGAGATTCTTTAAAAAGGTGATCCTTCAAGTACCCACTTCCAAGGCTTTTATAAGTAACCACCAACACTTTGAACTTATACTGGAACACTCCAGTAACCATGCTGCACTTTCTTCTTTTCATCTTTGCAGTTCAGACCCTCTGAAAATTCAGTATTTCGAAACAAGTAGAGCACAAAATTCTGAATCTGAATATAATTTTAAATCTTTTTTTTTAATTTTGATATAAATATTCCATTGGTGTTAAGTTTATGGCCTGACTAAGAGAAATAAAATAATAGAAAATCAGGGGAGGGGGGGGGAACCAGTGATCAATGGGAGACTGAGAAAATCTACTGGAGAGCTGGAACAAAATGGAAACTAATCCTCTGCATTTCTTCTCCAAATGGCTTCATGGAAAATATTTTAGCAAGAATGGAAGGGAGAGGGAAGTCAAGAATACATAATGAGCAGCCAATGTAAAGAAAAGGTTTTCCCTTGATATACATTTAGCTGTGAAATCCTGACTTCTGTCTGGAAATTCAATTTTATTATGTAATATGCTTTTGGGGGGGGGGGAGTGTAGCAATGGAGCCAAAAGGCAAGTGCTATTGGAAATGGAATTCTCATTACTGCAAAACCAAAGCTATAGGTCAGGGGTGTCCAAACTTGGGAACTTTAAGACTTGTGGACTTCAACTTGTGGCAACATGGCTGGCTGGGGAATTCTAGGAGTTGAAGTCCACAAGTCTTAAAGTTCCCAAGTTTGGACACCCCTACTATAGGTTAACCAAAGAAATATTATCTGCAATATTTTAAAAGTTTATTGCATCTTTTTCTACTTGTTTACTACACCTGCACCCTTTCTCTTTGTGCCATTGTGTTCCCTACCCCTGACCTAGAGGAACTCTCTAGTAAGTGGATGGATAGGTGTCATGGTGTTTGCCATAAAAAAACCAAAATGTATTGGTTAAAAAGACAGAGTTGTGCATAAAAAGTGGCTCATGTTTCTGTATAGGAAATTATATATATATATATATATATATATAATTGGCAAATATGCCAGCTTAAAGGGAAGATGGTGATGACTGCCAGTCTGGGAGTCACCGTAAAATGATGACAGACAACCACAGCATTTAACAGCTGCATTCTTAAAAGTGGACAAACATACAAGTAGACAAAATACTTTTAAAGAGAGATCTTGAGAGATGCCAAGCAATTTCTAAATCAATCCAAAATACAAGAAATGTGGATCAAATATTTGAATAATCTTGGGGGTGTCTGAACTGAAATATTTCTGAACATCTAATTTGACATTTTTCACCCACTATGACTTTGGACTTGTGAATACTTCTTGCCCAGTTTTATTGTTTGGGGAATTTCATATGTTTCAAATAACATCCTCCCCTCCCCCGGAAACAAAGTTCATTAATATGACAGTGCTTTGCCCTGCTATAATTGAGAAGACCCTAACTGACCAGAGTGGCCAGTGGTAAGAATCAATGTAGTCAAATGGAATACCACGATGGATCAAACGTTTATGATTCTGAAGAAAATTTTTACAATATTTTGTTTATTAATGGGGCAGATTGTTGCACATGGCAAGTTCTAAGTTGGGGTTGACTTGTGAGCACCTAGTGGAAAGAAATATGATTTAGAAAATGGATACAACAGATAGTAGGATTTTAAAAGAATTCACTTCAACTAATCAAGTAGTTTCTGTAGTTAATCCTCGATTTATGACCACAATTGAGCCCAAAATATCTGTTACTAAGCAAGTTGTTAAGTGGGTTTTGATCCATTTTATGAGCCTTTCTTGCAGTGAATCACTGCAGTTATTAAGTTAGTATCACGATTGTTAGATAAATCTAGGCTCCCTATTGATTTTGCTTGTCAGAAGGTTGTAAAAGATGATTGCATGACCCTGGGACATTTCAACCATCCTAAATATGAGCCAGTTGCCAAGCATCCAGATTTTGATCATGTGACCAGGGAATTCTGCAAGTGTGAAAAATGGTCATAAGTCATTTTTAGGGTTGTTTTACTTCAAACGGTCACTAAACTAAACTAATGGTTGTACGCTGTGGTCTACCTGTAATAGTATTTGTCTTATTTGTCTTCAGTCTTCAAAACTGACAAAGCTTCTTGGATGTGCAGCAAAATGTTTTTCAATGAAAAAAATCAAGAAAGTCCAATTGCCTTTTGGAAAAGCATCTTTGGGATAACCTGGTACATGAACTTTTCTGGCGCAGGCAATCAGAACGGCTCTGAGAAATGCTCAAAAAGTTTTCTTTATTGATGAACACCAAATGTACAGGAATCTCGCCAGCTTGTCTGCTTTCCTTTAAGGAAAAAGCAGATATAGACCTAATGCCTTGATTTCAAACATTTCTTTTCCTTCACAGACTCCAAAGCTGGAACGTCTCTTTACTCCCCTTATCGGGGTCTTCCTCCCTTCAGTCAGTGGTTCTACCACCTCAGTGATCATCCCATATCATAATAGGAATTACATTACGAAAACATTACTGTTTCTTAAAGTTTTTATGAATGATTAAGTTTAACATTTGTCAACATAGAAGTACTTTAATTTTAATAACTGACATATGTTTGCAAGTCCTGACACAGTAGTCTAAATTACTGTGCATTTGAGAGAATTTTTTAAAAAAGTTGCAGATTACATACCATCAGAGCTGTTTCTCATTCTTTAAACAGAATATAAAAGAACACAAAAGCTATAAAATATAAGACTGATCATTCTCTCAAACATGGAAGTACACTTGTTAAGTTGCGTACCTGTCAGGGTTCCAGGAAACACCCAACGAAAGAAAACTGAGGGTTGAGTTTCCTCAAAGTTCCATTTTATTAGAGATGTCATGTTGGCACAACTGGGAAAACCCGAATCTGAAAGCTTCCAGGTTTTCCCACCCAGTTGTAAGTTCAAGATCCTGCCCCAACACTCACAAGTCTATCACATGGTCCAATCCTTCATTGCCACGAAGACAGATTCCTCCCATCCACATCCATCCAGGTGCAGGGACAAAGCGACCTTGACTTTCTGAGAAATAATGTTATTATAGCTACACATCACTCATCCTCTGTATAATCTCTCCTCCCATTTTCCCACAGTAGAAAGTGTGGCAGGCCTGAAACGCAAAAAGTAAAAGATGGCTTCCAGGTCTGACAATACCAAGTATATGAAAAAGTTGGCACCACACACACACACAAATATACATACACAATTTATTGACCCTGTTTTCTTACTAGGAACTTACTTGGATAGCTATTTTAGAATGGTGTACCATGCCAGTCATTGGTTTCTAAACAATTATTTTGTAATTATTTAAACAAAAAAACACATACAGGATCTGATCATCTACACAAGAGGAAAATTCTTGGAAAGCAGTGGCCTGCTAAAATATAACCACAAAGCAAAACCATTACGTTTTGGGCCTAATCTGGGAACTTCCTCTCTAAATCCATGTCACTTCACTCTTAAATGCTTAGATAATTTTAGCTTTTTTAGGACTGAAAGATCTTACAACGTTCTTTGTATTTATTATCTTTGGATGGTCAACTATATTATTTCAATGGTATCCCAATGTAGTAATCCAGTTCTGTGGTGTTTGGAAGCTTTTTTGCTCATTTTGCTGAGAATAGCCCTGGATTAAACCTTAGTTGGACACTGTCACTGGCTGATAATGCATATAAATTCATTAGCACTTTCTGCCTCATTGCTCGTCACAGTTTTGGATATGGACTTGTAATGTGGCCAACCTCCTTGAGCCATGATATACTTTATATCCAATTCAGAAAATACTGTGGGTGTTCAGCTACAATACAGCTTAGGGTGGCTTCCATACCATGCTTTTCTTGCTCCTCATGTCACACATAATTTTGTGCCTAACATTTATAGCTCAAGCAACTGTAGGGGGAAAAACTGAGGTTACCTCACAGCCTTGACAACCAAGTTCATTGGCAAACCCACTTGGCTGATGCCCCCTCCAAGAGTGCAATTGAATTCTGCTTGACATGAAATCTGGTTGAAGATTCGTGATTTCAGCATCATGGAATCATATTGCCACAAGCAGTGAGTGAAGAAGAATAAGCCAAGTTCACTCTTGGGACTGTATCTACCAAGCATTTCTCTAGAAAGCATTTTGTTGCTGTTGTGTTACTACAGAATCTTTAATGCAGCATGACTAGATGCAAAATACTCATGCATAAGGCTATGGAAACACCAAGCAAGTAGTTTGGTGGCATCTTTTTAGCTATTAAATGAATTTCATGCATTCTCAAATTTAAACACAACCAGACAGAAGTGTAGGGTTTTTTATTTGTTAGACTTCTATGTTATCTTTTTTTTTTTTAAATTTAAACTTATTAGTCGCCTCCTCTCCCCACAGGGACTCGGGGCGACGTACACAAGCAACAGTTAGCACAGTGTCAGAGGAGGTAAAAAATAAATAAATAATTACAATAAATAACATTAATAGTTTAAAAACTAAAATTGACAATTAAAAATGACCTAGGGGTGGAAAAGTTGTCGAATTATGCCAGGCCGGCTAGCCGAAACAGGTGGGTCTTCAGTTTACTGCGGAAGGAGCGGAGGTCGGTTGTTGTTCTAATGTCTGGGGGGAGGTCGTTCCAAAGGGTAGGGCCCGCCACAGAGAAGGACCTACTCCTGGGCACCGCCCTCTGACAATCTCTAGAGGACGGCACCCGGAGGAGACCCTCTCTGTGTGAGCGAATGGGTCGCAGGGATGTATGGGGCAGGACACGATCCCGCAGGTAACTAGGCCCTATGCCATGGAGCGCTTTGAAGATGGTAACTAACACCTTGAAGCGCACCCGGTAGGCCACAGGAAGCCAGTGCAGCTCGTGCAGGAGCGGTGTTATATGGGAGAACCTCGATCTCCCCATAATTACCCGCGCGGCTGCATTCTGGACCAACTGCAGTCTCCGGGTGCATCTCAAGGGGAGCCCCATGTAGAGAGCTTTCCTCCAGAAGTTCAGAATGGCACACATAAAACTTTCTTTTCTGATATTTCCCCACAATGATGGTCCTATTAGAAAGATTTGAGTGTGAGAGTGCTTGGCCAAAGTCACCCAATGAGCTTCTCTGGCTAAGGGTACTCTACAGTCTGGGGCTGTCCATTCCTAGGCTAATACCTAAACTACTTCCCATCCTCTAAGAATGTGAAGTGGGTAAAGAAAAGCACAGCAGTTTTACCTCATTTACTTTGTTGTCTGACTGCTATAAATCTCCGTGTTTATTATTTTCAGGCTCTGTCATGCAGGATGAAAATGGGAAGTTAAACAGACTGTTTTGGGTTGTACTTAAAGAGATCCCTCATTTTGCTTTGGTTTGAGTTAATCATCTGGCTTTTCAAGGCAAAACCTACAATAAGATAATTGACAAATGCTCTTAGAAAGCTGCAAAGCCAGCTAAATGTCATAAATGGCAGTGGAAATTCTCCCTTCCCTTCCCATATTCACATCAAATGTGATCTGAAGATCTAGGGCACCATATGACTTAAATGTTACAGATTATAGAAATTTAACATTAAACTTCAAAAATGATTAAGAAAAAATGTTTTTGACCTGCGAACTCAAGGACAGAACTTCCCTGTTATTCATTAAAGGAATCCAGTCTTTTCACGCTTATGCACAAGTGTGAAAAAAAAATATGTCTGGCCTTAATTTTTCTCCGTGGAAGCCTGTGGAAAATCAGGCTCCTTTAATGAACAGCAAAGAAGTGCCATACTCAGGTTGGGCAAGGTCCATTGTGGTTCTTCCAAATTGTTTTCAAAGCATGTTAAATGTTCTATCAAAGGGGAAATAAATTAAAAATACCGTAGACACTTCTTTCCTTTGCATCTCCCTATCAACAAAAGAATATCCTGCAATCTCTTTTCCACAATTATGAGTTAGATTACTTATGTTATATAAAGACCTTCTCAATAGAACAAAATGTATTTTGTTGCATCATTTCATTTTAAAACAGCTTTTTATGTACTATTGATTTCAGTTCAGCAATAGAGCAATTTAACATGTGCAGAGCATTCATTTTCTTTTCCATTGTAATCTATAGAACTTAACATGTGATTGTAAATGCAAATATGTCTTTATTTACATTTGCTTGCTAAGTAACAGTCACTATGTTGAAGTAATACCTGTAGTAAGCTCGATGTTAAGATTCAGATCTGATCCAGAGGAAGAAGAATGCAAAAATAAGAGTTCAAACTCTGAATGCTTTCAATAAGCCTACCGCAAGCACAACCAAATTTGGATTCAATCCAGAGTATGCATTTGTTTCCTTAAGGACTATGATTCTGAAAGGTATCTGCATTCACAAACAGATTGTGTTGCTCAAACTTCAAATGTCCAGCCTGGTGCAGCTAGTCCTGAGAATATAACATCTCTTTATAATCAGGTAACTTCATTGGAACTGGAACAAGTAGTATGCATGCAATTACACTCAGCAATTCTGGGAGAAAATATATTTATGGGATTACCATTTGCCCAGCCAGCCTGTTGGAGTAGCAGATACTTGTTTCTGTCCACTATTGTGGTCAGAACTCTTTAGAAATTTATATTGCTACTTTGCTGACTTCCAGAAGTAACCAAAGAACCAGATTACTCTTTTGGTTTGTTACTGCCAAATATATATTGCCTACAGTTCACCACCGATTTTTCTATCTTCCTTCCTAAAACCTGATCATCCATCAGGTGGTGAAGGTGGGGCTTCATCCCTGGTTGACAAAGGACAGAAGGAATTTAGACCCTTCAAATTTTGCCCATAGTGATGCTGTTGGTTTTTCTTTCAGCTTTCCTTTTAGCTACAGGATTCCTGTGGAGTTTACTATTATGTCTGGTCACAGCTTTAAATGTTAAGTAAACAATCCATGTCTTGTTGGGTCGTCGTTTCAGAGATATTTCCTTACCTAAACATAAACAGAATGACCAAAAAGAGCAATGGGAATAGGAACAATTTCCAACTTCCTGCTGGCTTCCCCATTGAGTTTCTTGGTAGGAAGCTAGGAGGGAACATCAGAGATATTCCCTTCCCTTCGCAGCAGGCAAATAAGTGGGTGCTTCTGGGTGGGAGATAGAGTGAGGGATTGCGGGTCTGGTTGGGAAACTATCATGGAATGTTGAAAATGAAGATCACATGACCATAGCAGCAGTTCAGCAAGGCAGGAGCATCCAGTAGCACTGAAGCAGCCACAAACGTGCCCAAATTTCATTCCTTTGGGAATCATGGATCCTGCATTTTGAACACATTCTGTAAATTAGCCCATTTGGGACACCTTAGTTTGAAATTTGTGATTCTATGATGCACCGTTTCGCCCAATTAAAAGTCATGACAAGAAAAGTACTACTGTATGGATACTGTATATCAAGCATGAGTGATATACATTTCATCAGTTGCTAGGAAATGTGCACTCCAATTCTGCACATGGTACACAAAAGAAATGAGGAAATGAGTCCTAATGTACCAGTCTAGCTTAGGGCTGCTGTACAAGCCTCATGGTTAACTCACAAAAGTGGTGCACTTACATACAGAGCCCATGTGCTATATGTACCTGATGGGAAGATAATGATTTATAGTTTGTTCATGGGGTAGATGTTCATCTACTATCCCATAAGATGTTATTGGAAATGAATGGGTAGTAAATCTGAATCACTACAGTCCTTGTGGCTGTTGTTTGCTTAGCTCTTAATATGTCTCCTGCATACACCCCGAAAAAGTGGTGATCAAACTAATTTGATTTCAGTAATGTTTAAATTACACTGTGCCACATTAAAAAGTACCTTCTGTTGGCAACTTTGGAGGCTGCTACCCCTTAATTCATTGCAGAATCAAAACTGCAGACAACCTTAATGCTAAACATAAGTGCACATTTCAATTTTCTGACAATTATGGTTGCTATTAAGATTGGGGTACAACTCCATTGTTGAATGATTTAATACGGAAGGAGGCGAGACCACATACACAGATACATATTCCCTATCTTCTAATCATATCAAGACAGATCTGTGTCAGGTCTACTTCATAATTCTGTTTCATCAAACAGACTGTTTACATAAAGGTTTACAATTTCTCTCCCTGTCACGATGTTAAAAAGTTTGCTAGGCCTGAACTGCCTGAATTGACACTCAAGAGTTAAACTAAGAAAGCTTTATTGCGCAGGTCATAAAACAAAAAAAGGTTCTTATCTGAAAGTGATTTATTGCGCACGCGTTACACATTCCAAAATTCCTCTCTTCTTTGTTCGGCAGCCAACTTTGGCTAACGAAGCTTTTCATTATCAAAATGTAACCAATTAGTTATTTTCTGTTTTATTTTATTATTAAAGTTTGTTTATTAATTAGAATACTTTTAAAGACTTATTTTTCTCAATATCTCAAAAGATATGCAGAAGGGAATCAGCCACGGTCCATCGGTCTCTAACAGGGTGTTTTTTCCCCTGACAACTTGGTAGCAGAGGTTTGGTTGACAACTTGGTAGCAGAGTTTTGGCTTTTGATGATACCAGCTGAGATGGTTACAATTTATGGCTGTATTTTCCCTTCATGCTATCTAAAGATAACCGACTAAGCCTAATTAGCAATGTCGGAGAAAAAGAAAAAAAAGAAAAAGAAAGATGGGGCGAGCACAGATGGATCAGCTTCCTCTGACAAGGAGGCTCCCTCGGACACAGAGAAGCAAGATCAAAACGTGCTTCAGGAACAACAAATTCCTTCAGGTGCCGAGCCAAATATGGGAGAAGGAGCTACAGGACGCGACATCCACGAAACGAGGTCAGTGGTTCCTCCTTCTAAAATATCTCCAGGAGATTATGAATTTTTGGGGGCCAAGCCAAAACTTCCCACTCTGCCAGAGCCACTCCATTCCCAGACCCTCGCAGATTATCAAACGATTGATGAACGGCAACTGCCGGCAGAGTTAAAATCCTCCCACGCAGAAAGCAAAGTTTATGACATCTCCCCAGATGGTGAGCAAGAAATGCAAAGCTATCTAGATCAAATAGAACTGTTTGAAAAATATGCTAGGGAGGCGAGAGTGTGTTTTGAAGAGATAAGGCGAAGTAGAAGAAGCTCCCCCACTCCCAAAATGTCTGAGGACGCCATCTTGTCTTCTTCAAAACAACAGCCTAAGACACACCCCACAGAGTTCACTGGTCAATTAGAACAAAGAGACATGTACACGTCACCGAGGTCACGTGGTCCCTTTGAGCCCATTGAACTTCAGCATACGTATAGAAAGGAGAGGCAGCCAAAAAGTGAAGCTGCACTGCCATCTGCTGGCGGAGAAAAATTATTACAGCAAAAGATTAAGCAATTGGACCAGATTTTCAGAGATATGTCTATGAGTCCTTTAGAAGCCAAAACTTTGTCTCCAAAGGTTAAGTCTTCAACACCTCCTGGCGGTGTGGAATTCTCCCTAGATGGAATAAGGCAAAGCCAGAGGCAAATTCGAGGAAGCCAATTTGATGTTGCCACGCAAAGGCCAATGATGCAACCCCAGCATCCCCTGGTTCAACAACCAGATTTGCAACCAGAGCAACAAATTGTTCCTCAGCAGGTATTCACAGTCACCCCCTTGACTGGTGAGTCCAAATTAAAGGAGTCAGGAGAGAATTATAAAGCCTGGGTCAGTGAAATTGCGCTCTTGCTTCGAAGAGAAGGCACATATTCCATGGTTTTTGATCCTCCCCGTCAACCCTGGACACCTGCAATAAGAAACCTTGAAAACAGAGCTATCACGACTTTACTCATGTCAATGGAAATTGAAATCCAAGGTATCTTTCCACCTGATGCAACTGCCCAAGAAATTTGGGCTATTTTGGAAGATTGCTACAGGCCCGTTTCAATTGAATCCTCATGTTTGCTCATGTCTGAGTTCCATGGTTCGAAGTTGAAACCTGGTGAACGAATTGGTGGACATTTGACCAAACTGAAAAGAATGAGAAGTGAATTGAGACAAAATGGCCATGTAATCGATGATATCCAAATGATTAGCATCATCATTAACTCATTGAATTATGAATGGAAAGATGCTGTTGCAAAGATTAACTACGTGCCTATTGCTCAACGCACAGTTAACCACGTTTGCAGACTTTTAGTGGAAGACGAAGCTATCAGGTTAGCTACCCCACATCTGCAACGGCCTCCAGCACCAAAGGCTCCAGCCAGACGTCCCTTCCGAGGAAGAGGCTACGCTCCAAGGATGCCAAAATGCTACACCTGCAACCGTGTGGGACATGACACCCGGGATTGTCCCCAACGAGTTCCAGCTCCCGCCACGTACCAGCCCAGAGGAACAGATTCCAGAGGCAGAGGTAGAGGCGGAAGACAAGGTCGTCGTGGTCCAAGGCGTGATTCACAAGCTCCGCTTGCAACACTGGCCATAACCAACGTTCCACAACCTGATCCAAAGTTCGACAGACGTCTTTTGTGGACTTTAGACAGTGGAGCAGCTGTGCACGTTACCCACAGAAGGGAACTTTTCACAGAGATGGGCGAACCAGAGCCCGAGTATCGAGAACTGTATTCCTTCACCAACCACACTTGCAAGGTTATGGGAAAAGGAACTGTTTACATTGAAGAGCTCGATACACACATCCCTGATGTTTATTACATACCTTCAGCAACCAGTAATTTGCTTAGTCAAAGTCACTTGTCTAGAGATTTAAAGTTCCAGGTTCACCACCTCGAAAAAGCAAGTTACTTAGTTAAAGATGGTGATATTGTTGCTGAAACCATGCTGATTGGTGGTGTTTATTACTTAAAGCCAAAGCCTAAAGGGCAAGCACAGGCAAGTATGCAAACTCCAAAAAGGCACAACGCAGACCCAGAGAGAGTTGTCCCAGAGAGAGAAAGCGTTACTGTGCCAAAGGCTCCTAAAGCCAACAAACAAAGAAAACAGAAACAGATTGCTCAAAGCAAGCCTGAGGGTCCTCATGAAACTGTTAATGTTGAGAATTCACTAACTGGTAAACCTTTGCATTCCAGGTGTATTCACAAGTGGCACAGAAGATTGGGGCATGCCAGTTTCCGTGTTCTTAGAAAGATGCCGGAGTTCGCAAAAGGTTTGGATCTAAAGGGGTGTAAGGTGTTTTTGGATTGTGCGGTTTGCAAAAAGGCTAAATCCAAGGCGGCTGCAATTCCCAAACACGCTACACGCCGGTCAACACGCATTTTTGATTTGGTAAACACTGACATAGTGGGTCCTTTCCCACCAACACTTGGTGGCAGAAAGTATTTTTTAACAATTGTAGATAATCATTCTAGATATGGATTTGTATATCCTATGAGAGAGAAATCTGAGACCTTTCAGATCTTTAAAGACTTTGCAGCGTTTGTTTCTACACAATACCAAGTTCGCATCGCCAGAATCCAAAGTGACCGTGGTGCAGAATTCATGTCTCAGCGTTTCCAGGACTGGATGCGTAAGAATGGAATTCTTCATCAGACATCTGCTCCATATACACCGGCTCATAACGGAGTCGTAGAAAGAAGACAAGGGGTTCTACAAACCATGATGCGTTGTCTTCTAGAAGATGCCAATCTCAGTAACGCATACTGGGGTGAAGCAATCAAATATGCAAATTACATTGTCAACCGTACTTGGAGCAGTGTAATCAATCAAACTCCTTTCTACATGCTGTATGGCTACAAGCCTGATCTCAAGAACCTCCACATTTTTGGTTCATATGCTATGGTGAACACTCCCTTAAGTCAAAGAAGAAAGGGAGGTACAGTAGCAAAGAGACTGAGATTTATGGGTATTGATGATAATTCAAAATGGTACAAATTCATTGATACTAAACATGTGATTGTCATTTCACAATCTGCTAATTTTGAGGAAGACATTGACTGGTCCAGGATTCATTCCAATGATCCTGAAGTTTATTTTCCTAGAGATGGTGTTCCAGATGCCACGCAGCCTGATGACAATTCGCAGGCAGATATTCCTTCTACCAGTTCTTCACAACCTGATGTTCCGTCTTCTCAAGCCGCGGATGCTGATGCTAGCGACGAACGTGAGGACGAGGATGATGATGAAGAAGAAGAAGAAGACTGGTCTGTTGTTCCTAGACGCTCCAAGAGGGCCACAAAAGGAATCCCTCCACAACGTTATTCATGGCAACTGACAAAATCACCAGTACCTTTGATTTGCAACGTTACTCTTCCTCCAGAGACATTCACACAAATCAAACAGCTTCCTGATTCAGAACAAGACAAGTGGTATGATGCAATGCAGGATGAAATGGACAGTTTAAAGAAACTTAATGTATTCACACCTGCAAAACCTCCAGCAAACAAGAAAGTCATTGGCACCCGATGGGTCTACAGAATCAAGAAGAAACCGAATGGTGAGTCTTTATACAAAGCCAGACTGGTAGCTCAGGGTTTCGCTCAACGTTATCCTGAGGACTACACAAACACTTACTCACCAACAGTCAGAACTGAAAGTGTAAAAATTGCTTTAACCACTGCAACTATTCTTGGTTTAGAAGTTTTTCAATTTGATGTGGACACAGCTTATCTACATGCAGACCTAGATGAAGAGATCTACGTGAGAAGCCCTCCAGGATTCCGAAAGCAAGAAGGGGATACCTGGTTTCTGAACAAAAGTCTTTATGGTCTGAAACAGTCAGGTTTAATGTGGTATTTATGTCTTACTGACAAACTAAATTCAATGGGCTTTATTAAGTCCGAAACTGATGAATGCGTGTTCATAAAAAGATCTAACAATGCATATGAGATAATTCTTGTTTATGTTGATGATATTGTTTATATTGGTCCAAATAAGAAAATGAGTGAGATTTTTGCTAAAAGTTTGCAGAGATACTTCACACTAAAATCTTTAGGACACATTAGCACTTATTTAGGTGTTCAAATTGAAAAGACACAGAAGGGGTTTAGTCTTTCACAAGAGGAGAAAATTGACCACATTCTACATCATTGCAACATGAAAGATGCTAGCACAACAAAGACACCCATGCAAACAGATTTTCACAACTTAACACATGAACCAAGTCCTGAGTTCGAGGATCAAACACTCTATCGTTCAGTCATTGGTTCACTATTATACATTAGTAGTTGGACCAGACCTGACATCGCACTTAGTGTTAATCTTTTATCACGACACGTAGGTAAGGCAACACAATTTCATTGGTCATGCATTAAGAAGTTGTTGAAATACCTAAAACACACTAAGCACATGAAGTTATTGCTAGAACCAACACACACTGATCAACCAAAGTTGATTTGTTTTGCCGACGCCGACTGGGTGAGCGACAAGAAGTCACGCAAAAGCACTTCTGGTTACATGATGTTCCTAAATGGTTGTCCTGTTTACTGGCAAGTGAGAAAACAGAGTTTTGTTTCATGTTCATCTACTGAAGCTGAATATGCTTGTGTTTCAGATGCTTGTAATTCTCTAACGTGGTTTGATGCTTTGATCACAGATATCTGGACACGTCCGATTCGACCAATCACTGTGATGGAGGATAATGTATCTGTTGTTTATATTTCTGAGTCACATTTTACAGGTTCTAGGTCCAGACACATTGACATTCGTTATCAAAACACAAAGCAATTAGTTAAGCAAGGTTTTGTTAAATTGCAATATGTTTCTACACATGATCAGATTGCAGACATGCTTAACAAACCACTTGCCGCAAATCAACACGAATATCTGCGAAAGAAGATGTGCCTTAATTGATGATTTGATGACGTCAGCCCAGACTAGCAAAAGAAGGGGTGTCACGATGTTAAAAAGTTTGCTAGGCCTGAACTGCCTGAATTGACACTCAAGAGTTAAACTAAGAAAGCTTTATTGCGCAGGTCATAAAACAAAAAAAGGTTCTTATCTGAAAGTGATTTATTGCGCACGCGTTACACATTCCAAAATTCCTCTCTTCTTTGTTCGGCAGCCAACTTTGGCTAACGAAGCTTTTCATTATCAAAATGTAACCAATTAGTTATTTTCTGTTTTATTTTATTATTAAAGTTTGTTTATTAATTAGAATACTTTTAAAGACTTATTTTTCTCAATATCTCAAAAGATATGCAGAAGGGAATCAGCCACGGTTCATCGGTCTCTAACAGGGTGTTTTTTTCCCCTGACACTCCCAATTCCCATTTTTCTTCACTGGCACTGAAGACTTTGATACCATCATTCTCTATATGTAATCTACCATGACTTTCCTGCATTCGAAATTAAACCTTAGGAATATATATGTGGCAAAGCTCATTTCAAAAAAATTGCCTAAAGCCTTCGGAAAATAACATTAGACAAGGATTTATATGCCGTATTATTTGCAGAAAACAACATAAAATATGACTATGATTTATGGGTCACTTTTGTTTTATTAATTGATGGTTACTTGTCAAAACTGTACATAAAACCATCAGCAGAGAAAATAACAATTTTATTCTCAAGTTCCAAACTTGCAGTAAAAATAAATGAAAACAATAAATCCTTCTGGATCTTGAAGTCAACATTTCTATGGAAAGCTCTGCAAATGGATGTAAGGTGTGTAGTTTATTTAATTATATATACTTTATTTCTCTACCACTATCCCTACAATCATCCTATTCAAAGGCTTTACAATTTTATTTATTTATTAAATTTATATGCTGCCTGTTGCGCTATATTGAGCAACTCTGGGAAGCTACAGTAATGTTAATAAAATACAATCATAAAAGCAATGCATTCATAATACTTAAAAAGAAGTAGGATAAAAAAAAAATTAAGAGAATTTTGCGGAATGTCAAGACCACCACTGAGAAGGTCCGTTGATAAATAAACATAAAATGACATTTTGCAAGTTTGCGCTTTTTGCAAGAATCCACCATATTAGAAATTACTTATGTTCCATAACTAAATTCAAGTTCTGTTAAATTTAATCAGCCAACTCGTAAGAATGGAACAAATCCAATGAAATGAATTATAGTTGTGATCTTACGTCTACTTTCTTTAAGGTAATGACTTTGACTTAATGAACTCAGAATTTTCATTTCCACTGTATAGGCATGAATAAAATGGTACTGTAAATTAAACTTGGCAAAAAACTCAAAATCATCACATTAGTTGACACTATGCCTTAGCTTATTTAGCTTCTATTTCTCTGACATGGATAATTTAAACATGTCAGAAAATAATCCTGACATGCTGAATTTTTTTAAAAAAACATAATTTTGTATCCGTTTGATGTTTCTTCAGCTATTACTTGGTACTGTTTTGTTAACTGGGGAGTGTGCTATACAGTCACATGGCAATCAAAGTAGATGTCTGATTTCTTTGTCCAGTTACTATGTGCCTTTTTTGTTTACATGATTTCGTACTCTGGATTGAATCTGGACTTCATGGGTCTGTTGAAATTAAAGGAAAATGAATTATTCAAATATGTGTGTGTGTGTTGTGTGTGTGTGTGTGTGTGTGTGTGTTTTACAACTCCTGTTATGCCCAAATATGGCCTAATTTGCAATACAGCCCTGGTTCGATTCCCAGTAAGGGTATGGCTAGCTGATAAGAGCTAAATAGCTTGAAATAGATCTATACTAGTCTCCCTTTATTTATTTATCAGCACAAATACAACATACACACACACATACACACACACACACACACACACACACACACTATATATATATATGTGTGTGTGTGTGTGTGTGTGTGTGTGTGTGTGTTGTAATTGTACTGATAAATAAATAAAGGGAGACTAGGATAGATCTATTTCGAGCTAATTAGCTCTCATCAGCTAGCCATACCCTTACTGGGATTAGAACCCGGGCTGTATATATCTTAGGCAGGAGTCTTAACCACTCAGCCACGGGTTCTCTTCCTTATCAGTTGAGCCAGGGAAATAGGTATGTATTTATGTTACAACCCCTGGTATGACTAAATATGGGAGGAAGGTCACTACTCCCTCTTTCTGCTCCTCGGCTTATCACAAAGACCATGCAGGCAGAAAACCATATATATATATATATATATATGTATGTATGTATGTATGTATGTATGTATGTGCTGGTTTTGTTGTATTCGGGTCTTTTCCCGTGTAAGGTTGAGATTGTCTTTGCAATGTTTCGGCAGGATCACACCTGCCATCTTCAAGCTGTGGGCTTAAAAAGCTTGAAGATGGCAGGTGTGATCCTGCCGAAACGTTGCAAAGACAATCTCAACCTTACACGGGAAAAGACCTGAATACAACAAAACCAGCATACCTACACCCGTGAAAATCTACGAAAACAAATATATATATATATATATATATATATATATATATATATATATATATATATATATATATATATATATATATATATATATATATATATATATATATATATATATATATATATATATATATATATATATATATATATATATATATATGATTGATTTCTGTTCTAAGGATAGCTAATTTTGGATGTAAACTCTTTATATTATTTTGTGGAAGAGAATTTTAATTAAATGATTTTAAAATAATTTGTAGATGAAAATGTAATATGTAATTGTTGGGATCTTCATGCCACTCAAGGTGTTTCATCTGTTTCTATATGTGGAATGGGTTAGATCTTCAGAAAAACCTGGTAGATATGACAGGAACCATTTGTTTACCGATTATTACAACAGGGCTGAAAAAAGTGACTTATGAACAATCCTCACACTCACAACGATTGCTACATCCCAATGGTCAGAGTTTCAGAATTTAGTTGCTTGGCAACCACCATATATTTTACAACAGTTACAGTGTCCAGTGTGATGTGATCACCATTTGCAACCTTCCCAGCCAATTTCCAACCAACAAAGACAATGGGGGAAGCCACATTTGTTAAAACTGCATGATTCACTTAATTATTTTAGAAAGTGAAAGTCCATTCATTCAATTTCAGATGTTTAGCTTTGCTTTACAGACGTTTTATAGTTTGTAGGATGCAAAACAAACCCTTTACAGTGCAAAATAATAATAATAAAAATCCAGACACATGTCAATGTACAATCAAAAGGAGAGCAATGTTCAAAATATGTAAGATGGACGCTTGTGTGCATGAGTGCAATGTATATCTGTATATTCAGAGGGAGGTATATGGATATTGTGCTTTGCAACCAAGTGGTCCACAAAATCAACAGTATTTGCCTCAAACATTTAGTGGAATTTTCCTCACAAAAATTCATGGAAGTATTTTAGATGAATCTTCCCTCCAGTTTCTTTATCTCCTTTTCTGTAATGATTGAAGGAGGTTTTTTTTTTACTGTTTTCTGAGCTTTTAAGAATTGATTTATGCTACATTGAGACATCTTTCAACCTGACTATTGCAACAGGCTCAACATGGGGCTGCCCTTGAAAACTATCCTGAGGCTTTAGAACACAATAATAGAGTTGGAAGAGACCTTGGAGGTATTCTAGTCCAACCATCTGCTTAGGCAGGAAATCCTACACCACTTCAGACAAATGGTTATCCAACATCTTCTTAAAAACTTCCAGTGTTGGAGAATTCACAACTTCTGGAGGCAAGTTGTTCCACTGATTAATTGTTCTAACTTCAGGAAATTTCTCCTTAGTTCTAAGTTGCTTCTCTCCTTAAATAGTTTCCACTCATTGCTTCTTGTTCTACCTTCGGATGCCTTGGAGAACTTGGAGCTTCAGCTGGTCCAGATTGCAGTGATAGAGGCAGTGATGGTGATGCCTTAGTATGACCAAGTAACACCCTTGCTTTGTGTACTGATTGTTATCTATAAAGTCCTACGGGGCATAGGGCCTGGTCACTTAAGGGATTGCCTATCTCCCATGTTATCTGCCTGGCCTATTCAATCTGGCTGAATTGATACACTTTGGGTTCCTTCCGTTAAAAAACCCCAGCTATTGGGAACCTGGAAATCTTCACTGTAGCAGTGCCTGCCTTATGGAATGAGGTACCCCCGAGATCTAGTTGGCCCTAACCCTGCTGATGTTTCAAAAGTCCTTCAAGACCTGGTTATTCTCCCAAACCCTTGATACAAGGCTAAGTGAATGCCCCTTTTTGTGGTACACGTTGTTTGTTGCTCCTGTCTTTTCTTTCTTGATCTTTTCTAATATATGGTTTTGGGGAGTCAGGTGATATACAGATTTGAAAACAAGAACTTAAGTCTAGTTTTTCAATATTTCATTATTAAGAAGAATATTCATACAGGCAGTGAATCCCACACCCTCTCTGATTCCGATGCTTTTGGCTTTTCAGACCTGAAAGAAGGATAGAACTCAAATTGTTCTGTTTCTTGGTGATTTTGTTGCATGTGGGAATGTGCAAATGTTGATTCTTGACCACGGAAAATGTACAAAGACAAAATTCGAGGCACTCAGTTTTCCACTCATACACATACTGTACTAGCTCATATTTTTAAAAGGAGGCAAATGAAGCTGCTCCGTGTAATCCCCTTCATTTAGTTTGAAAAGTTTCTTTCTCTAACAAAATTGTGCATTATGTCCAAAAGCCTTCTGTGATCTTTTTAACCCTGAAGGTCATGCACCATTCCTTTCTTTGGCTCATTTTGTTTCCAGATCTGCACCTCAGCCTATATTCAGTTTATTATTCTATTTCTAGCGAGAAAGAAGGAAAGAATTTGATGGATTAAATGTTCCATGGAAAAATATTTTCCTGTGCTTCAGATTGGTGAGTTTCTGAATGTTGCTCTGTCTATATAGGCGTTTCAGCTTTTTATTGAACCCATACAGAGTCTTACCACCATAGCCTCATTACATGTCTGCATTTCTTCTTCTTTCTTTGCCCCTTCCTAAGGAATGTGTAATTTCTGTTCTGCAGTTTCTATGCTACAATGCATATTTCAACATTTTGTAATACATTATTGCTGTACTCTATGT
Source organism: Natrix helvetica (assembly GCF_964273705.1). Lineage (NCBI taxonomy): Eukaryota > Metazoa > Chordata > Lepidosauria > Squamata > Natricidae > Natrix > Natrix helvetica. The sequence continues at coordinate 81,383,686 of NC_138549.1, read as the reverse complement.
GCTGACAGCTGCTCTCTAAAGTGCATCGGCCCTTAAAATATACATTTGCAAATGTAAATGTAGCTTTAGCCCAGTCATAGTTAATAACGTAACAAACTCACTAGCTGAATTTGCATAATATATTCAGTCTGGTCATTGAATTAACCCATTTTCTGGATTGCCATAATAAATTTAAGCTTTGGGTTTGCATATAATACAGCAAGTCACAAAAAAAATCACCCCTATTGAAGCATCTCACTACTAGCTTTTCTCTATTTTGGATCTGTTTTCTAGGAATAATTATTTATATATTATAATTTATACATGTTTTTTTTCTTTTTTTTTCACTCATCTCCAATTGTTTGTAAAAACCTGTTGAATCTTTCTTGCTCTCTGATCAGAAATAAATGTTCGGTCCCTAGTCATCTCACAGCTGGACTATTGTAATGTGATCTACATTGTTCCCCCCCTTGAAGACCATTTGGATGCTATAGCTGGTGCAGAGTGCGGCAGTGCAGTAGTTCCTCCCCCCCAATGGCCCCTGTAACTCACCCTAACCCTAACCCTAACCCTGCTTTTACTACTTTATAAGTAACTCAGGGCAGTGAACATACCTAATACTCCTTCCTCTTCCTATTTTCTCCACAACAACCACCCTGTGAGATGGGTTGGACTGAGAGTGACTGGACCAAGGTGAGTTTCATGCCTAAGGCAGGATTAGAACTCTCAATCTTTTGGTTTCTAGGTCATCACCTTTACCACTACACCAAACTGGTGAACTCAAAGTAGTATTTTGGGAACAAAATAGCTGTCAGCACAATTAAGCATGAGTCAGCTGAATTATATAACTTAATAGGCTGTAAGCTGTATTGTAAGGTCTTAACTAACCCAATAGCTTTTGTAACACAGTAAATTGACAAAGTAGTCAATCTCACATATAACCTGCATCTGCATAACTAATTTTTTCCACTATCTTTTATCATCCCTTTTTAATGCTGCATTTGTTTACCACTCCATTAATCTGAAAAAGTGAGCTACACTTCATGAAAGCTTCTGCCTTTTAAGGAAGTTTTTTAGTCCAAAAAGGTGCTGCAAAACTCCTATTACTAATTGAAATAAAATGATACTGTCACCTAGTGGGACGTTATTAACATTGCAAATACATTTTTAATCTATTTTTTTATATTAGATACATACTTTCCCCTTCTTCCAGGATGGCACATGCAGCTTCTCCCTGGAATCCCGCCCATAATATTTTGCCCTTTAGAATATTGCTAAAAATAGTCTCTTCCATAAAGCAGTTGAAGACTTTATTGGAGGATAGTGACTGATGTATTTTTTTTTTGAAAACTCATATTTTGTTACATGATATTTTAATGTTAATAATATTGTAAGCAAGTTGGCACACATTTTATGGTAATAATTAACAAAAAATAAAATAAAATAAACAGCTTAACAATAACTCATTGTGGAAGTTAGTGAGAAATATTTCAGAACAGCTTCACCATGGAGCCACCTCTGGTCTTTCTTAACAAGCTGGTTTATTGAGGGGATGTCACACATACTGGAAGAAAATAGGAAGTCACAGAATTGTGCTCTGCAGTTGCACACTCAGTACATCACCCCTGCTGTGTGAAAGGGGCCTATACGTCTAGAGATGTACAGAGATCAAGCTTGTTCATGTGAGAAGGAATCCTCATTCAGTAACAAGGATATGCGGTATGAGAGTGAACCTACAATGTGTTTTGTTATGCAACAATATGGATGCGATCTGGGAATTTGGTGATAACATCTTTGATTATTTGAAAGGTCGCATTGGTACTGTCTTCCCTGTTTTCACTGCGTCTTCAAATACAATCTGTGACTACTACTTTTTACAGACGGAAAGCAAGTTCTCTGGCAACAGACAAGGTAGATGTGGAAACATTAAAAACTCTGAAGCCGGATTGAGTCATGCTGAAATGAGGTATTTTACATATGGTGATCAGATCAATCTTGCAGGGTTTCTTTTTTCTTTTCTTTTTTTGATACTACCAAAACCTATAAGTTTGTGCCAGTCTGGAAATTTACTCTCCTGTTTGCCTTTTCTTCAACAGCAGCTGTTTTAAATACCCTCACGGATAAGTATTCTGATATTATTTACTTTAAAAGCCAACAGGCCAAGATTTGCTTGAAGAATACTTTTTCAAGACAGCTGGGCCTTGAAGCAAACAAAATCTGAATAAAAGATGAATATAGCTGGTTCCTAGAAATGTCCCAAATCTCAGCGCATGGAACAGTTAGAAGTCACAACAGAGTTGTATACTGTATAGGAGCCAAGAAGGGTGAGGCAATGCTGCAAATAATCCATAATATATATAATTTACATAAAGCCAAAAGGGTTTCTGGCACCAGGCCTCTCACCAGCGGAAAAAAATATCCTCCTCTGTCAAAATGATGCTCATCTTTAATTTCTATTCTTAAAAATGCACACATAATCATGAAGGCCACTTGGGAGCAATTCAACAGTCAGGTTGTGCCCAACTCTCTGAAATAAAGTGAATTACTGCTTGGATTGCCTGTTGTTCATGTTAGATTTTCAACTCACATTATCCCAACTGTTATATACCAAGAGCGTCCACCAGCAGGTGGCACTCAAGAGCTCAACCAACAGCTCAACCCTGATTGGCCCAACCAAGCAAATTCCAAGGCGGGACAATCCTAGAGTTCCTATTGGTTGCCGGTCTGACAGCTGTGGGTATAAATAGCTGTCAGCCCGGTATGTTCTTGTTCTGTTGTACTAGCGTTAATAAACAGTTAACCGTTTGCAGTAGTCGTTCCGTTATTTACCTCAGAACTTAAAACCAACCATGGTTATAATTCTTAGAAGTTTTTAAAAGTATGCAACAAATGCTTAGAACTGAGCCATCGTTTATAACCCATGCATGAATAGAGTCCAAAGCAGACTTTTAAATAATGGTTTCATTATTTTCTTCAGGAAATTAATGATCAGATAATCGGTGGCATGCTAGGTCATGTGCTGACCTCTTGTCAGTCTTTCTAGGTAGACCAGAGTAGGAAAGAAATGCCATGTAAGTTGATATTAGTTTTATTTTAAAGCTAGTATCTTTCCATCTAACTCTTGCAAGAAGAAATATACTTTCCCCTCCCTCCCTGTAGGAGAAGGACTGGCAGAATCGGGGTGGAGGGGGAGAGGGGGGAAGAGGCAGAATGAAAAGAAGAATCAGTCTAGAATCCTTATGTATCCATAAGCAGACTAAATTCAATTCCCTCTTGAATTCTGTAAACCCCAATCTAACTCCAAGCAACTACTAACCATTAGTTGAGAAAATTCCAGTGCATAAGCATAAGCAGGAGTAAATCAGCTTGCTTGGATTTTCAAGTGTAGATCTGAACTTTTGGGCCTGACACTTATCTTCATGTAAACTAGGAAGAGGATTGTCTGGGATATTTATTGTGATTATTTCTTGGCCTGGGTTCAAGCCTCTTTTATCTGACTGTTGCCTTAGTAGCAGCTCTTCCTCTGTTCTTCAAAGCCACTCCCCATACCCTCTATACCTATAGATTCTGCTGCCTCATTAAGCTATATGCTGATGCTTACTGTCTGTGAATCTTTTGCCAGTGTCATATATAAACATTTGTTACTTTGGGAGCTTGATCATAAAGTATTTGGTGATCATTTTAGGAGCTGCAGTTTTAAAAAGAGGTTGTGGGATTAAGCTCGAAAAACATTGTGAGGATTTAGCTCCAATTCTAATTCTGTTAGATTTCAGTTGCAAGAGTTATTTCATGTAACTTCCAATGTGATAGTGAAAAAGATTTGCATGATTGGTTGAGAAAAGTAAAACATCAGGCTCGAAGCAAGAATAAGATAAGGCTACCATAAATCAAACTGGATACTTTTCACCCAATCTACAAGGTGGGTTTGAAAACAAATAGCTTTCTGCTTATATAAAGGGTGCAGTTAAAAAGTGTGAAGAGTAGTCCAGGAAGCAACTTTGGTATTTACTGGAAATAACTCAAAAGTGGACACACCTGTATCCAGTTATATAGGAGCTCCCAGCTTTCAATTAGCTTCCAATAGTTTCACTATTATTTATAGTACTGTTTGTTCTAATGCTGTGATGGCGAACCTATGGCGCATGTGCCACAGTTGGCATGTGGAGCCATATTTGCTGGCACATGAGCTGCCAGCTCCAGCGTGCATGTGTGTGCTGGCCGGGTGAGGCTGTTTTCACCCTCCCCTGGCTTCAAAAAAGCCTCCGGTGGCTGGGGAGGGCGAAAAACGGGCCCAACGGGCTTACCGGAAGTTTGGAACGATCCACTTCTGGCTTCTGGGGGGCCAGGAGAGGCTGTTTTCACCTGGGGAGGGCGAAAACTCCACCCCCATGTGGGGGGTCATACGCACATATGCAGGGCGCATTGAATTGTGGGTGTAGGCAGACGCAAGTGCGATAGCACATGCACACACAATTTTGGCATGCGTTTAGAAAAAGGTTCACCAACATTGGTCTAGTGGTTAATGCACCAGCCTAGAAATCAGGAGACAGTGAGTTCAAATCCTGCCTTAGTCATAAAACCCAGTACATGAGTGACTTTGGGCCCGTCTTTCAGCCCAACTCATCTTAGAGGGTTCATTGCTGTGAGGAAAAAAGGAAGAGGGAGATGTGTTTATTTATTGCTGCAAAGCTACTCTTGGCGGCATCAAAATAAAACCACAAATGTATGTATAAAATTGCCACAAAATCACAATAATAATTGTGATGTTTTGGATATGTTGGCCACCTTGCGTTATTTTTAAAAACAAAAAGACAAATAATTAAATAAAATAGTTATCTTATATAGAACTGAATACCATTCATGACCTCCCCTGTCATGGTCAGATCACTCACTCCTCCGTCTTGACTTCCCTGGTGCTACCTCCCGCTGCGGGGAGGCGGAACCGGAAAGTTCCAGATGGTTCCGCCCCAGGCGCCTGATGGAACCTGATAGGTTCCAGACGGAGCTTGGGCCACCTCCTGTAACCTTGACCCGCCCCCGGGTAGAGGACCTGGTAGTTGCGTGGAATAATGCAACTACCGGGGCCTTGAACCGGGTGGCGCCTTTGCGGCCTCTCCGGCGGCAACGATCCACCCTAGCCCCTTGGTTTACCGAGGAGCTAAGGGTGATGAAGTGCCGCAAGAGACGTCTAGAGAGTCGTTGGAGATCCTCTCGCTCCGAATTTGATCGAACACAGGCACGAGCCCATTTAAGGACGTACCTTGTGGCATTGAGAGTGGCCAAACGCCAATATTGTGCCACTCTCATTGCATCTGCGGAGAACCGCCCTGCCGCCCTGTTTCGGGTGTCCCTCTCCCTCTTGTTTCAGAGGCCGCGGGAGGCCCCCCTACAGGACAGGGCAGAGGAATTTGGTAAATATCTGCAGGATAAAATCGCTCAAATCCGGAAGGATTGGGTTCCTGTCAGTGATCCAATGGAGACGTCCATGGCGAGTCTTGAGGTATCGATCTGGGAGGAGTTTGACTTGGTTGCCATCGAGGATTTGGATAGATTGCGTGGACGACTGCGACCCACCACATGTTTATTGGACCCGTGCCCCTCCTGGCTTGTACTGGCATCCTGGGAGGTTACACGAGACTGGCTCCTGGGCCTAGTGAATGCTTCGCTGAGCGAGGGGTCTCTCCCGGCCGCCTTGAAAGAGGCGGTGGTGAGACCCTTGCTCAAGAAGCCTTCCCTGGACCCTTTGGAGCTGGCCAATTATCGTCCTGTCTCCAACCTTCCCTTTTTGGCGAAGGTTGTAGAGAGTGTGGTGGCCTACCAGTTTCCACGACATCTGGAGGAAAATGATTATCTAGACCCGCGCCAGTCCGGCTTCCGCCCCGGTCACAGCACGGAGACGGCCTTGGTCGCGTTGGTGGATGATCTCTGGAGGGCCAGAGACAGAGGTTGTTCCTCTATCCTGGTCCTATTAGACCTCTCGGCGGCTTTTGATACCATCGACCATGGTATCCTGCTGCGCCGGCTGGAGGGGCTGGGGGTCCGGGGCACCGTTTTGCGGTGGTTCGGCTCCTACCTTTCTGACCGGACGCAGCGTGTGTTGGCAGGAGAAGAGAGGTCGACCCTACGCCCCCTTACTTGTGGGGTGCCACAGGGGTCGGTCCTCTCGCCACTCCTCTTCAACACATATATGAAGCCGCTGGGTGAGATCATCCGTGGTTTCGGGGTGGGATACCATCTGTACGCTGATGATACTCAGCTGTACTTTTCCACCCCGAACCACCCCAACGAGGCCATCGAAGTGATGTCCCGGTGTGTGGAAGCCGTACGGATCTGGATGGATGACAACCGACTCAAGCTCAACCCCTCCAAGACGGAGTGGCTGTGGGTACCAGCTCCCCGGTTCAGCCAATTAATTCCATCATTGGCCATTGGGGGCATTCAACTTGCCCCCGTGGAGCGGGCGCGCAATTTGGGCGTCCTCCTGGATGCCCGGCTGTCCATGGATGACCATGTGACAGCCGTGGCAAGGGGGGCGTTCCACCAGGTTCGCCTGGTGCGTCAATTGCGCCCCCTACTGGACCGGGACGCCTTACGCACAGTCACTCATGCGCTGGTGACGTCTCGCTTGGACTACTGTAACGCTCTCTACATGGGGCTTCCCTTGAAATGCACCCGGAGGCTACAGTTGGTCCAGAACGCAGCCGCGCGGGTAATTATGGGGAGTACTAGGTACTCCCATGTGACACCGTTCCTGCGCGAGCTGCACTGGCTTCCTGTGGTCTATCGGGTGCGTTTCAAGGTTTTGATAATAATCTTTAAAGCGCTCCATGGCTCAGGACCTAGTTACTTGCGGGATCGTATTCTGCCCCATACATCCCTGCGACCAATCCGCTCGCACAGAGAGGGCCTCCTCCAGGTGCCGTCCACAAGACAGTGTCGGGGGGCGGCACCTAGGAGTAGAGCCTTCTCTGTGGCGGGCCCAGCCCTGTGGAATGACCTCCCTCCGGATATTAGGAATACCTCTGACCTCCGCTCCTTTCGTATTAAGCTTAAGACCCACCTATTCCAAGCAGCTGGCCTGGCTCAACTTTGATCTAACCATATCGCTCCTGACGGGCTTTTACTGGGTATTTTAATTATATTTAATTATCTAGGGGTTTTTAAATATTGTATTTTAATTGTTTTATTTATCAGCCGACCTCCTCCTTGTGTATGTCTCGGTATATGTCTCTGTTATATGTTTGTTTTGTCCATATTTATTTCATATGTTTCATTGTACGCCGCCCCGAGTCCTTCGGGAGAGGGTGCGGCTAAGAAATAAATATTATTATTATTATTATTATTATTATTATTATTATTATTATTATTATTATTATTATTATTATTATTATTATTATTATTATAATATTTGGTTTCACTGAACATTGCAAGGTAGTTTCAACATCCTTTTCAAACTGCCTTCCTGAATTAAATAAAGATCTATGGCAACCCTGTGGCATTTCTTTTGATGGGAATCTTCTGATAGAGGTCCTCCAATACATTGGTAGTGGTGGTGGTAGGGAAAGATTAGGAAATTCAATTGCATTTTCTTTTGAGGCTCAGGAGGAAGTTAGTTACCAGATGATATCAGTGCCTTGGGAATCACTCTCCCCCCCCCTTTAGTTTTACCTTCTACAGTTTGTTAGCAGTCTAGGGCTCCCTGTAACCCCTTAAGCAACAGAGCAAGTTAACTAGCAAGCGAGGGAAACCAGACTAGATTTGATTAATTTTATATCATGTAATCATTCTGATTATTCCCCAAATATTACAAGGGGTGGAGTTCAGATGAAGTTGGTTTCCATTTGCAACCTTCCAGTGTTTTTCTCACTATATTTCCCCTTACAAAAAAGGGAGAAAAAAGAATTGGTGGAATAAATCCAGAAAGACTTTGAATGGAAACACTAAGAGCTAACCATCTGGAAATACCTCTAGACACCCTTGAAAGCAGAAAGTGCTCTTGAAAAGTTAGTAATTCTGTACTTGCAAACATCTGTCTAAACCATCTGAGTTATTGCAATGCTAGCCGGAAATCTCAGAATGTAGTTTAAACACTCCTGGAGTAATTTTTATTTTCCTCTTCTAATCTGATGTAGACTTGTCCAACCCTTTGAATAGAGTTAGTTGGGGGATGGGGTAGGGAGGAAGATCCAGCATATTTCTCTGAATTTCTTGGGTTATATGCTAGGGGAATAAAACAAATACCTATTGAGAATAAACTGGTAATAAGAAAAACCTGCTAATGAGTGAGTAAATGCTTAAAGTAAATAGAAACATATAAGTGAATGCTTTTCATTTAACACTGATATTCTTGCTTATTATGTGAGCAAATTGTATCCTGTATTCATAGCATCTTAATTGTTGGCTATTTTAAGAATAACATTGTATGGACTGAGGCATGCTTAAAAATCTTTTTGTTTGAGGGCCAACTTGCCTTATCCTTTCTTACGTTAAAGGATAAATACTAATTGTCTGTTGCCACCAACTGGCGGTATTTTCAACTACATTATTTTTAGCTATTTCAGTTTGGACCAGATATTTTTTCATCTTCAGATGAAAGTTATTATTAAATCAGAAGTTATTATTAAATCTTACAAGACAAAAAGGCCCACAATAAAATATATGTACACGTGTACACGTGTACACGTGTATATTGTCAAAAAGCAAGTTTGATGTTCACATTTTATAGATTGAATGAAACAAGGTATTAGGGATTCCTATTTCATGTAATAATGGGAAATTGTTAAAAAAATTCAATAGCAGAATTGACATATTCCTGTCGCCATGTGATCAAAATTTGGAATCTTGGCGACTGGCTCATATTTATGAGAATTGCAGTGTCCAAGGGTCATGTGATCACCTTTTGCGACCTTAAGACAAGCAAAGTTAATGGGAAAGCCAGATTCCCTGAACTACCTTACTTAACAACTGGAGTGGTTCATTTCATAACTGTGGCAAGAAAGCTTGTAAAAATGAGGCAAAATTCACTTAACTGTCTTGCTTAGCAACATAAATTTTGGGCTCAATTGTGATTGTAAGTTGAGGGGTACCTGTAGTAAACTCTTGTTAGGATATTAAATGTAGTAGCTGTAAAGTGTACAATGGGCCAGAACACACAGTTGTAGTTGATTGTTTAGAGAGACAGAGCGTGAGTCCTGGTGCCTGCATAAGGTAATTTATGTTATGATTGGTTTCTGTGGGACTAAAGCAGTCGTGGGTTCTGGATCCCTTTGCAACCGGTACGGTTGGAACGGGCCCAGCGGTGTCCATATGGATGCATGCAGCACATGCATGCGTCTTAGCACCTCCATGATACTCCAGCTGTTCTGCAGAGCGTCGCACAGGCGCTTTATGCGCCATGCCCGTGCGCGGAAGTGTGGAAGCCTTAAAAGACAGGTAAGGAGCTCAGGCGGGCGGGTGGGCCCTCTGAAGCTCCATAATGGAACGGTATCTGGTGCCCCGGGCAGACTCCGGTATGTCCGTACCGGGGCATACCGCCTGCAACCCACCACTGGTCTAAAGGGTAGTTTCCTCCCCACCCCATCCCCCGCCCTTTTCTTTTGTGTGCTCTGTATGCTATAAGATTTATCTCATGATGTTCCAATGTTCCTATCTTTGTCTGATAAAAATACAAATGTTAAATATATTTATTTATATAAAAATGCAAATTAGTATCAGCGTCTCTGACTTCAGTTTGGATACCCGCTGCACAATTCCCTGACAAATCTACTACATCTAATCCCCACATCAACGAACCCGTGACCATGAGCCATAATGGTCTGAAAAAGCCACAAGTAAAAGGGCTCCCCATTTATGAACTATTCCTATAAGGAGTGCAAATCAGAATATGGTTTCCATCCTGTGGCACCTATACATTGTGGGAATCCAAGTTTTCCAAAACCTTCTATACTCCATGAAAGAGGCAGCTGTGATTAAGCAGTTATCCTGTCTATACACAGAATTGTTTCTTATAATGTGAGAGACAAGAAAAATGAAAAGACAGTATCTCTATTTTGGCACTACAGTTGGACTCTCATCTGCACATAATCAACAGTAGCTGCTAAAAAGAAATGCACTTGTTTAGCAGAATATGCTGCAGTATGTGTTTTGTGGTTTTTCTCTTTGCTTTTGGAACAGAAACCACATACACAAAGGGGAAAAAAGTGGGTGGGTGCCCAGACCGGATGATTCTATATAGAAGTTATGAAATAGTAAGGCTTTAACACTGAGAAATGAAGAAAGACCGAAAAGGAATTGGTTCTCTGCTTTAGCAGTTTACAGGTGAAGTTATAAAACATTTTTTAAAGAATCAAGCCAAGTGGGGAAAAAAGTACAAGTGCCCAAATCAGAGTTCTGCATTTTAATGGATAGGATTAAATTTTTCAACAAAAAGGGGGGGAAAGATAGAAGGCGATGAAGCAGGATTAGAAGCAGGATCCATGGATAAAGGCCTGCATCTAAATAAAGACCCAAGAAAAGAAAATCCATGTTCAAAGAGTAGGAGCCCTTGACCCAAATCCATGGTTGCTGTTCTGTTTCAAGGTTACAGGCACGCACAGTACTCAGAAATTGAAGTGTTTACTACAGTTTAAGCAGAAAGCAGCAAACAGAAATGTAAATACCAAATACCTAGCAGTGAGACCTTGCCTGAAAAAAGCCAATTATAGTCCAAATAGCAATAGCATTGTCAAAAGACGTTCCAAGAGTCATAGAAAGCCAAATCAGGTAGAGAGACTATCCAAGAGTCTTAAAGTTCATATGCAAGAAGCAAAAACAAGAATCTCAGACTTGAATTCCAGCAGTTGTTTTTAACAAAACTGAAAGCAAAGCAACCATCTAAATCTGTCTGCAGACAGCTGATTGCAATTACTTAGGCCTTAACCTTTGTCTAGTGAGAAGCGACATTGACTGGTATTGTTCTGCTTACCGTTGCGCGCGTTGAGGCCTGGGCCTTGGAGATGATGCCTTAATCATCTGACCACCACAGCTGATCAGGAGATGCCTGTGATTGCTCAGGATGTTCAGAGGAATATGATTTGACGATTTCTGACAACAATTAATCCACAGCTTTGGCTGAAACAACTTTATCAGAATTGGAGCCACAGTCTGAATCATGGCCCATCAGAGGTGCCACTTTGTTTCTTAAAAGACGAATGTTGTGATTCTATGCAGCTGTCAATAAATGGCTGAGCTAATTGTGTAACAACATGGATGTATGTGAGTGTTCAAGGTGGCAGAAGCTGGAAAGTACTACTTTAAAAGCACAGGAAGAATTCATGTTAGTGAATTCATGTTAGTGCTAGGAATGGGTGTGTAAGGAGACTCCAAAGAAGCACCATGGCTTTAATCTAGGCCACTTTCAGTTTATGATGGCAGTTTCTACTAATAGCTAATAGTCTGGAATTGTCATTTTTTGTTAAGTTGTGTTTTATGGAAAATCTAGATCAGTGGTGTCAAACTTGCAACGTCACAATTTCACCACATGACATATCACGACTTTCCCCCTTTGCTAAAACAGGTGAGCGTGGCCAACACATGACGCACTGGACCTGTGGGCCACTAGTTTGACACTGTCAGGGGAAATTTCACCCTGAGCTAATGAGGTCTTAGACCGACGGCTTTTCCAAACAGCATATCTTCAAGAAAGCGAAAGTAAGATCCAGTAACAAGTTCTAATTAAAACAAACTTTTAATATGAAAATAAGAAATAAGAAAATAAACAAATCTATCTAATTGCTACATTTTGGCAAGAGCAGTTTGTCGCCCACCTTCTTGGCAGACGAACAGAAGATCAAAAGGGAAGAAGTCTCTGGAATGTGTGATGTATTAGAAACGTGTTAAGCATGCACAGTAAATCATTGCTGATATGGACCTAAGACTTGCGCAGTAACTCTTCAGTAACTCTTCAGTTCAGCTAGCAAACAATTAACGCAGTGACAGACACCCCTGATTTAGATACTCTGTTACACTGTAATGTTAAAATGCTCTCCTTGAGAAAGCTGGCATATAAAGGTAATTCTGGACAATCATAATTGAGCCCAGAATAATGGTCAGAGGTTGTGCTGCTTAAATGGGTCATCACTTGGTCATGTCCAGTTTTACAACTGTTTTTGTGGCCATCAGTAAGTGAATGCAATTATCCTTAAGAAAATTTATTAGAGGATCCATTAGAACTTTGAATTGGGTCATAAGTAACCCTGAGTGCTCCATCTTCTTTTTTTCTTTTTCCATTGATGTGACTCCAGCAGCCTTAGGCAGCCAATAAGCACAGAGTCAATCCTCACCTGATTTGATAAAATGTACTATAGATGTAATAGATGACAGAGTTTGTTCTGGAAGAAACCAGGAAGTACCACTTTAAGAAACATGGCTGACTCTGTAATGAGTTGGGAATGAATTGAAGGCAACATTGCTTTTTATACATAGTTTCTGAGATGTTTCTTGATCTGCAAGTAGAAAAGCTCAATATGACATCATTGCTAATCCATTTAGTTCCAAAGCCTTCTATGGTATTTTCTTAGTTTTAATTCCTTATACAGATTTCATTTGTGGTAATTTTCTTTCCTTAATATAGCACAGTTAAGAATGCCAAATGTCAATGCGGAGCGGTAAAATAAAACTGAATCTTTGCAAGACTATTGGGCACTTTGGTACATGTGTGGGATTAGATTAGTGCTTCCAATATCCCCAGTGAAAATTCAAATGGGTGTGTTGGCTGAGGAGAATGAGAACTGCAGTCCAAAATATTTCATGAGTCAGGCTGAATTAAGATCTTAACTTTTCTTTTTTCTTTTTTTTTTACTTTTTTGGGTCTTTGCCTCTTCATTTGCTTCCTGTTCAGCATGAACTATTATTATGGATGAACTGCAGCTTTATTACTCAGTTCTGTAGTTCAGAGTCTGTTTCTCTTTATTTTATTTTTTTCCAAAAATTTTATTGGTTTTTATACATTTATGGGGAAAGGTAAAGGGGATATATAAAAAATGTTGGCAGCTCCCACAGTAGTGATAGAAATCCATCCAAAACTCACAATTTTTACAATCTAAAAAACAAAAGATAAAAGATAAGCAGAAAACAAGGTCTTATTTATATTGTCAACCATGTGTTCATTCATTTTCCTTTGTCACTTTCTAGAATATCACCAATTACTATTATTTCAAATACTTTTATTTTTGTGACCTGAGCCTTTTCGATATTGCTCCTTCCTCCCTGTCCCCAGAGGAAGCCTCAGCCCCCCTCCCTCTTATCTTGTACCTTGCTGTCCTTTCCACTACCTTTGCTGTGTTCGTCCTCTAGGAGGGAGAGATGCTTTTTAATGAAGGCTTCCGCCTCCTGCACTGTATTAATTCTAATCCTGCTTCCCTCCCAGAAGATCAACATTCCCTCTGGCAATAACCATCTAAACCAAATTCCTTTATTGTATAATTTCTTTGATAAGGAGGAGTACTTCCTCCTTCTCTCTCTTATCTTTTTTGGAATCTGCTTAAGGATGGAAATTTCTTCATCTTTATATTTCAATGGTCTCTCCCTTTGGGTCCCAAGCACCTCATCCCTTGTGGTCCTCCTGAGGAATTTAACATGAACCTCCCTTGGAACATTATGACTTCTAGCATATGCTGAATTTATCCTATAGACTAGATCCATGTCCCACCACAGCTGTTTTTTGTCTCTCTTGATATAATCTGCTAAGATCGTACTCATAATATCCTTAAGGTCTTCATTTTCTGTCTCTGGTATTTTATTTTTGTCTTTATTTTTAAGAGAAAAAAAATCACTGTAAGTCTAGAGCTAATTTTCCTGGACATTTCTATTGAACATTTTTTCCCTCTTCCAATCTTTATTTGAAGTCAGTAGTAAGTATACGAAACTATACTGTATTCTATGCAACTTAGATGAAGGGCATTAAAAAAATCCAACTCCACTAAAAATAATGGAATTACTCAAAATATAGAAGTCTAGTCATTGATTCTGAGGTGACAGAGAAGACAGGTGCAAGTGTGTCCTTCACTACTGCAAACTGTGTATGACATCAGTACAGAGGTGGTATTCAGCAGGTTCTGACCATTTCTGGAGAACCGGTAGCGGAAATTTTGAGTAGTTCAGAGAACCACGTCTGAATGGCTGCGCCCCATCTATTCTCTGCCTCCCGAGTCCCAGCTGATCAGGAGGAAATGGGGATTTTGCAGTAACCTTCCCCTGGAGTAGGGTGGGAATGGAGATTTTACAGTATCCTTCCCCTGCCACGCCCACCAAGCCATGCCACACCCACAGAACCAGTAATAAAGATTTTTGAATCCCACCACTGCATCAGTATAATAAATATACTGCTTCACACCACACTGCAAACAACACAATTAAGTTGGGTGAAAGAAATTCCGGAACTTATTTCTCTTTAAAAGTTCAGATAATGCACGCCTCCCATTCTCTCCCTCCAGACCCAGAAGATTCAAAGGTGTTCAAAAACAGTCCTCTTTCAGCTTTCTGTAGAGTTTTTCAGAGAAGTTAAAAAAAATGGACCATAATCTAAAAATCTTTCTTCTTTTGTGTTCCTCAGGGACTGACATTTTATGCCACACTTCATTACCAATTGTTAAGGCTACATGTGGAACTATGTAAAGTCATTCTAATGATTTAATCTACTAACCCTGCTATTGTACCAAGCGTCCTGTATAGTACTGTGGCATCTTAAATATTACAGCGCACAAAATAACTCTTTTGCTTTCCAGTCTTTGATTGGCATTCTTCTGCATGAAATAACATCCTAAAAGGTTGCTCACATAGAGGTGAAACTTGAAAAATTGGAATATCGTGCAAAAGTTCATTTATTTCAGTAATGCAACTTAAAAAGTGAAACTAATATATGAGATAGACTCATTACATGCAAAGCAAGATAGTTCAAGCCACGATTTGTCATAATTGTGATGATTATGGCTTACAGCTCATGAAAACCCCAATCCACCATCTCAGAAAATTAGAATATTACATGCAATCAATAAAACAAGGATTGTACATAGAACAATATCGGAACCTCTGAACAGTATAAACATGCATATGTACTCAGTACTTGGTTTGGGCCCCTTTTGCAGCAATTACTGCCTCAATGCAGCATAGTATGGAAGCTATCAGCCTGTGGCACTGCTGAGGTGTTATGGAAGACCAGGATGCTTCAATAGCGGCCTTCATCTCTTCTGCATTGTTCGGTGTCATGTCTCTCATCTTTCTCTTGGCAATGCCCCATAGATTCTCTATGGGGTTCAGGTCAGGCGAGTTTGCTAGCCAATCAAGCACTGTAATCCCACGGTCATTGAACCAGGTTTGGGTGCTTTTGGCAATGTGGGCAAGTTCCAAGTCCTGCTGGAAAATGAAGTCAGCATCCCCATAAAGCTCGTCTGCGGAGGGAAGCATGAAGTGCTCCAAAATCTCCTGGTAGACAGCTGTGTTGACCCTGGACTTAATGAAGCACAGTGGACCAACACCAGCAGATGACATGGCTCCCCAAATCAACACAGACTGTGTCAACTTCACACTGGCCTTCAAGCATCGTGCAGTGTCTGCCTCTCCATTCTTCCTCCATACTCGGGATCCTTGGTTTCCAAATAAGATGCAAAAGTTGCTCTCATTAGAGAAGAGGACTTTGGACCACTGAACAACAGACCAGGTCTGTTTATCTTTAACCCAGGTAAGATGCTTCTGACGCTGCTTGTTGTTCAGGAGCGGCTTGACAAGAGGAATATGGCATTTGAAGCCCATGTCCAGGTTCCGTCTGTGGTGGCTCTTTTTTTTTTTTTTTTTCAAAAAGTTTTATTGGTTTTTTTAAAAACATTTATGTGGAAAAGGGTAGGTGGAATTACAAATTTTGGCAGTTGCAAATGTGGCAGACGCCCCCTCCCTCCAAACTCCTAGATTACATCAAAATATCAAATCTTAATACATAATCATAAAAAGTCAGCATCTTAATTCTAGAAAAAATAATTTTCAATCAATTTATATAATTATAATATATAGTCTAGTTATAAATTCATTTTTACTTTCGGTCTGTTTATAACATTGTGATTTCCTTATTTATTTTTGTGATCTGAGCTTTCTTGGTGTTGCGCCTTCACCCCCCGCTGGCAGAGCTCCGGCCCCTCCCGTGTCCTGTATGACCGTTGTAGTATCTTCTGTTTTTTCTAGGTTGGCTTTGTTTTTTTCCATAAAGGCCTGTGCCTCTATGGGTGTATTAATTCTGATTCTTGTCTCCTCCCAGAATATCAGCATACCTTCAGGCATCAACCATCTAAACCACACCCCCTTCTGGTATAATTTATTCGCCAATTGCGAATAATTTTTCCTTTTTTCCCTAATTTTTTTGGGAATCTGCTTTAGAATGGTTATCTCCCTGTCACAGTATGTCAATGTTTGCCCCCTTTGCACACCCAGAATTTCATCTCTTGTGGTTTTCCTAAGGAATTTAATGTGAACCTCCCTGGGTACATTATGTGTTCTGGCATATGCTGAATTCACTCTATAAGCTAGGTCTATCTCCCAATCCATCTGCTGTTTATCTTTGTGTGTGTATTCAGCTAAAATATTAGTCATAATGTCCCTTATGTTTTCCCCATCTGCTTCTATTACATTTTGAAATCTAAGATAAAAGGACATTCTCTCAAACTCTATTTTCATTTGTTGGATGTCAAGTTCTTTGTTCCCCTTCTGTAAAGCCTCTACCCCCCCCCCCTCGCCTCCGCCACCCCACCCTCCACAAGGTCCAGTCTCTGTGAGTTCTTAAAGATTTGGGCTTGGTTCTGTTTAATTTCATCTTTCATTTCCCTTAACTGTTTCTTAATTTCCTCCTGGCCCTGTAGAATTTGTTGAAGCATTTGTTGAAAGTCTATCTCTGTAGTCTTAGGTTGCATCAGTTCTGTTATCTTTGACTGTGTAGCTGGGCTAGACGTTGCAGACGTTGGGGCAGAAGTAGCAAATCCAGGCTTTCCAGGAGGTGGTCTTTTTGGAGGCATGGTTTTTAAAGCAAGGAAATCTGTCAAAATAGAGACTGGGCAGCTGGAGAAGTAGAGCAGGCAGGCGAATCCAGAAGGCAGAGGATCCAAACAGATGGGGATTTCTTTAGTCAGTCTAGCAGTAGATGAAAATTTTTTCCCCAAAGAGTTCAAAGAAGAACAATCCACAAGAGATTCCTCTGGGTGGCTCGGAGACAAAGACCGGAAGCCTGAATTTTAAAGGTGGAGTCAGGTTTCACAGTTCATGAAGACAACGGAAGTGTGCCATCTTGCCCTGCCAGCTTTGGGCTCAGAGGCATAATAAAGTTTTAAAAGTTCAGAAAGTTCTCAGTTCACCCATAGATTCTGGAGCTAAGTCCAGTGAAAGTCACTTTTATGAGGGTGAGGCATCATTAGTTGGCTCTCCCCCCTCCTCCTTCCCCTGAGGGCGAAAGCAAAATCTTCTCAAGCCGCTTGTCCAAGGGAGGGGGGGAAATCCCCCTCCCTCTAGCCGCACCTCTAGCAAAAGTCCGAAAGTTTTTTTTTTTTAAAAAAGATGCTGGAAGGTCCATAAATTCAAAATAGAGGGAATGGAGAAGGGAAGCCTCTCACCACATTGCCGCTGCTTCGTTCAATAGCGCGTTCTCCGATCGGCATGGGGCGAGGCGCGCGCACACGGGCGCCCTCCGAGACTGCTCCCCGGTGCCTAGAACGAAGCGGAGGAGCCCCCGCCAGCCGCCGCCGGCGCCAGGACCCTCCGCGAGCCGTTCCCTCGGCAGGACACCTCTCCGGGGCGTCCTGTGCCCCCCAGAAGCGGGGGAAGCCCACCGGGAGAGCGGGAGCAGGCAAAGACTTGCCTGTCGCCGTAGCCGCCGGAACCGGAAGTCCCGTCTGTGGTGGCTCTTGATGCACTGACTCCAGCCTCAGTCCACTCCTTGTGAAACTCCCCAACACTTTTGAATGGCCTTTTCCTGACAATCCTCCCCAGGCTGCGGTCATCCCTGCTTCTTGTGCACCTTTGTCTTCCACACTTTTCCCTTCCATATAACTTTCTATTAATGTGCTTTGATACAGCACTTTGGGAACATCCAACTTCTTTTGCAATTATCTTTTGAGGCTTTCCCTCCTTTTGGAGGGTGTCAATGATGGTTTACTGCACAACTGTCAGGTCAGCAGTCTTTCCCATGAGTATGATTCCTACTGAACCAGATTGAGAGACCATTTAAAGACTCAGGAACCCTTTGCAGGTGTTATGGCTTAATTAGCTGATTAGAGTGGGACACTTTGAGCCTAGAATATTGCACCTTTTCACAATATTCTAATTTTCTGAGATTGTGGATTTGGGGTTTTCATGAGCTGTGAGCCATAATCATCACAATTATATCAAATCACGGCTTGAACTATCTTGCTTTGCATGTAATGAGTCTTATCTCATATATAAGTTTCACCTTTTAAGTTGCATTACTGGAATAAATGAACTTTTGCATGATATTCTAATTTTTTGAGTTTCACCTGTATAGCTTGCCAACTGAGTCATCAAGAAATGCTTTATAAATAAAGGTATCCTTGATGTATGACTACAGTTGGGACTGATTGCTAAGCGAGTCAGAAATCAAGTGAGTCATGCCCAATTTCACACCTTTTGCCATAGTCCTTAAGTGAATAACATAGTTGTTAAACAAATCCAGCTTCCCCCATTGCTTGGTGAAAGCCCTCTCGGAATATTGTAAATGGCAGCCATGGAATCCCAGAAACTGCAACTGTCATAAGTACAACAACCCAGTTCGAAAGCACCCAAATTTTGATTCCATGTTTATGGGGCTGCTATGATGGTTGTAAGTGCAAGTCACTTGTTTCAGTGTTATAAATCCAAATGGTCACTAAATGAATGGTTGTAAGTTGAGCACTACCTGTACTGTAAAATATATGCACCTTATTCAGGATTAATTATGTCTTCAAATATTTCTTCCAGTTCTTTTTCTCTTCCCTTTTTACTGTGTTTTAAATATTCCGCTGACCCATTTATCCTAATGCAGGCACATTATTGCAGTTCCCTATTATTCAGACTAACATCTTCTAGCTATGATTCATTTAAACCAGTACTCTCAGTGATACTATGTTAAATGTATAGGTTATTTTCTGTTCTTCTATTTAAAACTTCTCTATTCATTAAATCTTGCCTTTTGTTAGGGATGTAACCCTAGGCTTGGCTTGGCAATGTATATAAGCTATGATTACTTTACTGTTACTTTAAATGCTTAAGAGATGTAATTGGTTTGTTACCTCAAGGAGCTATAAGAGGGAGCCAGAATGGCTGTTAGCTCTCTGTTTTGTTAGAAGCTGATCAGTGTATACTGAGGTGTTGTGGTTTGCTACTGTTTAGCTATATTTTGTGTGCTAGACTGACTATTTGGATAACTGAATTACTGAACCGTTCATGACCTGGACTGTTAACCGGACTCTGAATACTTCTATATTTATACATAGTAAACTACTATATTTTTATACTATTCAGTGTCTCTGTATGCTGGTTTGTGCGTGTTATTCCATATCACTCTCATTACGCTTCTCTGCATACCCGCTCTTCTAACGGGGAGCTTAATTACTTAACACCTTTATTTAACATGCTTCAGAGAGTAGTTTAATGCTTGTCTCTCTCAAGTTAAACCAGCTTCACTTTTTATGAGAAGATGTAATTAGATAAATAATATAGTAAGTCGGTCTGTTAGTCATATATTTGAATCTTGAACCAATTGATCTGCAGATGGAATCCCCACTCCACTCCTATTATTATTTACACTTCTCTTATTAGAAGAAATATTTGGGGATTTTCAGAACTGTGTGAAAGAATACCAGGGATAAGGAGAAATTCATGAAAAATTGTGTTCCCCTTTCCAATTAAGTCTGAACAATTTTCAGAGCAGGTTAACTGGGGAACAAGTATATGTTTTTAAGAGAAAGATACACATTTTAATAATATATTTGCATAAAAAGGTGTCTTAGGTTGTCACACTTTTGCTCTACCTTTCCTAATATTTTCTTTTCAATTGGAAGCAACAGTCAAGAGTATCATATAGAAGCAGTGGTGGGTTCCGGATCCCCTTGCAACCGGTACGTCCTCCACATGAACGCCCGTACGCACACAGCATGTGCATGCATTCTTACCTCCTGTGATGCTCCAGCTGCTCGGTGGAGTGTTGCGCAGGCGCCGTATGCTCCGTGTGTGTATGCGCCGAAGAGCTCAAATACCGGTAAGGAACATGGGTTGGCCCTCCAGAGCACCGTACCAGAACGGTACCCGGTGCTCCTGGCAGGCACCGGTACACCCATACCGGGGCGTACCTGTCGTAACCCACCACTGTAAAGAAGTCTTTCACACTAGCGTATGATCATATAAACATTAGAACACCAGAATGGATTTTCTGAAACATACCTTAGTCCAATATTTAGTTTGTAACATTAGTTCACTATATTCCTCTTAAATTCATAAAGCAGAAGGTGGAATCATACTACTCTCCCTCTATTGTTTCCTGGCAGTTGAAATCTGGAGGGTTTTTTGCTTCCAATCTGAAGATAACATTGAATTTTGTAAGCCTTTGATACAACTCATCTTCACGAATTTATCCCCTTTCTTTTTAAAGTCATCCAAGTTTGGGGCCATCACTAACTCCTGTGCTAATATTGCAATTTGGAAACATTAGATCGGTTGGGATCTTCTTCACGTAAAGCAAGTATTTGCAACACAATACTTGAAAAAGGAATTGCCTTTTTATGAGAGTCTCATCTGACCCACTGTAGCAGAATAGACATGCTACAGATCACATAAGCCAAAGAGTGTTGGCTGTCGGGGACTGGAAGATAAGCTTTTCTCACCCCCACTCTATGGAATATCCTCTCTTTGGAGATTAGAATGCCCCAACCCTCTCAACCTTTCAAAAAGCCCTAAAACCTGATTATGTTCTTAAGTGATGAATGCATCAAGGGTGGTATTGCTAACTGGACAAGTATCTCAGCTGTAATGTATGTTTATTTTGGATGTTTCTATTGTTTTTGTTGCTTTAAAATGTTTTTAGTATTTAAATTGTAATTTTTTAAAAAAATAAGCCTTCCAGGATCATAGACCGAGATGGGATAGAAATCGAATGAATCAATGAATCAATGAATGAATGAACGAATGAACAAACATCTTATCCTATGCTCAAATTAACTGTTGCCTAGTTTTATTGAAGCTAAAATTACAGATTATTTACACCAAAACATTTCCCTTTTTTATTTTGTGTAAAATTTAGAGGTGGGAGGATTTATTGGGGGTGAATCAATTATAGTGGAAGAGACTACTTTATCCTGTATACATACATTTCTGCTGGAAAGTCTTCTTACTAACTTCTGATCTTGCTATTTAACGTGGACATTCTGCAAGGGAAATTTGGTAGAGGAGGAAGGATTAAATCCACCATTGCTGATTCTTTTTGCCCACACCATTTTTTTAAAAAATATGGGACTGTAAAATATATGGAACTATTACCCAAATGTCTTATAGTTTCTACAGGGTTTACTTTATCCTGTTTTTGGAATGTAGTGACGTGCGGTGAGGTTTATGACTGGTGAGGCTGGTGACGTCATCAAACCGTGTGGTTGCTCCGATCGCATGGGCGCAGCTCAAACGGAGAAGTTTCTCTTCTCAGAAATGTCAGAAAGGGGCAGGCAGGCTGCCACAGCTCCACTAAGAAGACATTTCTGAGAAGAGAAACTTCTCCTTTCTCCTCCTCCCCACCCCCCTTCTAGCACTGATGATGTTACCTAGGCATTTTTTGCATCGGGCGAGCCCGGGATCCTTGCAAGGGGAATGGGACGTGTGCAGGCAGCTCCTCAGCAGCGCACAGCCTCAGATTAGCACAGCCGCGATCCCCTTCCCCTGCACACGTGGTCCCATTCCCCTCCTTCCTAAGCCAACATGAAGGGGACCGCGGCTGCGCTGATATGAAGCTGGCATTGAGGAGCCGCCTGCACACGTGGTCCCATTCCCCTTGCAAGGATCCAGGCTCGCCCGATGCAAAAAATGCCTAGGTAACATCATCAGTGCTAGAAGGGAATGGGCAGGGAGAAGGAGGAGAAAGGAGAAGTTTCTCTTCTCAGAAATGTCAGAAAGGGGCAGGCAGGCTGCTGCAGCTCCACTGAGAAGACATTTCTGAGAAGAGAAACTTCTCCTTTCTCCTCCCCCCCTTCTAGCACTGATGATGTTACCTAGGCATTTTTTGCATCGGGCGAGCCCAGGATCCTTGCAAGGGGAATGGGACCATGTGTGCAGGCGGCTCCTCAGCGCACAGCCTCAGATTAGTACAGCCGCGATCCCCTTCCCCTGCACACGTGGTCCCATTCCCCTCCTTCCTAAGCCAACATGAAGGGGACCGTGGCTGCGCTGATATGAGGCTGGCATTGAGGAGCCGCCTGCACACGTGGTCCCATTCCCCTTGCAAGGATCCCGGGCTCGCCCGATGCAAAAAATGGCGATATCAGCACACTTGGGGCTGCTGCTAAGATGTCCAGGGAGGCTAAACCAAGCCGCGTGCCTCTCCCAGCCACTTTCACGGTTTCCCGGAGTATTTTTTTTTTATTTTCATGATGAGAGCGGTGAGGCTCTGCCTCCCCTGCTTCCCCTGACTGCATGTCACTGTTGGAATGAGATGTACTGATGGTAAGGTCCACTTTTGATTTATGTTAATTGACTACTTCTAAATCTTGCTGCTACCATGATCAGTCAAATACCATAGGGGTTTTGTTTCTAATAAAAAGGGCACAGAGATGCATCAATTAGCACTTCAGATAGAAGTCGATCATTTCCCTTGTTCACATTGTCCCTGCAACTGACGATACGTTTGGCATTCAACTTCTCTCTGTAATGAATCCCCAACAATGGATGATGCACATTTTATTACAGCCACAAAGTCGCACAATTAAAATGAATGATTTAGACATGAGAAAACAGATACATTACAAATACATTTACATTAACAAAGCAATTTCTGTAATAACTAAACGCTCCGACAGTGCAAATCCTTAGTGAAGGAAAGTGACAATCTGCCATCATTGCAGTCATCATATCAATTATTCGCTTATCAGTTTTCAGGCTGTTTTAGATTATGTTTCTCAGAGTAAATTGAAAAACCAGAATCTTTCCTGTGGAAAAGCTTTATTTCATCTATCCCTCTTTACCCACTGTAGCTTTTTGTTCATAGCAATTAACATCTGTTGTAACTGAGCTTTCTCTTGAAGCTGCCATATGATGAAATACGTTATTTTCATTTTTATAATGTTAGTTTTTCTCTCCAGATACATGAATCCTCTTGCCTTTCATTTTAGCATGTGTTCTTACATAAAACCCACAAATGAGTAGCTGAACCAACAGAACATAGCTTTTTTGGCTAACCTAGTGATTTTCAAGAGGGACATTCCCTTTTACACGGAACAGCCCATCGTGAAGACCAGCTGTACTTCGATATTAATACATGGTAAATTGGCACTTTCCGCAAAGCAGATGTACACTTCAATCCAAGACAGGGCCTTCTGACTTTGCATTCAATGATTAGACTGTCTGACAGAACCACTCATTTATATATATTAAAAAAAAAAACCAGATGTGAGGTAGACTTGGAACCAAATCCAATGTTAACCTTATTTGGCAAATTAGTAATTGCATCAGTTTCCAAAAAGTAAAACTGTGGCTGTGAGAACCTCTGGATAGAAGTGAACCATGGAATGAAGGAGATGGACTTCAACTCTTTGCCATAGCGGTGGTCCTCAAAGCCAGAGGCAATCGCAGTGACAATTTCCCACTTCCTCCTTCTCCTCCAGACATAAAAAGCAACTGTGACCACCACCATGGAATCAGAGGCTTAAAGTCCTTCCTAATGGGTACTACTATCAGAAGCAATTCCCATAACATTTAAAAGGGCCTTAAAACTATATGCACAGACAGAAGACTACAGCAAATATAACCAATTTTAAGAGCTTTGCGAGTATTTTAAAACAGTGACTGTAGAGTCATTATCATTGTCATCTAAAATTTGAAATAGAATTATTATTGCAATCATGTAATACAGTCCTTTAGCATAGAGATGATAGATATGATCATCTAAAACTTCAAAAGAACGTCGCTACCTGATATTTTAGCTTCAGTTTTGAGTCTTTTTTTCACTATGCCACTTATTTTTATTGCATTATGTTTGTAAAATCATCTATCTGTCTCTGTCTCTAGCTAGCTATCATCTGCCTAGCTATAGCTTCATAACAACTTATAATTGTGCACTTATGATTACGAATCCTCTTCACTTAATTTGTCAGAAGCTCTAGGGCCAAATCTGGGTTCAAATTGAGCATCCTGCTGGGAAATCTCCAAAAAAAGTTAAACAGCATCCTGCATGTGATGCTGTATTAATAAAAAATACAATGCATCAGTTAATAGCACATTATGTTTATTTCAAGAGATTTCTTATGTAAATACATGTGATATTGCAGTCATTGAATTATCAATATATCTGTGTGACAGCCCTTCAAGTGAGGAAACAGACACCACCAAAAATACTAAACTTACATCTATTGTTATGGGCCAGGGTGCAGCAACCTTCTTGTTGAATTGGAGCCAAAAGCCAGGTTACCATTTGCAGAGACGTGTTACTCTGCATGTACTGAGATGGCTGGTGAAGCTACCAAGTGGAGATGGTGTTAGTCACTTTCTCCATCGATTGCACAAGTCAGGTGAATATGCTTCTTTTGGGGCCAAAGCCTGGTGGATTAATAATAGAATATTGAAAGCTTGACAGTATTTCTGTTTCTGTTTTCTGTTGTATTAAAGAGAGGCAAGATGGGGCTATTTTGAGTTTCTGTTAATTCTTCAACGTAGTCCAGACAAGAAGCACTAACTATCAATCATTACTGTAAGAGTATATTAACAGAGTCTTGCAACTCTGAAAATATTTTTCCTTCTTTTATTCTCCAGAAAATGTGTGTGTGTGTGTGCGTGTGTGTGTGTGTGTGTGTGTGCCTAAGGTGCTTTCCGATCCTCTCTCCTTCTGTGGCTATCTTTTGGGTAGCAGATGTCTAGTCTTCGACTCTTCCCTGTTTCCCAAGGTCATACTCACATGGAATTACAGTTTCTTCCTCAAATCTTATATTTCTACATTAAGTTCATGCTTTCCCAACAGCTGCCACATACTCCTTCAAGGCTGTCTCAGTTCTCTTCTACCCTGTATAATTCAAATAAATACATAAATAGCTAGCGACCAAAACAGTTATAAAACATCCTTAAAAGAAAATTAAAGGTAAAGGTTTCCCCTGCACCAACTCTATGGGATGGTGCTCATCTCCATTTTCTAGTTGAGAGAGCCAGCATTGTCCGAAGATCCTTCTGTGGTCATATGGCCAGCAGACTATACACTTAAGTGCACAGAATGCTATTACTGTCCCATCAAAGTGGTACCTGTTTATCTTGTTGCATTTTCATGCTTCCGAACTGCTAGGTTGGCAGGAGTTGGCTCCTATGCAATTTTCAGATATTTTCTTCCCAACATTTTTCACTGCTCAGAGTCCGTTGACTGAATATTTTTTTTTATTTTAATATTTTGTTAATATTAAAAAGAGAGAGAGAGAGAAAATGAAAAAGTGAAAAGAAGAAAAAGAAAGAAATGAAACAAAATGAAAACAAATGATACAAAGATATATTGGTAAGTGGACAGAGAAGTTATAGCAATTACACAGTTAGTGCTCAGTATATTGCTTAGGAAGAAACTAGCCATAAAAACCAAAAAGAAAACATTATCTTTAACAAAAAGAAAAAAAGATTTTAAAGCCCTCTTTGAAACACTAAACTGCGTGCCAAAGTTTCTACTCTTGTTATTTTTAGATACCACTTTTAAAAGCACAAAGAAGAAAAACTACCAAAAATGTTACAGGTAACTATTTCATTTGTCATTGTCCTTTTGCTATACTCCAACTGATGTACAATATTTATAAAGTTACACTTTTCATGATACTTCTTCAGTCCTTTGAAGAATTCATTTTCCCGTTAAAAACCCGTTAAAATACTTACATTTGCCTTGCTGCGTAATGTGTTACATATAGAAGCCATTCTTTTCTTTTTTTAAAACAAAATTTTATTGGTTGTTTTAGGAATTAAAAAAGGAAAGGGGTAATGGAAAGGTTACAAATTTTGGCAGTTGCAGTGTGCGGCAGGTGTCCCCTCCCTCCATATTCATAGTATACATTTACACAAAGTTCAATACTAAATAGTAATATATAGTCAGCATGTAAATTCAGTTAATAATTTCAATCAATTTATACATGGGGCTCTCCTTGAGATGCACCCGAAGACTACAGCTAGTTCAGAATGCGGCCGCGCGGGCTATCATGGGGAGGACCAGATACTCCCATATAACACCACTCCTGCGCGAGCTGCACTGGCTGCCTGTGGTTTTTCGGGTGCGTTTCAAGGTGTTGGTTACTATCTTCAAAGCGCTCCATGGCACGGGACCTAGTTACCTGCGGGATCGCATCTCACCTCACACATCCCTGCGACCAATCCGCTCCCACAGGGAGGGACTCCTCCGGGTACCGTCCATGAAGCAGTGTCAACGGGCGGCACCCAGGAGTAGAGCCTTCTCTGTGATGGGCGCAACCCTCTGGGATGACCTCCCCCCCGATATTAGAACTACTACCGACCTCCGCTCCTTCCGACAGAAACTTAAGACCCACCTGTTCCAATTAGCTGGCTTAGCTGATTTATAGTCCCACTTTCAACCTCCTGGCAAACATCTTATTTTGGGTAGTTTTTAAGGGTAATTTTTAATTTTTATTCAAATTTTAATTTATTATTGTACAGTGCATATCCTACCTCCTCCATCTATCTATGTATCTATGTATATCTATATTTTTGTATCCACATTGTTTTTAATATGACTGTACACCGCCCCGAGTCCTGTTTAGGAAAGGGTGCGGTCTATAAATTAAAGTATTATTATTATTATTATTATTATTATTATTATTATTATTATTATTATTATTATTATATCAAGCAAATTTTCTTACTCATTTTTGTGATCTGCGTTTTCTCGGTATTGCCCCTTCTCCCCCCGCCAGCAGAGCTCCGGCCCCTCCCGTGTCCTGTGTGTCTGTTGTGAGATCATCTGGTTTATCTAGGAGTGCTTAATTTTTTTCCATAAAGGCCTGCGCCTCTATGGGTGTATTAATTCTAACTCTTGTGTCCTCCCAGAATATTAACATACCTTCAGGCATCAGCCATCTGAATCACACCCCCTTCTGGTACAGTTTCTTCGCTAATTACGAATAATTTTTCCTTTTCTCCCTCACTTTCTTGGGGATCTGTTTCAGAATGGTTATTTCCCTATCTTGGTATGCCCCCTTTGTGCACTCAGAATTTCATCTCTTGTGGTTTTTCTGAGAAATTTAATGTGTACCTCCCTGGGTACATTATGTGTTCTAGCATATGCTGAGTTCACTCTATAAACCAGGTCTAGTTCCCACCCCATCTGTTGCTTCTCTTTCTGAGTGTATTCAGCCAAAATGCTTGTCATAATGTCCCTTATATCTTCATCATCTGTCTCTATCACATTTTGAAATCTAAGATAAAAGGACATTCTCTCAAATTCTGTTTTCATCTGTTGGGTCTCAAGTTCTTTGTTCCCCTTCTGCACCCCTTCCATCTCCCCCCTCATCTCAGCCGTCCCCCCCTCCAAAAGATCCAGTCTCTGTGAGTTTTTACTGATCTGGTCCTGGTTCTCTTTAATTTCTTCTTTCATCTCTTTTAATTGTCTTTTTATCTCCTCTTGTCCTTGTAAAATTTGTTGGAACATTTGTTGAAATTCAGTCTCAGTAGTTTTAGGCTGCATCAGATATGTTATCGTTGCTTGTGTACTGGGACTGGATGTTGTAGATGTCGGGGCAGAGGCAGCAAAGCCAGGCTTCCCAGGAGGTGGTTTTTTACGAGACATTATATATGCAATAAAAAGTTCAGTCAAAGCAGAGAATGATCAGTCAGAGAGGTAGACCCGCCAAGAGAGTTCAGGAGACTAAAGGTCCAGGCAGAAGGAGATTTTTCTGGTCACACTGGCAGTAGAGTAAAAATTTTCACTCCAGGGAGTCCAAAAAGTCACAATCAACAAGAGATTTATCTGAGTAGCACGGAGACAAAGACCAGAAGCCTGAAGTTTTATAGGTGGAGTCACTTTTCACTGTTTATAAAGACAATGGAAGTGTGCCTTCTTGCCCTGCCAGCTTCAGGTTTAGGAGGCATAATAAAAGTTTCAAAGTTCCCAAAGTTTCCAGATCATCATTCCATTGTAAGGTTAAATCCGAAAATCGCCTTTGCTATGAGCGTGGCGTCATTAGTTGGCTCTCTCCCTGCCTCCTCCCCAGGGCTGAGAGCGAAATAGTTTACAGCCGCCTGTCCGAGGGGGGGGGAAATCCCCCTCCCTCCAGCCGTGCTTCTCAGAACCAAGTCGAAAGAAAGTTTTAAATAGCTGGCAATTTCTCTCAAACAAGCAAAGGGAATGGAGAGAAGTTTCCGCCTCACCGCACCGCAGCCACGTCCTTCTGATCGCTCATTCTTCCAGCTGCCTCGCTGCGAAGACACCGGAGCACCTCCCCATCATGGTCCCCGATGCCTAGGGCGATGCGGGGGGGGGCCTTGGCCGCCGCCGATTCAGGGGACCACCCGTGGTACCGCCCCTTCGGCAGGAGCCTCTACGGGGCGTTCTGTGCCCCCCAAGGAGTGAGGGGCCCACCGGGAAAGCGCGGGGCGAGCAGAGCCTGCCCGTCGCAGTCAGCAGCCGGAACCGGAAGTCATATAGAAGCCATTCTTGTTGGAATGTGAACAGACCTATGCGTATATGCTATTCATGTTGCCATTACTATATGTTCTTGTTGGTTTTGTATCTCTTTCCTATTGTGGTGCTTACATTATCCTTTTCAATCCTTGCAACCTTGAACATGAATTTAGATGGAAATGAGACGGAACTTTTATTTCAGATGGATAAGGGTCATCTATGATAGAAAGAGAAATGCATCAGGGATAAATTCTGCTGAAAGGAAGTCCTGGAGATGATATGCAGCTGATGGTTTAAACCAGAGGTGGGTTGCTAATTTGTTTACTACCAGTTATGGTGCCCGCCCGCACATGCGCAGAAGCGTCCAGGCAGGTGGGTGGAGCCTCCCGCCGCTGCTACTACCAGTTCAGCTGATCTGGGCCGAACCAGCAGCAACCCATCTCTGGTTTAAACATTTGGGCAGTTCTTTTCAGAGTCAGCTTTTGAGGATCTTTTGAGCTGCTGCTGCCTTTTTCCTAGAATCAAAACTGTGGACACCCGAGGCCAAGCAATAGATCTGGACAGTGGGAATTCTGTAAATAGACTACCTTTCAAACCACCAATGAGATGCTTCTTTAGATGGGAGAGTTCTATACATTTAGCAAGAAATAACAGGAATAAAAGTCCCTTTGAAAGGTTATAATTGGCTGTCCAGACCAGAGCCCACGCCTCTCTCACATTTGGAAGTAGTTCAGAGAGCTGCAGTTCAATGTCCAGTTGCAGTAATGACAAGCCCCAGTGTGTAACACATGCTGAATGCTTGTTTGTGGTTACTGTCATTGGCCAGGGGGAAAAAATCAGAATAAATAAAAATAGCACCATACCTTCTTACCCATGCTACAATTTGCACTATATAATCTCGAGTTTATTTAAATTCGGGCTTAATATTTAGTAACCAACAATTTGATGCCTGTGGTAAGGCAAAACACCAACACTTGGCCCAAGGGGACTTCTTGCTATGCACATGTGAAGAATTTTTTTTCACCTTCTCTTTCCATTATAGGGCAATAATATATGGCAATGAGGCTAGCCTGCAGCACAACGATAAAAGTCCAAGAAAAATGGGGGAATTTTTCATCAGAACACCAAGCCATTTCTGCAGTTTATTGATTTCCTAAATCTCTTGATGTAAGAGATCTGCATTATCTCCATCTCCATTTCTTGGCTTGCTTTGTTTTTTGTCTTGATAAAAACGTGAAACACTAGACCTGTTTATGGTGGATGGTTTGGAATGCTAACGTGGATTTCCTTAGGCTGAACTTAATTCTGTGCAATTTATTGAAAACCTGATTGCCTCCCCGTATTGAATCCTTTCTATGTGCTAGGTTGGTGTATATATGTAAATAATAATAACAGTGTGAATACGTAAATAATGATAACAGTGGTAATAGTATTAATAACAATTCCCATTGTATAACTATTTGGACTTTAATGGCATATGATAGACACAGAATGACTTGGCTAAAAATCCTAATCTTTCTAAAATGACACTGAGTCAACAACAAAAACCAGGAATTTCCAGATTCAGAGCTCGTATTTGACCTCTATACTTTTCTAATTCTCTGTAGAATGCCTTTTCCCATGAATATACTAATATTTCCTAGTGACACAGCTTCCTCTCTAAGATTGTATGGGGTTCTAGAGTACTCAGGTCTGTACAGCCAAAAAACATGATTATTTGCTGTTTCCAGAATATACCATAGTTACCAAACTGTACATTTACGTGATAGAACCTCATTTCCCCCTAAATCACAGCTGTCTTCATTCTATAGGCTTGTCATCTGAAATCTGAGCATTTTTAGTAAACTGAAATAATTAGCAATGCTTTCAATCATTTACATTAGTCAGCATCCAGGATAATTGTAAGCCCTGACTCATCATATATCTAGTAATATTTTCACAGTTGGATACATTGCATTACCTGAACACATTGATCTTCCTTGTTACCTGTATAATTTATTTATTTTGGCTTAACTGGATCGTCCTTTTTCCCGATCCCCATCCAGGATGCCTGTGGCTTGTATATTATGCAGGCATTTGCTGAACAGAGTCAATAACATTTTTCTGATGATTCAGACCAAGGATACCAGCCTAAACAAAATACAAGGATATTATTAAATAGCCATGTAAATGAAATGGAAAAAGAAATTAGATTCTTAAAACGGCCAATACGTTTTCTAAATGAAAATTGAGTTCTTCATAATCTTTTCAAATCCTTAGGCATTAAAGAAAGAATCCTAATGCCATTAAGGGTTTTAATCCAATTGTCTTTCAGAAAATATTCAGCTTCTCGGCAAGATTTTCTCTTTGCTTATGCAGAAACAGTTAGAGTAGTAAGAAAAACTGTTGGCTTAAAAGATTTTTAAAGCAAATGTCAATTAAAACAGAATCTGGACAGTGCACAATAGAATAATTTAAAAGCAAAAAAATGAATAATTCGATTTACTTGGATGCAGTGCCTGTGTTGCACAGGTAGTCCTTGATTTACAGCAGTTCATTTATTGACCATTCGAAGTTACAACAGCACAGAAAAAAATGAATTATGATCATTTTTCACACTGTTGGAAGAAATGTCCTTCTGGGTTCGGCTCCAAGTGGGGAAAAAGACACTGGAGACATGGAGGCTGCTTGGAAAGATGGTTTTAATGGTGGACAGGACCACATGGCTTGAGCCCTGAACAGAAAATGTGATCACATGCTTCAATGTTGGTGGAGAAGAAGAGAAGGGAAGAGAAGAGAGGAGCTGAGAGAAGAGCCTTGCAGGGCTTTTTATAATCTGTTCTGCCCCACCTATCTGTTTCCTGTTCCTGTGTAAGAAATGTATTCTGATTGGCTGCCAGACTCCCATGGGCCCATGCAAGGGCAACCCTCTAGGCTGAGTTTGAATCCAGGTTTGATTGCGTTTAGATGCCATGTGGTCAGTTGAATAAAGGCTTATATTATCATGCCTTCATTGTCACTGCCAGAACTCTACACCCATCCCCCTGGAGCTGAAGAGGAGAACTCTTTATTATGTAAAGTGGACTAGCTTGGCCTTCTTAATGGCCCATTGACAAAGTGGGGATGGGCCGGAAGCTGCAGGAATTTACTTTGTGTTTAAAAAGTGTTTCTCCCTTTTTTCACATCCAGGAAAATATAACATTCTGCCTTATCAATATTTCCTAGGATATTTCATTTTTCTGGGAGAGGATTGGGTGATAACTTCCAACAACACTTACAACCATCCTCATGGACACATGATTAAAATTCACACACTTATCAAGTGACTCATATTTATGATGGTTGAAGTGTCTGTCCCAAGTTCACCTGATCACCTGTTGCAACCTTCTGATAAGCAAAGGCAATGGGAAAGCCAGACTCATTTAACAGTTTTGTTACTAATTTAACACCTGCAGTGCTTCACTTAACAGCTGTGGCAAGAAAGGTTGTAAAATTACTTAACAAATGTCTCACTTCACAAAAGAAACTTTGGGCTCAATTGTGGTCATAAGTCAAGCACTATCTATTTATTTTGAGGAATATATGTTCAAATGCACATAGCACTTGCTAAATGCACATTGGATAACTAAGATTTGCAGATACAGGCCTAAATTTATAGCTGGAACTGGATGGGAAACTCCTGGAAAACATCACATATATCTCATCTTCCTTAATTCTTTCCCCCCCCTGAGAAATGGAAGTTAATGATGCAATCACTAAATATTAGTTTTCATCAGGGTATTTCTTTGGAATATATGTAATTTTTTTCTGCTGAGATTTATTAAATTAAATTGCTTCGTTTTAGCTGGATTGTGCTCCCAAACCTATTATTCAATAAATGTACTGTAGGAAAATGGAGTACTTTACAAATGATACAATGATATATATTTGTATAAAAAAGAATGGGGAAATGTGAGTGATGAAGAGAATTAAAAGCCATTAAAAAAGAGAAAAGAATATGTCAATGTTAGAGTTCCTACATTCAACAATGGAAGGAATTTTTTTTTAAACAAATATTTTTTTATATTAAGGAATTATTCTCCTTTAATGTCAACATTTACATAAGGATAGATTCTCCCCCCCCCAAAAAAAAGCAAATGGAAGAACAAACTCTATATTTTTCCAGTCTATCATTCCAAAGTCCTCAAATATTATGAAAGTCAAAATATCTATTTTCAGCTATCTACCACAGAAAAGTATATCTCGAATTATGGTTTCTTCCGAAAGGATGACTTCTATACAATCAATAAATAGTTCTTTTGGACAAAATTACAGAAAAAAACATAGTGGCAACCATGATAGGAACACTGAAGTGGATTAACTGAATACCTGTATTTTGCCTTGGTTCCATGATAAAAATCGAGATTTGTATTTGCAAATCTGGGACATAATATTACGATGTTACCATGTGAACTCACTTTGAAGCAAAGCAGAAATTTTAAAACCCATTTGTGATGCTACAGACATCTCTCTTTTGCTACTGCTTTGTATTGTAGAACTTTTTCTTTTTAAAAAATAGATTTTTTTTAATTAATAGACATAACTGAAAAGTAGAACTGAGGAAAAAACTTGACTTATTCAGAGCCTTGCTAGTGTCTGGAAAGGGCTATGAGGTAATAAGAGTTATCACTTTGTCAATTTCTATTAGCAAGAAGCCAGGGTGGTGAGGTGTGGCTGGGCTGTGGTACACAGTAGGTACCTTTGCTGCCTTGTACAATGAAAAACTGTACCATCAATTCTTCCACCATCAATATCAGAAAGGAAAACTTCAAGCAGAGCAATCTGAGAGCACAGGAAAGCTAATATTGGATCTGGAGATCCCAAAGATGTTCACTTCCTTTAAGTAGGCGTTGTTCTGGGTTTGCATCAATAATCTAAGAATTGGCCTAGAGACACGCTCTTTCTTTGTAATGAATACTTAACAGCCTTGGTAGGTATCAGCTAGCAGACACACCTCCTCAATTATTTCTATCCCACCCCATTTTATGTATACCAGATTAAGTCCCAAGTAAGGACAGGACCAGTCAGCAATACCTCCTGTTGGTCAGTATAAGTAAATCCACTATGCAAGATACACACTGCATAAAAATAGAGAAGTCACTTTCCCCAAGAGGGGAGTAAAGTTAGTTATGACATACAATACCCGTATCATTGTGGTCTAAGAGCTTAAGAAAAAGGAGGTGGGTTGTATACAACATTCTAAAGCTGAATCTCCCATCTAAGTCTCATTTTGGGTTTCACTGCTTTACAGTCAGAAAAATACGCCGGTTGCATCGATATTTAAGCTCTGCACTCTACACAGCACTTCATGTAAAAGCAAAGCAAGGTTAAAAAAAAAACCAGCATCTCAACGGAAGCCGTTGTTGGGAGTTTTGATGCCTGTGTTTGGAATGACTACGTTGCTCATGTCGACAGCGACTTTAGTATGTTTGACATCAATAGGTAGGAGCTCAGCAGGTGCATAGCTAACCATTTCAAACTGCTGTTCTGTAAATATTTCGTTTCCTCTGAGTTAGCAGCCCTTCCATAAAAGATGTACTAATATAAAGACTTTTTTTTCCTTGAATGTTAAAGCACATCTGTCAGCTATTCTGGATGTCGATACAAGAGACGGAAATATTTTCCATGCAGATATTCAGACTGGGACTACGAGGGATGCAAATTATGTTCAGGAAGGGTGGGTCTATGTCTTCATCTCAAATAGAGAAGCCTATTATTTTGGACTCCCTAGTTCAGATAAAGTTTCGTCTTTAACTCTGGATGGAATAGCACTGAGCTGGTGTATATCTTGGAGTTCCTCCTAGACTCACAGCTGCTGCTGTGAGGTAACAGCTATGAGTGGGAGACCTTTTGCATAGATTGATCTACTTTTGCTTGAGTCCTTTCCTGTCCACTAGGAGGCCTTGCTCGTGGTCACTTATACCTTCACCACCTTCTGTTTGGATTACTGCAAGGCGCTCTACATGGGGCTGCTCTTGAAGATCTCCTGGAAATTTCAACTGGTAGAAAACACAGCAGAGCACACTGTGATGAGTGTCCTAGATTTGCCATGGAACATCTCGGTTGCAAAATTGCACTGGCTTCCACTTCCTTTCTGGGTGCAATTCAAGGTACTGGTCATTGCTTATATGGTGCAAGGCCAGATTATCTACAGGACCATCTTTCCCAAAGGACATCTACCTGTCTTGCCAGGTGAGATAGAGTAAGCCCGGTCGTCGTCCCTTCCGTTTAGACCATGGATGTAAAATTCATGTTGCCACATTGTCACATGATGTATTGCACGTTTTTTGCCCTGGGTGGGCATGGCCAGCATGTGACACATCCGGCCCGTGAGCTCGACACTCCTGCTTTAGACATTGCCATCTGATGGGAGCTAGGAAACATGCCTTTTCCTGTGGCAGCTTCAGGAACAACCTTCTCCCCTAAAGTTTGACAGGCCTCAATCCTCCTACCCTTCTGTAAAGCACTGACAGTCTGGCTTTTCTGACAAGTGCTAGAATAAGATGAGGTGCATCAGAAGCTTAACTTGGCACCAGCTTTTTTGTTTTTTACGTGTTTGGTTTTAATATTTTTAATATAGTTTGTACATTATTTGGATTGTTGATTGGGAGCCATCTTGAGTTTGCCACAAGATGGGTGGCTATTCTAATGTTTAAAATAAATTAAATTCCCCTGCCTTGCCCATTAATCATGCCCTGTATTAGTTTGAAGAAGTATTCATACAACCCAAAGAGCTTTTCAGAAGGAAGAACTGGTCGGTACGAGCCTTCCATGCTCAGTTTAAACACTTGAAGATTAGCAGTTATCGATACCATTGTTTTATTGAAATGTTGCGACTAAATGCCTGAAGAATATAATTTGAACATCTTTATTGTTATGTCTTTCAACTGCTTCATCTTTGATGTGGTGTTTTGCAGCCCAGTCAGGAATTTACCTTACCAAAAAGATTCAGTATAGTCTTCTTCGCATTTGCTTAGAAATACCCAGAGAAGGCAAATGACACCGTATAAAGAAATGTGGAAGCTTCGTTTTTTTCGTGGGGAAGATACATTCCTTTAGGAAGCAACTTCAAAGGATGAGTTCAGGATCTCAAAGGATGCAGGAAAAGCTGTCTTTTGCCCATCTCAAATAATGTCAATACAAGTAGTTCTCGACTTTCAATAGTTTGTGGTAGTGACTGTTCAAAGATACAACAGCATTGAAAAAAGTGACTTATGACCGTTTGCCACACTTATGACTTGCAGTATCCCCATGGTCACTTGATCAAAATTCAAAAGCTTGACAATTGACTCATATTTGCGACAGTTGCAGTCAGTGGTGGGTTCCTACCGGTTCAGACCAGTTCGGCCCAACTGGTAGTGATTTGGCAACCTGGGTCGCTGGAAATGCCCCTGAACTGGTTCTCCAGTCGGCACCATCGGCGCCGCCATCTTGTTTTTCAGTTCTGCACATGCGCAGAACATTTTTAATTGCACTGCACATATGTGCACAGTGCACATCAAGTGCGCACACGACAAAAAGGCAGTAGTGCCAGCTGGAACCCACCCCTGGTTGCAGTGCTCCGGTGTCATGTGATGCTCTTTTGTGACTTCTGACAAGCAAAGTCATGGGGAAGCCAGATTCACTTAACAACCATATTACTAACTTAACAACTGCAGTGATTCACTTAACAAAAAAGGGGGGAAACTCACTTACCAACTTTCTCACTTAGCAACAGAAATTTTAGGGTCGTAAGTCAAAGAAACCTTCTTTGTCATCTTAGTCTGTTCTTGTATTGAACATCAAGGACACTGATCAATTTTATTAGATGAAGGAAAAAATATGTTTTTATATATATATATATATATCAAAACTCTGTGGGGACCTGTAAGGAAGGCTTATATAAGACTCATATTTTTTTAAAAAAATTGTTGTAAGTTAGCAATATTGCCAGCAAGGCAATCTGTGATACCATTTTGAAAAATGTGAGGTATTTGGCATGATCTGCTCCTGCAACCTCTGTGCCTCTGCTTTTCACTCATCATGTCTATACAAGTGTGTGTGATACAAGCATTAATGAGGATAGTAACTGAGACTATTCATGCTCACCTCTCATACTGGTATTTTTGGCAGTGTCTGCAGAGAGGGCTCAACATTTGCAAGAATACATGTATGTTTTCCCTCTTTTTACATATGCATATTGGCATCATTTAAGTGTGCAAAAAAGCAAGCTTTTAGCACTTTGTTGTAATAATAATAGCACTTAAACTTATATACCACTTCGTAGTGTTCTACAGCGCTCTCTAAGCGGTTTACAGAGTCAGCATATTGCCCCCAACCATTTGGGTCCTCATTTTACTCACCTCGGAAAAATGGAAGGCTGAGTCAACCTTAAACATCAGTCTTATATTTCCAGATCCACTTTGCAGACTTGGACACACAGACCCAGGAAAGAATACAGATAGTCCTCAACTTACAACCATGATTGAGCCCCAAATTTTTGCTGCTAAGTACAATACAATACAATACAATAGTAGAGTTGGAAGGGACCTTGGAGGTCTTCTAGTCCAACCCCCTGCCTAGGCAGGAAACCCTATACCGTTTCAGACAAATAGCTATCCAACATCTTCTTAAAGACTTCCAGTGAAACATTTGTTAAGTGAATTTTGCCCTGTTTTACGACCGTTTTTTGCCACAGTTGTACAGTTGTTCACTGAACCATTAGAGTTGTTAAGTTATTAGTAGCATGATTGTTAAGTGAATCTAACTTTCCCATTGACTTTGCTTGTCAGAAGGTCACAAAAGGTGATCACATGATCCAGGGACACTGCAACCATCATAAATATGAGTCAGTTGACGAGCATCTGAATTTTGATTATGTGACCACAGAGATGCTACAATGATCATAAGTATGAAAAACGGTCATGGGTCATGGAAACTGTCATGTTTCAGTGCCGTTGTAAATTTGAACTAAACAAACTGTTGTAAATCGAGGACTATCGGTAGTTGGCAATAGGAAATTAGGTTCCTTTCTTGGACGTGTAACATACTTATCAATTTCTACCAAAAATGTAAGATTTTTGCCATGTGGATTAGGAAATTCAACTTGTTTGTGCTTTTCTGACAATCCTAATATAGAAATAGATTCTGCTATGTGTGCTATAAAAACCCTATAATTAACCTAAAACAAGAAGAATAAGATAAAATATATTGTGGGCAAGTATATAAAATTATCTCTGAGTGTTTTGGCATAACTATGTATCAATCTTTCATTCTCAATAGTAATTGCCAGAAATTGCTAAGTACAGTATCATCAGTTGTTGAAAATGTGAGCAATTATCAAAGCAAAAAACGAATACTTATGGCAAAAATGCTACAATAATTCTTCCCAAGTGGAATGCTTTCTACCCAAATATTTTATTCTGAAGGGAAAAATTCCATAAGTTTATGGGCGTGTATATGTGTGAGAAAGAGCCACTAATCACATTTCTTTCCACTTGAAAAAAATTAAATAGCGTTTTTCAGCAAACACTGGAATGTAGAAGTAGCATTTTTATTCCTGCAGGCTTAGAAGGAAAACAAAATTAGAAGGGCTACAGTCTTTCTTGCTGCATAGGACATCAATTTTAATCTACCGTAAAAATGTCAAATTAATTATATTTCTGAATAATGGCTACAAATAAACTATATATTAACAAAGAATTATAGGACCTTCATCTTGTCTCTACAAAACACTGAAAACAAGAGAGAAAGAGAAAATTGTTGTAAATGACATAATAACTGGAACGTGTAATATTTTCAAGCAGAAATAATGACTTCGCTTCTTAGAATAACAAATAAGACCATAGCATCATACAGTATATAGTAACTTCCTTTAGTGTAGTCATTATTGGGACATTTTTGATAGGCCTATACAGCAAAACAAATCCTTGGAATCCAATGTTGTAATTACACACACGGGCAATTTTGTTACATTTTATGAAGTCAGATTTTCTTCCTGCCAAATGGCCTGCAATCAGCCCTCCCCCCTCTGAGATCCCTTCCACCAAATATTTATCATTTTTGAAGGCTTTTGATAATTCATTTTTAAGAAGCTCAGTGTGGCTTTTTATAAGAGTTGCTATGAAATATTACATTTTTTTTCTTTTTTCTAGCCAGTCATTCAGCGTATAATTGCACTTAATTCTTAACATGTGTACTTTTTGTCCTCCACACATTTGCAGATGTTCTTCCCTGGTCCAGCTTTTATTTTCCTTATTCCCACAATTTAACTTTCTGAATTGGCTAATGAGGAGCATTGTGTGGGAAATATTCCAAAATGGACCAAAAACCTGCAATTAATTTTCATCCCCTTTTGGAAAGCTCTCAATATCTCAGCAGCTTTCTGAAAGCTGACACTTGTCTAAAATATTCATTAGGAACACTGTCAGCTGGGATCCATTTAAAGCACATAACAGTTTCATGCCATCCCACAAAATAAATAGGTGTATTTCACAATTGTGGACCAGGAAAGAAAAAGCACTGAATTCTGCCCAGAGAAACATCACTGAGGCCTGACTGAGATGTTTACATGGCTGATGGTATGATCAACACTGAAGAGCAGAAGAACATATGTGCTTTTGTCCCCTAAATTCAACTAAAATTGTACGGGGCAGGCAGAGTTCCTGTATGAAATGGGGCATTTCTTTTCCTCTCCAAAAGAGGAGAGTAAAATACAGGTAGTCCTCAACTTACCACCACAGTTGAGCCCAAAATTTATGTTGTTAAGGGAGCAATTTGTTAAATAAGTCTTGTCCCATTTTACAACTTTTCTTGCCACATTTGTTAAGTGAATCACTGCAATTGGTAAATCAGTAACCCAGTTGTTAAGCAAATATGGTTTCCACATTGACTTTGCTTGTCAGAAGTTTGCAAAAGGGGATCGTGTGACTCCAGGACACTGCAGCAGTCATAAATGTGAATCAGTTGCCAAACATCCAACTATAAATCATGGGACCACGGGGATGCTGCAGCAGTCATAAGTGTGAAAAATGGTCATGTAACTTTTTTCAATGCCATTGTGACTTCAAACAGTCACTAAAAGAACTGTTGTAAATCGAAGATTACCTGTAATTCAAACACTTATTGATACAGATTTCATATGGAGGACCTAGTTCACAAATGAATTCAAGTAAACCAGTGGTGGGTTACGACTGGTACACTCTAGTACGGTCTTCCGGGAGCATCTGGTACCGTTCTGGTACAGAGCTCCGGAGGGCCCGCCTGCCCGCTGTCCTTACCTGTATTTGAGCTCTTTGGGGCTTCTGCGCACGGAGCGTACAGTGCCTGCGCAAAGATCTGCTGAGCAGCTGGAGCGTCGCGGAGGTATCGCGGAGCATCACAGGAGGTAAGGACGCATGCGCGTGCTCCGTGCATTCATATGGAGGATGCTGGGCCCTGTTGCACTGTACCAGTTGTAACGGGATCCGGAACCCACCACTGAAGTAAACATTGAAAAAGGAAAAGAGGAGAAAGAGTAGAGATCTTCCAAGCTTCAAACCAGATTAATCAAGGTCAGAGGTATAACAACGAGATCAGGGCAAGTAATAATGTCACTTTATGCAGCATCAGTGGGGAACACACTTGGAATACTGCACTCAGGGTCTGATCACACAATACAAAAAAGATGCCGACACTATAGAAAATGTGCAGAGAAGAGCAACAAAGTTGATAAAGTGTCTGGAGGCTAAAATCGTATGTGAACAGTTGAAGGAGCAAGGTATGTCTAGCCCAGTGATGGCGAACCTTTTTGGCACCAAGTGCCCAAACCAGAATGCGCGCCAGAAACTTTAAGACCAGCTGGCCAGCGTGAATGCGAGTACCAGCCAACTAGGCTTTGGGTTTCTGGCATGCACATGTGTGCCGGCCAACTGGTTTCGCACATGTCGGAGCACTGGAAACCCAAAGACCAGGTGGCTGGGGCGTCGTCTGGTTTCTGGCACTCTGGTATGCGCTAAGACCAGCTGGCCAGAAAACTGAAGAGCAGCTGGCGATGGTGGGCGTGCCCAAAGGGAGGGCTCTGGGTGCCACCTCTAGCACACGTGGCATAGGTTCGCTATCACGGGTCTAGCCTGTCAAAGAGAAAGATTGGGGAAACATGGTAACCGTCTTTTGAGACTTGAGGGGATTGACTTATTCTCCAAAGCATCTGAGGGCAGGACAAGAAGGTGAAATAGGTGGAAGCTTGTGAAAGGAAGATTCAAGTTCAACCTAGAAGTAAGGGGAAATGTTCTGACAGTGAGAACATCAATGGAATAGTTTGCTTCCCAGAGTTGTGGGTGCTTCATCACTGGAGGTTTTCAAAATGTGCTTAGGGCTCAAAGCATTGTTAGAGACCCCATGATCTCTCTTCATGGTCTGTTTCTGTTGTTCCCCTCTGGGTGGAAGTTTTGAAGTGTCTATAGCAGGACTACTAGAGTCTGTAACTGCTTTGTTCCTTATGCCATCCATCTTGACAAACTCGCAGGATTCTCTCACCACATTCACACACACACACACACACACACACACACACACCATGTGTATGTATACATTCAAACTAGACTGTGATGTTTCTTTGGCTCATATATATATACAATATACAATAGTAGAGTTGGAAGGGACCTTGGAGGTCTTCTAGTCCAACCCCCTGCCTAGGCAGGGAACCCTATACTGTTTCAGACAGATGGCTATCCAACATCTTCTTAAAGACTTCCAGTGTTGGGGCATTCACAACTTCTGGAGGCAAGCTGTTCCACTGATTAATTGTTCTAACTGTCAGGAAATTTCTCCTCAGTTCTAAGTTGCTTCTCTCCTTGATTAGTTTCCACCCATTGCTTCTTGTTCTACCCTCAGGTGCCTTGGAGAATAGTTTGACTCCCTCTTCTTTGTGGCAACCCCTGAGATATTGGAACACTGCTATCATGTCTCCCTTAGTCCTTCTTTCTCTTAAGCTAAACATACCCAGTTCCTGCAACCGTTCTTCATATGGTTTAGTCTCCAGTCCCCTAATCATCTTTGTTGCTCTTCTCTGCACTCTTTCTAGAGTCTCCACATCTTTTTTACATTGTGGCGACCAGAACTGAATGCAGTATTCCAAGTGTGGCCTTACCAAGGCATTATAAAGTGGTATTAACACTTCACGTGATCTTGATTCTATCCCTCTATTGATGCAGCCTAGAACTGTGTTGGCTTTTTTGGCAGCTGCTGCACACTGCTGGCTCATATTTAAATGGTTGTGCACTAGGACTCCAAGATCCCTTTCACTGTTACTACTACTGAGCAAGGTATCATCTATACTGTACCTGTACATTCCGTTTTTGTTGCCTAAATGTAGAACCTTACTCTTTTCACCATTGAATTTCATTTTATTAGATAGTGCCCA
The DNA here is from genome assembly GCF_964273705.1 of Natrix helvetica. Lineage (NCBI taxonomy): Eukaryota > Metazoa > Chordata > Lepidosauria > Squamata > Natricidae > Natrix > Natrix helvetica. The sequence continues at coordinate 81,341,459 of NC_138549.1, read as the reverse complement.
ATGTTCAAGTTTGTCAAGATCCTTCTGTATCTTAAGCCTATCTTCTGGAGTGTTGGCTATTCCTGCCAGTTTGGTGTCATCTGCAAATTTGATGAGTTCCCCATTTATTCCCTCAATCAAATCATTGATGAAGATGTTGAAGAGTACTGGGCCTAAAACAGATCCTTGGGATACTCTACTGAATACTTCCCTCCATGTAGATGCAGTTCCATTGAGGACTACACGTTGAGTGCGGTTGGTCAGCCAGTTACGAATCCATCTGGTGGTGATGCTGTCTAACCCACATTCTTCTACTTTATCTAGTAGTAGGTTATGGTCTACCTTATCAAAAGGCTTACTGAAGTCCAAGTAAACTATCCAAGAAAACTATGTGTGTGTATCTGGGTATATGTGTAATGGTTATCTTTTAAGAGCAACTAAAGTTCATTTTAATATATGCCGATTAGAATACATTTAAAGTGACAATGAAGTTTTACTCTATTAAGAAAATAGGTTGGACAACCATTTGACTGGGATAATATAAAGTCTCCTGCCTTGAACAGGGTGTTAGACTCACTAGAACAGGGGTGTCCAAACTTGGGAACTTTAAGACTTGTGGACTTCAACTCCCAGAATTCCCCAGCCAGCATGGCTGGCTGGGGAATTCTGAGAGTTGAAGTCCACAAGTCTTAAAGTTCCCAAGTTTGGACACCCCTGCACTAGAAGATCTCTGATGTCCCTTCCACCTTACAATTCTAAGTTGTATTCCTAGCCTTGATCCTGGATTGTTGAATGAAAGCATGGCAAAGTTTTCTTTTTCTGATTTGTGTTTATTTCCAAATTGCTGCATTAATTGAAATTCTCAGTGAAGGACCCTGCAAATACATGGATCAGCTTTACTTCTGAAATAAACAGCATGCTTCTTCAGTTACCACCTGAGGGCACATTGCGTATTTTCCAATTTATATTCCAGGATCTGTTTTCAGTTCTCTTCAAGACATGCAATGATGATGATTTGCAACTTTAAGGAGGACCTCTGAATTAACTCTGATTTCTTAAGATAATTCATTGTTACATTCTACTTTAATGTTTTTATTAATAACAGTGACAGATTACTTACTCAAATAAGACATATGTTTAACATTTTGGGCCCACAGATACTCAATATTCCTGTTCCTTTGTGCAAACTCAGTCACAATGTTAAATAAATTCCTGTTCTTTTTCATTAAAAAAAATATCTTCCAAGCAGTGGTTTCTTGCAGTTTCACCATTTTTCTGACTTAAAAAACATAAATGAAGCCTTGTCAATTAGCCGTGAATTTGGAGGGATTGATTCTTGTAAGTATGCTTAAACATTGCTGCCTTGTTATACTTTTCAGCTCAATACATTAATTGTACTCCTGAGGCAAGAAATCTACAACAAAATGAAAAGTATTTAATTTTATTTAATTTTCAAGCTTGGAGAGTGATGTAAAAGAACTGTTCTGACTAGTGACCATAACCTAGCAAAACTTTCTGGTTACATTCAAGTTCCAAACTAACACAGATAAAGAAATACAAATGCAAGTCCTATAACTTATTATACCTTGATTTCATGATGTAGGGAAGAGAAACTTGTGATTTTGCAAACATCAACCTGGTTATATCCTTATTGCTAAGCATAGTACAATACCTATCCACAACTTCCCTTTGAGCAGTGCTTCTCAATTATTTTCTGTCATGCCCCCCCCTAGGAAGAAGAAAACATTTCGCGCCCCCCCCCCCGCGTGACTGTAAATAGTCTAATTTGTCTATAAAATTGTTATAAGTACACCTCTGCATAACATAGCACACCGGTCTTTCCTCGACTCCCACCGTAGTCACATGCTTTCTTTCCTCTTTCCCTCTTACTTGTCTATCCTTCCTTCCACCCTCCCTTCCTCCTTCCCTTCCTTCCTGCCTCCCTTCCAGTTCCTTCCTTCCTCTTTCCCCCTGCCTGCCTGCCTTCTTTCCTCTTTCCCTATCCTCCTATCCTTCCTTTCTCCCTCCCTCCTTCCCTGCCTCCCTTCCAGTTCCATTCTTCCCTCCTTCCTTCTGCCTCCTTCCTGCCTGCTTGCCTTCTTTCCTCTTTCTCTCTTGCTTGTCTATCCTTCCTTCCACCCTCCCTTCCTCCTTCCCTTCCTTCCTGCCTCCCTTCCAGTTCCCTCCTTCCTCTTTCCCCCTGCCTGCCTGCATTCTTTCCTCTTTCCCTATCCTCCTATCCTTCCTTTCTCCCTCCCTCCTTCCCTGCCTCCCTTCCAGTTCCATTCTTCCCTCCTTCCTTCTGCCTCCTTCCTGCCTGCTTGCCTTCTTTCCTCTTTCTCTCTTGCTTGTCTATCCTTCCTTCCACCCTCCCTTCCTCCTTCCCTTCCTTCCTGCCTCCCTTCCAGTTCCCTCCTTCCTCTTTCCCCCTGCCTGCCTGCCTTCTTTCCTCTTTCCCTATCCTCCTATCCTTCCTTTCTCCCTCCCTCCTTCCCTGCCTCCCTTCCAGTTCCATTCTTCCCTCCTTCCTTCTGCCTCCTTCCTGCCTGCTTGCCTTCTTTCCTCTTTCCCTCTTGCTTGTCTATCCTTACTCCCTCCTCCCTTTCTTCCCTCCCTCCCTGCCAGCAGCTCCTCCAGCATCCCAGCTGGAAGCAGCAGCACAACAGTCGCCGTTACCAGGGGCGAAGGGGTGGGGGTGGCAAGATCGGGCGACCGCCGCCCCTTTGTCCCTTCCCCAACAGCGGCTGTTGCGCTTCCGCTTCCAGACGGAATGTTGGCGGTGGAGCTGCTGGCGGGGAGGCGAGCTACCTGCATAAAGACGCCGCCGAGGGCATGGCAGAATATATCCCGGCTTGAAGTGGCAGCGCTGGGGACTGCTCAGAGACTCATCAGAGCCGCGGGCTGGAGCTGTGCAAAAAGTCTGCTTGGGCTGGGGGGGGGGGGAGGGAGGGAAGCCTGGGACAGCCATGCTTCCCTCCCTCCTACCCCCGCCCGAGCAGGCTTCTTGCACAGATCCAGCCCGCGGCTCTGATGAGTCTCTGAGCAGTCCCCAGCGCTGCCACTTCAAGCCGGGATATATTATGCCTCGCCCACGCCGCCGCCGTTGCACCCAGATGGAAAGGGAGCCTTCGCGCCCCCCTTTACGGAGCCTCGCGCCCCCCCAGGGGGGCGCGCCCCACTATTTGAGAACCGCTGCCTTTGAGGTAGATTGGCTTGGGAAAGAAAATGAGTCGCTTAAAGTCACCTGGCCTGAACAGAATAAAATAAATGATTAATTTAATTGTTAATCTTAATCTAATTTTTAAAATTTTATTGTTAATATTAATTGGGTTCGTTTTTGGATACTTTATTTAATTTCCTTTTAAACTTTTGCAATATTTTTTTTATGTTGTACGCTGCCCTGAGTCCTTTGGGAGAAGGGCAGCATATAAATCCAATAAACAAATAAACAAACAAACTAGAGAGCGCACTACAATGCAGGGTTCCCTTTACTAATTCAACATTTTAACTCTATACTACACTCCTCATGTTACTAAACTGAAGAACATGATCAATGTAAGGGATATGGAGAATTGTAGGCGGTCTGACGGAAGACTCTTATAAAAATGTGTTGTAAATAGAACAGTAATGGAGAAATTTCATTCATATTATAATCTCAGGAGCCCAAGAAAGTTCAACACAATTTCTATGACTTGAAAAGATTTCAGAGGTCCTCATTCTTCTGGTATCTGGCAAAATTAGAATTAAACTATTGAAACTTGTACAAATAGCAGCATATTTTGTTTGTTCTTTAATATACTGTGGGAAGAAATATCCCCCTGGTTCAGTTCCAAGCCAGGAGAAGGACACTGGAAACATGGAGGCTGATTGGAAAGATGGTTTATTGATGAAGTAGAACCACATGGTTCTGGGCAGCTGACAAAATGGAGTTGAGAGTGGGCGGCTTTTATACCTTCTTTTGGGCTTTGTATTTGAGCTTCCTGTTCCTGTGCAAGAACATGTATTCTATTGGCTGTTGTCAGATTCCTATGGGCTCATGTAGGGGTTATGTAGGGGTCATAGCTGGCTGTATGGGCAAAAGAGGAAATGCAAATCCTAGGTCAGCGATGGTGAACCTTTTTTGGCTCGTGTGCCATAAGTGGGGGGAGTGCAGGGGGGTCATGTGCGGGCATGCCACACCCATAATGCAATGCGTGATTCCCCCAGTGCACATGTGTGCACTACAGGCGCTCCCCGCCATTTTTACATGCTTTTTTCGCCCTCCCCAGGCTCCAGAGGCTTTATAGGAGCCTGGGGAGGGCGAAAACAGCCTCCCCACCTCCCCCGGACACCCTCCGGAGGCGTCAGGGAAGCCTCCAGATAGTCCCTGAAGCCTTCGGAGCGCTCAAAATGATCCTCCGAGCAAACCGGAAGTCACTTCTGGTTTGCTCGGAGGATCGTTTTGAGCGCTCCGAAGGCTTCAGGGACCATGCGGAGGCTTCCCTGACGCCTTCGGAGTGCTCTGAATGACCCTCCGAGCAAACCGGAAGTGACTTCCAGTTTGCTCGGAGGATCGTTTTGAGCGCTCCGAAGGCTTCAGGGACTGTCTGGAGGCTTCCCTGATGCCTTCAGAGCGCTCAAAACGACCGTCCGAGCAAACTAAGTCACTTCCGGTTTGCTCGGAGGGTCGTTTTAAGCGTTCCGAAGGCTTCAGTGAAGCCTCCGGACAGTCCCTGAAGCTTTCGGAGCGCTCAAAACGATCCTCCGAGCAAACAGGAAGTCACTTCCGGTTTGCTCAGAGGGTCGTTTTGAGCGCTCCGAAGGCGTCAGGGAAGCTCATGAAGCCCCTCCGGGGGGGGCGGGATAGACTCTTTTCGCCCTCCCCAGTCTCCTATAAAGCCACTGGAGCCTGGGGAGGGCGAAAAATGGCTTTAAAAAAGGGTGAACTCAGCTGGCCAGCGCGTGCATGCGCGCTCGCCAGCTGACAATGCAGAGCCTCGCGTGCCCTGACCAATGGCTCCGCGTGTTACCTGTTGTACGCATGCCATTGGTTCGCCATCACTGTCCTAGGTGCTTGTCTGAACTAATCTGGTCAGCCTCTGGTTTAGTGTTTATCTGAGCTCCCAGGTGAAGTTGGACTGCCCCAGGATGGTGCAATGAAGCAGCTTGTGTTCTGAAAGGGTGTTGGGCAGTTCCTATTGTGGCTTAATGGCTTTCTGTTTTGGATCTTGAGTGAGGGGACTTGCTTCTAATCCTACCATTCTGCCTTTGTTCAGATTTTGTTGTAGGGAGTTTCAAAATATCCGGTCTTGAATGGATTGACAAATCTGCATTTCTAAAAGGTGCCTCCTCAATTTCTGCTTGAGGGCAGGGAGATTGGGGCTGCTTTCTGCCTCAAAAAAACAACAACCCATGCCTCTTCATTTCTCATTTAATGAAATATAATATTCTGCCTTTTTAATATTTCTCAAAATATTTCATTCTTCTAGGAGGGGAGATGACTTTCTACAATACATAACTGATGCTTTGTGTGATTCGGTGAAGCCTCATTACCATCCCTCCCTTGGAGCAGTTGTAGATGACAATAAGAACAAGGTGAAGAACTTCTAAATAAAAGCAATTAATTTACAGCAATCAGCCCCAATAAATTAGTCTCCCCAACTGACGAAATGCATTTCAGCTGGCAGACACGGAACCAATTCAGGGAGAGAAACGTGGAACAAAAACTCTCCAGAAAGTTTTAATAAGTGGATGATAGAAGTGCTGATTGAATAACAATGAAGTCATATTTCTGAAGAACAGGCTCTTAGACTGCTCTGCCTCCAGCTTGCAAGAGCAGCTGTACTTTTCAAACATTATTCAAAACCAGCTCATATTAGAGGCCTTTGTAGTAGTCCAACCTCTGCATTACTGTGTATGTTAGGAATTTTGCAACATACAATAAATTAGTTTGTGTGTGAGGCAGAGCAAAGTTTTATTAATAACTAACACCTTGTTTTTTTTAATTGAATATAGAGATGCTATTGAGCATATTCTGCTCCTTTCATGATGGATCACATTGACTCTGACTTGTAAATCATTCAGAATCATTCCTTCAGAAGATTGTGCAGGGATAACTAACATTCCAGAACGATTGACTTTCATTAGAGAGTTGTGTATGGAATGTCTTTTATTTCAGTCCTAAATAGAAATGTTGCTTTCCACCCGTCACCCCACCCCCTCTGTTTCCCTTTGGGTTTTAGACTAACCAATTACAATGACCAAACTACATGACTTGCAAATCATATGTTTCTAAATTATTTCAGCTACAATTTCAAAATGCTCCAAGAAAATGAATCTAGCAGAAGACAATTGCAATATGCCAACCTGATGTAATGGATAAATATTGGCATTTGCTGAAATCGTGAAACCTATTTGTCAATTTAAGGACCTTGATTGACTTACCATTCAAAAAGCTGAAGAGGTGTAACAAGGGGAAATTAACCATGCGTATGACCATTTAAATTCTAGGTGGAGAAGATCAAATAAAAATCTTTAGAACAATAGATGGATGGATGAACAAACAAAAAGATACTAACTGGATATTTTTGTTCCCGAAAAACACTTCCAACCTCAGGATAGGAATGATAGAGCCTTTAATCTTTAGTTATTTATTGAATCTCCACAATAGTTTGTTTATCTAAATTTTATTTCTGGTCCTCTAATTTTGTTCTAGTCTAGGCTGTCACAAAACGTAAAGGCGATTGAAGATTGAAAATTAGATCAAAAAGACATTCGTTTGGCAGTTCCTTCTATAAGAAATGGGAATAAAAGTTGTATCCATCTAAACTATAGAGTGGGGTGGGGGAATCTTTTTTCTATATCAGAAAAAGTTGATGTAGAAGTGAATCAAATAATTAGTGCAATTTTCTTGTTTAAGACTGTAAAAAGCAAGGATTGCTTTGGAGGTGATTCACATATCATAAGCCCTTGAAGTAGGCTTGTAAAAAAAAAAAGATAAATGAATTCATTCCATCAAGACAAGCTTGTAGATATTGGCAAGGCATGGAGACATATTATGGTACAAAAATGGATTCTCCGCAAATCAAAATGGAAAAAAAATACTAATATATAACATCAAAAGAATGGCAGAACAGCTTTTAAAGTGGACGGAACAGTTTCCAGTTTTTGATCATTTATTTCTACAGTCTAAAAAGGTTTGGGTTTTTTTTGGTCCAGATAGGAGCAAGAGGTAGAGATGTATCATGAATGGCTATAAAGTATATTAGTGAGGTAAATGTAAAACCACTGATAGTTGGAGTGGATACCACATACTGGGTTTTGAGCAAAAATGAAAAAAATTAGGGGGCTGAACTTTAAAAGAAACCTGGAGGAAAGAAGAAAACTAGGAGTGTTTGATCATCTGTAGATCCAAAATAACTATGAATACCCAGGAATAATGGGCTGATTTATACCTGCAAAAGTTGAAAGTATGGGTGTTCCATAGCCGCCTTGTTAACTAATAGAATGAAATGTTTCCCTAGGTAGCTCTGTATAACCAGCATTTTTTATCTTACTTACTTCTGATGTATCTGAAATTCATCCTGGCAGGATTTGCATTAAAAGCATGCATTCTATGACTAGACCACAGCATTTCTGGTTATTTTCTGGAATATGGTACTATGGGTTGAACTAAAAAATAATAATAATTTGTATTTTTTATCAAACATATTTTAGTGCTCAGTTACAATAAAGGTCATAATTCATGTGAATAGTTTCCTGACTGATCATTTTGTCTCCCTTTGAGTATAATTTTGAATTAGGCATTGGATTATTCACGCAGAGAGAAAAACTGAAATTTGTTCCAAAATAGTAATTAATTCTAGACCTAAGACAATAATCCTCTTTTTCTATTTGTGCAGTTTGTACAGCCCAGGGCCATAAGAAGCTATTTTAAACCTGAAAAAATTCAGTTCATAATTAGCTAAATTTATTCCCATTTCCTGAATATATTTTCAGGGTCTAGATGGTTTTTTAAAATTTTTCTTGAGAAAGAGAACTGGAGACCAAAAATTGTGCTGTGCTTTGCTGCTCTGCCTAAGAGTGTGGCATTTATTCTTATGGGAAGAGCAATAAAATATAGTAATTAGCGCAAATAGTGCATTAATAGCTCAACCACTTAAAAACAAAACCAGAATAATGGGAAAGGTATTTTTAAGCATATTTTTTTCAGTTGGATGTGTTGGCTGTGTAGAAATAAATCAGTTCTTGCTCTTCCATTGTATTTAAGCAAATTTAAGGTACGATAATGCTATTGTTCTTTTATTAGTAATTTAATAAAGGAAATATTGCAGCCAGGTTATCATACATATGTTGTGATTCTGTAGGCTGCTGTTTGGTTTAATTTGATTACAAGTATCGGTTAACGATCACTGAAATGCAAAACATAAAGAGAGAAAATTTAAAGATATGTATTCAATCTTTCTCTCATTTTATTTTGTGTTTTATTGATTGTTAACCAACAGATCAGAGGTGGGTTCCTACGGTTCAGTCCGGTTCAGCCGAACTGGTAGTGGTATGCCAACCTGGGTCGCAGAACCGGCAAATATTGTTCGTGACGGAATGGAAACCACCGCCTGAGAATGACATAGGAGAATGTCCACTTCTGGCTAGATATTGATATTGGCAACATCTTCAGAAGCCCTTCTTTGCAAAGCTTAATAGATGTACAGGTTAATAACAGAAGAGGCAATCCTGAAATAGTCATATCCTAAAACACTGGGTTTTATATTGCATTTTAACTTCCCAGAGGCTTGTGAGAGGAGCCGCTGGCTGTGAGTGTGGAAGACTGTAAAGGAGTACAGAGGACAAAGATAGAGTTAACCTGCCTCCATTGCATTTTTAACTTATATGGGTAACATCAGTATTTTAAACTGGGCCTGGTAAATTATTGCAAATAGTATAGATTTTATTTTTTTAATGAAGACATCACAGAATACCTGTTTCTCATATTGGTTAGCAGCTGAGGTGCTGAATTTTGAATCAATTCCAACTTCTGGATGTCCCTCAGAAGTAATTGTGACAATCAAGACATGGTGCAAGAATTATGTGATAAGTTTTGGAATATCTGTGATGGGACATTATAATATAAATTTGTCCCTTGTTACAATTACTACCTATGAACCCAGTGGCAACTAAGGCTCAAGGATACCCAAGAGACTTGCTTTTTGGACCTTAGTCTCTGAGAGGATTTTCTGTTTGATCAGTAGCATCTCTGGCTTGAACAGGGTGAATTCCAGCTTCTTCTTCATCAACAACTCTTTACTCAATTTAAACAACAGTCAAGGGAAGCAATTGTCTTGAAAGCTTTGAGAGTAATATTTTGCAGTAATTTTGGTCCTTCCTTCAGCTGTGTCCAGAACAAACTACTAATTTACACAAAGGAGATAAATATTGTCAGAAAATAGTAACAGTCATCGGTGAGTAGATAAACAGTTTATTGACTTAGCCTTGAGACCATTTCAAATAATGGTAATCATAATCATATAAAATATAAATAATTTTAAAAGTTGCATTTCTCTTTTGCACTGTTCTTCTCTAACGCTTTTATATTCAGTTACATTTTCGTGCCTAAATCAGACTGAATCACTATGGTAGAAGGTTTAATTCAAATAAAACAGGATACACTTTCCATGCTTTCTACCTGGAATCCTGCCTTGTAGCTCTGGAGAGCACAAAAGTTCCATTGAAATGAATAAGTCTATTCATGCCCTAGGTAGCCTGTCAAAAAGGACTCTCAGTCTCCCTTGCATACCTCTTACAACAAGCATAGGTTTTATGGAGTGAGAGAACTGGCTTCACTTTTATTATATATTTATTTGAGCAGCCATTCGTTCCATTATTAAGAAGCTTTCATCTCTTGTTAATTGTCCCCTTTCCCAGTACTTTTGTGCCGCTGATTATTACTATAACATGCTTTTCCATGGTGAAATAAACAAATGTAACAAAAAGAGACAGCTTCCTTGCTCCTATTACAGCTCAATGAGTATTGTAGGTCTTCCATGCACTCAACATCCAAAATACAATAGATCCTAAAGCCGTGATGGCAAACTTATGGCACGTGTGCCACAAGTGGAACGCAGAGCCCTCTCCGCAGGCACGTGAGCCGTTGCCCCAGCTCAGCTCCACTGTGCATGCACATACACCTCCCACCGGCCTGCTGGTTTTCAGGTCTCTGCCATGTATGCGCAGAGGCAGGGCGCATGCGGGAGATGTGGCCTACAAGCAATTAACTCCCCAATTAACACGGGGAGCACGAAGGGTTATGCGCACATGCGTGGGGACAGAGGGCATCTTGTGGTTGCATATGCATGCATGGGGTCGCATACGTGGGGGCAGGGGCATGTGGAGAGGTCACGTAAACATGTGGGGGGAGGGGGAACACAGGGGTGCAGAGGGGCACACGTGCATTGCATTATGGGTGCACGAATGTGCATGTGCTTTCAGCATGCAGCGACAAAAAGGTTAGCCATCACTGTCCTAAAGCAGGGGACTGAAATAGTTAGATAATCAGACACGTCTGGTACTTTGCACTGCAACTGAATGGTCCACCAAAATGAAGCAAAGGAAGGAATTAAACAGAATGTATGCATGCATGCAATTTCCAGAATCAGTCATAGATTGGAAGAGTCTAGCTAAAGCATCTCAACAAGCCTGGATGGATCATCCAATGAAATGACTATTTTCTTAGGAAAACACTATTTATCAGGATAGGTCACTTTAGAAAAGTAGGATTACAGTGCAATACCAATCACTCTCATGTACAGGAAATTGAAAGGAATATTATTCTCTGTATGTCAGTACAGAGATATATTTTCGCTGGATATTTGTGTTCCTGTGCATGACTTCTCCAGATGTGATAGTATAGTATAGCCTTTATTGTCATTGTACAAAATAGTAAATACAGTGAAATTGGTTTTAGCCTCACTGGTGCAATCCATGACAACAAATAGAAACAACATAAATAGTATAAGGAATAATCCCAATGCAAGTAATTAGGGGGAAAGAAAAAAACTAGTCATATGTTTCCGCGTGCGCATGGTAATAGTATACTAGTACTTTATTGTAGCTCTCTGATGGAACCTAGGGCTGAGGGTTGAGAAAGAATTTTATTCCCTATAAAAGAGGGGTCAAAGAGGCCATCTGCCTCAAAACTGAACAGCCCTCTCTCAACAGGGTGGGATGGGGAATATGACACCACCTGTCTCCTGTTTACAACACAGTCTTTTCAGCAGTTCCAAAACCACAAACCCATTTGGACTATTCAGGTGACCCTGAGGGCACAGATAACCCTCCAAATAGATTCAGCAATTCTCAGAAAGAGTGCTAACGACCAGGTGACTGCAAGGAATATGAATCCTTCCATTCCCCACCATCCAATCAGAACTGAAGAACCTTGTTCAATGAGAAGTGAAATGTCTTCAAGGAAAAACTAAATCCAGTTGCCTCCTGAAAAAGTATCTTTGGGACAATCATAACCTGTATGACTGAGAATCTCTATAGACATTTATTCTCTATAATATGTAGGCATGGATTAGGGAAACATGCTTTAATTTTTATTGCCTACAAGTAATTCAGATCTTTTCTGAGCAGTTTTCCACCCATGTAATTCTCTTTTCCTGATAAAAGAGAGCTAAAAGTTTCTTTGAAATGAGACTATTATACTAATTGGCTACAGTCTTTTTTGTACTATACTATAAACCTGAATCGTTGTTTTAGGGCCTTAGAACATGGTTGTCCAAATTTTTGGCCTGCCTAGTCCATATTGAGTAAAGAGAGGGTTTCTTTTTTGAGAGGCATATAAAATATATAATAAATGCATATAAATAACAAACTTCCTTTATTTTTAAAAATAGTTTGTATTACCATGTGGGGCTGCATTACTAGTTGTCTAGGGCCATATGAGGCCCATGGGTTGCAGGTTTTCACACACCTGCTTTACAACCCCTGGAAGATGAACAGCAAAACTTAAAGTTTTAGGAATTCACACTACCATTTTTGATTTAATTAGGTTTTTTTTTAGAAATCGTCAAAGCACTTCATTTTGTTCCGATAAAATCCTGAAGTAACATAAAAGAAAGAAGAGTTTGGCAGGGATATTTTGACTTATAGTGTATTCAGTTCATGTTTCTAATAAGGTTCTGTACATTCATAGTCTACCATCAGTTGATTTGGTGTTTTGTATCAAATAAGGAGGAAGTGAGCATATGTATCACCTTGCTTATCAGGAAACAAATCTGAGTAATTTAAAATGAAGCACATAACAAACTCATATATCTTTAGTCTGATTTTGAATGCATTACAACCAGAATGCATTACAACCTGGTCAGCAGGTTCTGACCAGTTCTGGAGAACCGGTAGCGGAAATTTTGAGTAGTTCAGAGAACTGATAAATAGCACCTCTGACTGTCCCTGCCCCCATCTATTCTCTGCCTCTTGAGTTCCATCTGATTGGGAGGAAATTGAGATTTTGCATTAACCTTCCCTTGAAGTGGCGAGGGAATAGAGATTTTACAGTATACTTTCCTGCCACCCCCACCAAGCCATGCCCACCATGCCATGCCACACCAACCAAGCGACGCCCACTGAACCAGTAGTAAAAAAAAATTGAATCCCACCACTGATTGCAACTATCATCATGTCGTCATCATCATTATACTCAAGATTAAGTTTCATTTAAACAACAGGAAGCTGTTGAAATCAATTAGCAAGAGGGATAGAGGAATCCACTTTCCCTGGTCAAATGTAAACTACACTGCCTTCTGTTAGGGATATTTAAATTTAGATTCCTGGAGGAGACCGGACTTCAAGGTTAAATGCCCCTTTCAATGATGAAAGCCTATTGATGAAATTTCCCTATCATTCTTAATTGCCCAAGACAATAGCCAGCAGATAATCTGTGATGCAAATGCAGTAAATTAGCTTTAAATTGGCATGCTTACTAAAATCTTAAAACAGTGTATTCCAGGATTAAGAACTTGACTTCACAAACTGATTTTAGATTAAAACTTAGTCTTTTTAAGCAGGATAAAATACTTTGACATAAGTGAATAAGGCTGTAAGAACAAAGTTGGTTTGCAAAAGCAGAGGCGGGTACTAGGTAGGAGCCCTACATATTTTGGCTTGGTTGGCTAAATTACATTTATTCTTATCTTTTCCAAATGCATCATCTTCATCCAAAGGAAGGGAGCCCCATATACTTCTTCAGCATCCATGGGCTGATGGGAAAGATATTACAGTTGATGCTAAAAAAACAAAAATAAGCAATATGAAAAGTAAAATTTAGACAGGAATCTAAATGCCATGTCATCTAACCATTCTAAAAATACAGCATAAAATATTTCCCAAATGCCTCCCAAAGAATTGAAAAGGGCAAACAATTCAGCCCCTTTCCATTTTACAACTCACTTGGAATCTGGTAAACAGAACCACTTCTTTTCTGCCTAGTTTCAATATCTGAGTGACAATATTTAACGTGCCAAGCGTGTCCATATTCTGTGGCGTGTTTGCTTTTTTTCTACTCCAAAGAGCAGCTTGATATATTGCATTCCAGTGTACAGAAGTAGTATTTTCCTTTCCACTCCACTTCCCCCCTTCCATATAAATAAATGAGAGAGAGAAGTTACCAAACTGCAAGCATATTTGCAAAATAGAGTTCACATTGGAACACAGTCCTCCTAGATGCAAAGAACAGTGTGCTGATTTTTAAAAGTTTGTTTCCATTCAAGAATTCCAACCTTTCATTTGGCAAAACCTCCTGGGAATAGCTTTTCCCGGTCTGCATTCCAGTACAGTAGCTTTTTTATTTCCTGCAGCTATATCCAAAGCAGTAATAGCATATTGCAGAAATGGAACAGGTTATTTGTGTGCGACTAGTTTTTTTGGACTTGTATAGACACATATATACACCACACACTGATACATACAAACCGTGTCTTTATCTTGCAAACAAGACAGACACAGACGTCAATGAATAGTTATAACTGTAGAAAAACAATTGCTACCAACCTGCCTTCCATTGAGGACCTGTATACTGCAGGAATCAAAAAGAGGGCTGTGAAAATATCTACAGACTCTTCACATCCTGAACATAAATCGTTTCAACTTCTACCCTCAAAACGACCCTATAGGGCATTGCACACCAGAACAACTAGACACAAGGATAGTTTTCCCCCATACCATCACTTTGCTAAACAACTAATTCCCACAACACTGTCAAGCTATTTAGTAAGGCTGTGTTACTATTATTCTTCTCATCTTTCCTATTACCTATCTCCTTTTCTACTTAGGACTATAGCTTTGTTGCTTGTATCTTTACGATTTATATTGTTTTATTCAGTTTCCTAGTATGATTTATGTTGATTGCTTATTTAGTATCCTACCACTACCATTTAGTATTATATCTTATGATATATGATGAATGTATTTTTATGTCTATGATCATGATTTATCACTTATAGTTTTTGTGCACACTGAGAGCTTATGCACCGAAGATAAATTCCTTGTGTGTCCAATAAAGAATTCTAATTCATTCTAATCTAATCTGTGCTTTACTTCTTTGCAGAAATTATTGCAAATATTCAGAAAATAGTCATCCATTAATTTCTCTTCCACATGCACATCCCACATAGGGAAAGTGAGCTGAGCAATCATAAATTACAAATTCTTTTTAGTCTTAGATTATGCCTGGATTAAAGCAGCTAAATGCTTTACAGAAGTCTTAGTTTAGTGGCAGCATCTTTAAGATTAGTATCAGTTTAGGCATTTTGCATTGTGCCTATTTTTTTCCAGCTCTAAGCAAAAACAAAAAAGACACCTCTTCATTTTTCTCTCACCAGTTTTGCTACCAGACACTCAACTTGATTATCCAAAATTTGCCAAGTAAGTAGACTGGGTGGAGGAAAGCGTTATTTAGACAAAAAATAACAAAACACTGTTGTCAAAACACAGAACTGGAATTGCAGTGAACCGAGGAAGGAGGCATTCTTTAAATATATATATATATATATATATATATATTTAAAGTAAATAAAATGATTGGATGGATTTTTATTTGTGCGTAACTCACGAAGGGAAACTAAATATACAAGTTGACCAAAGACTGAACTTTTTCAAAGTATTCAACATCTCTTCAGAGATTTGGAAGTTACACTACCACCCCCAACACAGTGTGTTCTTTGTTGAATTATTCCTGAATGAAAATCCATTTATTTTGCTGACAAAATTATAATACACTATAAAACTGGAACACCAGATGTTATGTTAAAAAAGAAGTCATTAGATGAAGACTGAATACTGAGAATATGGCATCTAATCTAGCATTAGAGAGGCAACAGTGACTAAAAAGTGGTGAGAAACCTTTTTTTTTAATTTAGAGCTGCCACAGCTAGCGCTGTGCTAGGGAATTGGGAAAAAACTGTTATTGTCAGATGTTTGGGGAGTATGAACTGCATTATCATTCTTTATTCATCAGCTACAATGGCTCAATCCATTGGGAACTGGAAGCCAACAACATCTGGAGACACACTTGTTCGTCACCCTTGACCAAAATGTAACTAGGAGGCTTAGATGTCCATCTGAAAGATGCAGATAATAGCATGAATGGTTTCTAGAAAAGTTTTTATTTGGTACTCATTCCAAGAGATGCACAATATTAAAATAGGGATGAATTGTACTAAAGAGCTAGGAGACTTATTTTGTAGAGATGTGAAGCATAATTTCAGATGTTTCTTGTTTAAAGTTATAATTTTGTTCTGAAAAATCAATTGTTCAGAAGGGATGTACTGCGTAGTCCCATATAAACCAATTTTAGACTATGTAGTCAGAAAAAACATTTTTCTTTGTAAGATAAATCTATTGCAAAGACTGCGGTGAGCCCACATTTCCTGTTTTAGCATGTAAAGCATAATTCAATATGAAATGGATTTTTCAAAAATCTGAAAAGTAATGAAGGCAATTGCTGTTTTTTCCTCATCATATTGAGGAAATATTGCTGAGATCTTCTCATACTGCAAATCTGTCTTTTTCAGTTATATGGTCTTATTATATAAATGATATTGTACATATCTAAATTGCAGTGAACAAATCCAGGTTTGTGATAATGGTTTATTAATGGATCATAATGATCCGTGAATACTCTTTAATGTCAGGTGCAAAGGATCAGGACCACATATGAAATTCCAGTTAAGCTAATTTATTGTTCTTGCCTATACACAAGAATCTAATCAACTAACTAATCAGTATTAAATTGGGTTGAGGCCTTAGATACTTGGACCATTTATGGAAATGAAACAACTCCAGACTGATTCCTCTTTTGTCCCCACCCTCAGTCTCTGCTAGTTCTTTTCCTACATCTATGGTCAGTTACTCACTTACGTCTGCTGTATATTTCAGGGCTGATATTTTTCTATCATCACTACACACTAAATTCTAGTGGTGTGGAGCTCTCGCCTCACAATCAGGAGGCTGTGAGTTCGATCCTAGGTACAGGAAGATATTTCTCTCTCAGGGTGCAATGAGAATATATCTGCTGAACAAAACTCCACATTGGCGACAGGAAGGGCAATTGGCCAGTAAACACTCAGCTCTATTCAGTTGCCCAGACTCCACCCCGCAAGGGATTATGGAATCGGTAAAAGAAGAAGATGATGACTACACACTAAATTCTAAAGCTAGGTATAAATCCAAAGGTAAAAGGCAAAATGTGATTTGGAGTAAATATGGATATGCATGATGCACCTGCTGACAGTGTCAGATGCTGGGATGCCATAATGATAGCATATGTCATGATATTGTACAAATGTACTTGCCATGACATTGTCTATGTACTTGCATCATGATGTGTAACACAAGAGTGTTATTTGTGTAATGATGTTATGTGTTTTTCATGGTTTGATTATACTTGCTCTTTCCCAGTGAATGCCAACACCTGTTTGGAACACCTTACTTAAAATTATGGATCAGTTGTAGTGGGCAGACTGCAAAACCAGGAAAAGATACAACTGTTTAAGATGGTCCCAACAGGTGGAACATGTATGTGTGCTCACGTGCAATTGTAATTTCCTTTTTTAATCCAATTCTCCCCATACACATTGTAAAAACGAACAACTACATAAAGTCCACTTATATGCTACTATAAGGAGTGCATTCACCGAGATACAACAGGGGACTATATAAACTTAAGATGTTTATGTTATTTCTCTCTAATTATGCTTTATCTCCTTATTTTCGGCTGGAAAACCAGGAAAGAGAATAAGTGGCAATGGGCAGTTACCCAGTTTGCTCCAGTTTTTACGTCTATGCTAATGAAATATATCACATTTCAAAGCAAAATGCTTTCCTATACAGAACCATGAAATGTCAGTTGTAGCGTGCTTTTTTCCTATAAACAAAAAATAAGGACTGTGTGCTGAATTTTGTTCTAACTTTTTACATGAAATAAAGCTAATAGAAGAAAAATGCTCAGATTTTGGTGATCTGGACACCAAATGCAAGTTAGTGTTTCCTTTGAAATGCCTCCCTAAGTACAACAATGAAGAACGTGGCAACATCAATACAAAGATACATAAATGTTGTGCTTTAATATGAAGGAAACAAAATCAGCATTTGGTTTACTAGTCAGTAAGTTGCAAAGTCAAGAGAGAGCCGAGCTTTGTAAAGTTGTCATGAATGTTCTTTTTCTATTGCATTTATTTCCGTTCCAAAATTCTCTATATCTACTGTAAAAATGACATAGATGTAGCAATAAAACAGACCAAAGCCAAATGAACAAGTAAATAAAAGTCATTTTGGAAAGAAACAAGATTTGTGCCTCACCTTATTGTGCAGATACCTGTAAAATGCATTGTCTTGGAATGACAACAGAAGTGATCTATAACATAAATAAGCACTGATTCATTGAAATGGGTCTTATTACACCAATTCAGAGACAATGTGATGTGATCTGCGCAGTTACTGTCTGCCAGACATTGATTTTCTCATTGCCAGCTTGATTTATGCATACAAATACTATTTTGCTTCAATGGAGAAACTGTTGCAGCACATAAAGTTGTGTGTATGTATGTATGTGTATACAGACACATATACATACATACATACATACATACATACATACATACATACATACATAGGATAGTGTCCTAATGGAATGAGATACATAAATTACAAATGATTCTACTTCTTTTTGCACAGATTCCTACAAGATTCTATTTCCATATATTTAAAAGATTATCATGCATTTCACGGCCATAGAAAACAAACATGTGGCTCAGACATATAAGTTTCTCAGTTGGGGTCTACACATAGAATCAACTATAGATTTCTTGTGTATGAGTTATAAATGCGTTATACTATATGTGTTGCCAAAGACAATATACTGCTCAGAAGAACTTCAGAGCCTGCATGCAAATGTCCCATATGTTGGACTAGCAGAACTGAAGTCTGGGGCATTTCTCTGCAATAATTTCAATTTCATTGATTTCTTAAATGTATTGTATACTGCTGCTACTCCATACAAAGCAATTCAAAGACAAGAACAGCAAGAACAAAAACCTGAAAAAATCATTACAACTATAAAGAAGATCAAAACTATTCAACCATTTTAAAAAAATCCATCATCTGTGGGGCAGCACAATTCTTCTCTTAGAAATATAACCATTTAACAGACTCTTCATTAACACGACAACATCTCCAGTTTAGAAGGCAGGCCCTTCTAGAAGGCCAACAAGGTTGGGTCTAATCTAATCTCAGGGGAGATAATAATTGTGGACATCATGGTAGAAAAGACCCTCCCCCAGGATCTCCTTAGTGGATGGAACCTGTAACATGTCTTCCTAGATCTGATGGGATGACTAGATGCAATCAAGAAGAAGCAGTCCTTCAAATATCCTGGTCCTGTGCCCTGTATGGCTTTGTATGTCATTGCCAGCACCTTGAAGTACATCTGGAAGTACCAGGAAGCACAGCCGATCAGAGCTGTAATGTGCAGCATCTTCCAAATGCTCTTCATGGGCAGCCTCACATAGAGTATACTACATATAGTAATCCCTCTTGAAGTCTACTCAAAAGCCGACCAGCAACCGGTGGAGCTCCTACATTATAGCTGGTACACCATCAATGAGTTCTCAACATTGTTTTTTAGCAACACAATGAAATTCTTCTTTTGTGTCTAGACCAAATTTTAAACTGCCTGAATGCAGTCACCTTCTTGGCTTTGTCATTGGCCCAAAATAAGTTATAATTGGTATATGTTTCTGGTAGCAGTTGTCATACCAGCAGATGGGCTGGGCATGCTGTTTCTCCACATTCACATAGGTTCTTACTCACTAAGAGCCCTTACTTGAGCAAACTCTATATTTACTCTCAACCTATTCAGGGTCCTCCAAGTAATATAAGGGAGG
The DNA here is from genome assembly GCF_964273705.1 of Natrix helvetica. NCBI lineage: Eukaryota > Metazoa > Chordata > Lepidosauria > Squamata > Natricidae > Natrix > Natrix helvetica. The sequence continues at coordinate 81,322,065 of NC_138549.1, read as the reverse complement.
TCAGATCCTTCATCCATATCCTCCTTTAGTGTTATTCCTTGCTTGATGGTCTCCTTCCCCGAACTATGAAATTATATCACACATCTAATATCTGAATCAAGACAATGTTGCTTTTGATTTTACAAATCAAAATTATATGCCAATGCAAAACAATCTTGCAAATTTGAGATTAAAATTCACAAGACAGAAAAATGCATTTTTCCTATCCAGAATATTTTCTTTGTTGTAAATTTATACAGCGCTTTCTAATATTACAGCTCAGATTTAGTAGGCCTGATACATCTCTAATTATGGTCAATAGAAATTTCAGAATAAGATTATATATCATAATAAATATTTTGAGACTAAAATAAGCATAATGAAGCATAATTTCTAGACCATGCTAGTGTTACCCATACAAACCTCAACCTACTTTTTGAGGATAATCTCATTTGAAAGAATAATCTACTGCAAACTTTATTGGACTGCCTTTCTCCTCTTCCAGCTTTTCATTATCATCTATTATCTTTTCCATTTTTGCTTTGTCTCCTCTCTAACCTCACATAACATCACAAGTTTGTTCATAGTCAACTTTTATCCTCCTATTTTGCCATTGGCTGAAACTTCTTTTTCATGCACAATTCCTTATACATTGCTTATAAAGATATATTTACAGAAGATGAGATGCAGAATCATAGCTTCTAAAGAGTTGGGAGAAGTCATTTACCAAATCCAAACCTTAGTCAGTGCAGGAATCCACATTAAAGCATCCCTGACAGATGGCTGCCTAGCTGCACTTGTGAACATCCAGTGGAGCTCATTACTTCTCTGGGTAATTGGTTTCACTGTCAAAACATTTTTGTATACTCTAGAAGAGGTCTCATTAAAACCTACCACTGTTGTCTGCAATATTATTATGCTATCTAATCAATGTAATTACCCAGTGAGTGTAAGCATTAGCGGATCCTAAACTGAGTTGCAGATGAATAATCAGTTTAAGATTTGTTAGCTCTGTAATATGATTGTGTGAAGTAGTACTCCATGAGGTATTGGTAATTCAAAATAGCTGAACAATGTGGGCAATGCTAATCAGCTCTTAGATGGGTTAAATGCACCACAAGCATTTAGTTTCATCTACCTTGAATTATTGAACATCCAATGTTATTTTCAGCAACAAGTTCAAATAATGAATATGACATTTATACAGTATGTCATATTCAAAGTTTGACATGAACCATCATAAAAGTTTACTGTAACGCTAATGGTGTGTGCTCCCCCACCAGGCTTGCTTTGCTGCCTCAGTGTTGTTGTGGGGGCTTATTCTTGGGAGCATATCAGGAGGGTATGCTCCAGTGGTGGGTTCCTACCGGTTCGCACCGGATCGCGCGAACCGGTTGAAGATCGAACCCGGAAGTAACCGGACCCGGAAGTAACCGGGAACCGGCACCGGTCCTGTCACTTTATCCCCCTTGCCATCCCAACGGAGCTCGCTCGCTCCCCCGCCCGTCCGCACTAAGCTAGCTAGCCCAGCTAGCCGCTCATTGATTGGCTGGAGTTCAGCCAATCAGTGAGCGGGCTGGAGGCGACCCGTTTAAAAGCGGGTTGTCCTCCATTTCAAAACTCCCTTCTCTTCGCTGGGAGCTTGCTGCTTCCTTCAGGTAAGCAACTAAGCGCGAGGGGGGGCGGGAGGCTAGCTTCTGCGAGGAAAGGCCTCTAGGCCTTCCCTCGCTGAAGCGGCGGGCTGGCGTGGGCCGTGCGGGCGGTGGGCAGCTAGCTTCGCCCAGGAAAGGCCTCTGGGCCTTTCCGGGACGAAGCGCCGGGGTCGCGTGGAACGCGCGGCCGCCGGGAAGCTAGCTTCGCCCGGGAAAGGCCTCTGGGCCTTTCTGGGACGAAGCGCCGGGGTCGCGTGGAACGCGCGGCCGCCGGGAAGCTAGCTTCGCCCGGGAAAGGCCTCTGGGCCTTTCCGGGATGAAGCGCCGGGGTCGCGTGGAACGCGCGGCCGCCGGGAAGCTAGCTTCGCCCGGGAAAGGCCGCTGGGCCTTTCCGGGACGAAGCGCCGGGGTCGCGTGGGACGCGCGGCCGCCGGGAAGCTAGCTTCGCCCGGGAAAGGCCGCTGGGCCTTTCCGGGACGAAGCACCGGGGTCGCGTGGGACGCGCGGCCGCCGGGAAGCTAGCTTCGCCCGGGAAAGGCCGCTGGGCCTTTCCGGGACGAAGCGCCGGCGTCGCGTGGGACGCGCGGCCGCCGGGAAGCTAGCTTCGCCCGGGAAAGGCCGCTGGGCCTTTCCGGGCCGAAGCGCCGGCGTCGCGTGGGACGCGCGGCCGCCGGGAAGCTAGCTTCGCCCGGGAAAGGCCGCTGGGCCTTTCCGGGACGAAGCGCCGGCGTCGCGTGGGACGCGCGGCCGCCGGGAAGCTAGCTTCGCCCGGGAAAGGCCGCTGGGCCTTTCCGGGCCGAAGCGCCGGCGTTGCGTGGGACGCGCGGCCGCCGGGAAGCTAGCTTCGCCCGGGAAAGGCCGCTGGGCCTTTCCGGGGCGAAGCACCGGCGTCGCGTGGGACGCGCGACCGCCGGGAAGCTAGCTTAGCCCAGGAGAGGCCCCTGGGCCTTTCCGGGACAAAGCACCAGGCTGGCGTGGGTGGCAAGCCTCCGCGAGGCTAGGCCAAAAGCCCCCCACCCTCCCCTCTCCAGCCTCGCCTGGCTGGCTAAGCCCTAAGAGTCTTAAACAGTCTTACCTGTCCTCCTGCCTCTCTGCCTGTCTGCTGCCTGTTGCATCGGAGAGCTGCTGATTCTGCCTGCTGGTAAGTAACCTGGTTTTTTTTCTTTTATTTTTTTAATGTATTTTAAAATAATATTTTATTTATTGTGCATAGAATTTTTTAAAATATTTTTACTTAAAAGTATTGAGTGTAGAATATTTTAAAATGGTTTACTTCAATTTATTGTGTATGGATTCTTTTTTAAAATTGTCTCAGACTATTTAAAAAAAGATTCTATCCAAAATAAATTAAAATAAACCATTTTAAAATATTCTATACTCAATACTTTAAAATGTATTGTGTATAGAATTGTTTTAAATTGTTTTATTGTAATTTATTGTGTATTGAATGTTTTTAATGGTTTCATTTTAAATTATTGTGTGTGGAGTAGTTTGAAATGGTACAGTATAAATTATTGCTGGTGGAATAATGGTTACAGTTGGTACAATACCTTAAAATAGTTATAGTATAAATTATTGCTGGTGGAATACTTAACAATGGTTTTTAAGGATTTTTTTTATTTATAGAATATCTTTTTTAAATTATTGTTTGGGAATTTTTATGTTTTAATTGTTTATAAAATATATTTACTACAAGAAATATTATTCCTTTTTGCAAATGTTTTCTTTGTGGTGCAATATGTTGCTTAAAAGTGTTCAGACCAGGTTTATATATCTCAAAGTGGGTGCTTTTCTATGGGCAGGCCAGGTTGGTGCAAGGCAGCTTTGCCACATTTAATGTGTTTCACCCTGGTTGTTTAGGTAATTGTGAGGTGGTTGCTGGTTCTGTGAGCTTCCTGGCACTGTCCTTTATAATTTCCCACAATGCCTTGATGGTTTTTATTCCAGTGGCTTTGTCTTTCCTGTCCTTAGGGTTAGGGGGAAAAAAAACACTGGTTTCATTTGCAGTCTTTGGGGGGGGGGACAAAAAGGAGAAAGAGGGAGGAGGTGGGGGAAAGTGGGATCCTTGCTGCTTTCTGAGCTTGGTGGTTTTTTTTACAGACATTTCACTACCAAACTAGGTAACATCATCAGTGCTAGATGGGGTTGTGGGGAAAGGAGGAGGAGGAGAAGTCGAAGGACAAAAAGGAAAAAGATAAGGAGGGAGAGGACTGTGGGGTCCTTTGGTGTTCTCTGAACCTGGTGGTTTTTAATTATTTTTAGGGAATTTTTATTTATTTATTGTTTATAGAATGTTTATTACAAGAAATGTTATTCCTTTTTGCAAATGTTTTATTTGTGATGCAATATGTTGCTTTTAAGTGTACAGGTTGGTGTATGGTATGTGTCTCAAGGTGGCTTCTTTTCTATGGGCAGGCCAGGTTGGTGCAAGGCAGCTTTGCCAGATTTTGTGTGTTTCTGTGTGATACCTGGTTGTTTAGGTAATTGTGAGGTGGTTGCTGGTTCTGTGAGCTTCCTGGCACTGTCCTTTATAATTTCCCACAATGCCTTGATGGTTTTTATTCCTGTGGCTTTGTCTTTCCTGTTCTTAGGGTTAGGGAAAAAAACTGGTTTCATCTGCAGTCTTTTTGGGGGGAATTGTTTTTTTTGTGTGTGTGTGTGTGTGTTTTCCTGGCACTGTCATAGTTTGTGTTTGTGGGTATGTAATGTCCTGCAGTTATCTACACATTAATAATGATCAAGTACTAATAATATTTCCTTATACATTTTAATGACCTTTCCTTTCATAATTGGTGTTTTCTTTCATACTTTTAGATTTCTAATTGCTGTTTCTGTTAGTTAGCAATTGATAAAACAAATTCCACGTGAAAAAGTATTCAAAGCCTTCTTGGTTTTAATTGTCAATTTATTCATTCTTGCACATTCTAATATTTATTCATTTTCATATCTTTGTTTTTTCCACTGTTGTGCAAACACAATTCCAACAGCTGTTAACATGTGTAAAATTAAATATGTATTTATTCCCTTCTGTAAGTATCTCTTTTATTGTTTTGTGTACTTATTTTAATCTTATTTAAGTAGTAAGTGCACAAAATAATAAATTTCCTTTTTTATATTTTCTTTTTGTAGATCATTCATTGGGGCAAAAAATTCAGTGACATTGTCTTGGCCACTCCCATCCGGTCACATGACTGCCAAGCCACTCCCACCCGGTCACATGGCCGGCAAGCCACTCCCACCCGGTCACATGGCTGGCAAGCCACTCCCACCAGGTCACATGGCTGGCAAGCCACTCCCACAAAGGAGGCCACACCCACAGAGTAGGTTCCAAAAATTTTTGAAACCCACCACTGGTATGCTCTATTCCAAGTAGTTTCACTCATGGCATGAAAATTATCTCAGCTGCTCAGATGAAGCAAGTAGGCATATTGAGCCACAGTGATATATAGGTGATGGAGGAGGAAATCATAGAACATGAAAAATAGAGAAAGAATATGTGGCTTTCATAGTTAGGAAGGATACAACGAGAACAGTTTGTGGCTACAATGCATTCAATGACCAAATACTATCAATCAGAGTTTATGGACAACCCTTTGATTTGACAATTATCCAAGTTTATATTCTAATCACTGATGCAGAAGAGAAGGTTGATCTGCATTGTGATCAGGTTCAATATGGTACCGACAAAATGAGCAATCAAAATGTGCTGCTTGTGGTTGGGGATCAGGATGCCAAAGGTGGAAATATTAAGGAGGAAAATGTAGTTGGAATGTTTGACCTGGAAAATCTATGTAGTTGCTAGGAGATGATACTATTTGATGACACATAACCAAATCATTTAGGCAAACTAACTTTGCTTTCTGTACTTGTTGTAAGTCTATAAATATTTTATTTCACTTAAACCAAATAAAGCCAAGACAAGGCTATCTAATCCATTCCATTCCATCTCTTTCATGGAGCAAAACTCAATGGATATTATTTCATAGAAATAATTGAGTTTAAAAACTATAATCTCTTTCCTAAAAACCTTACAAAAAGCAAATAAACGCAAACTCTTACATGCCTTAGATATCAAAGAGATAAGCAAATGCACAGTTTTGAAGATTCTGCAGACCAAGAAGTTGGAACCAATTATATAAACACAAGAGGTTGAAAGACAAGAGAATAAAAAACATCCGTGGTTAGGTCAGATGTTTCAGAAGCAAGGATAACATCTTTTCTTTTTTTCATATATATTGATTATCTCTTTGTCCTAGTCTAAATGGTACATATTTAGATACATACATCCCCATTCTTTTATCCTCAAATTTCATTCATCCTCAGAATATCCATCTATTAAACCATTGGCAGCAGATTTCCTTAGTGATGATATTCATTTTCTTAAATTGATACTTCTACATGGAGTTTTTCAAACGATTTTTTCACACTGTTAGTGAATTCCACTTTATTGTTTTAACTGAGTGAGTTGGGCTGCATTATTTTGTTTCCTTCTACTTGGATATAGCTGTATTTTCATTAAACAATGTTTTAAAACATTTGTTGAAGTCACATCTTTGACTAAAACAATATTTGAAAAGCCACATAGGAGAACACATTTTAGGACTGTCATGCATGACTTAAATAGCCTGATTCAAAACAGCAGAGAATTATGTCCTTTTCAAAAACTTCTATTCGTACTTTCCATGTTAAAATGGGTGTTCAAAATATTGAAAGGCAATTGTTATTAAACAACATACTATACCATGGGACCTATACATTTGTACTGTGTATTATAGGGTCATATGACCCAAACAACACATATTTAATCCTGACTGCAATCCCAAACTTACATTGTTTCCTTTTCAAATAATCTATTTTTCTATCACTGATAGTAGCAAAAAAAATGCTTTGGAAATGCACTAGTTTGCAGAATTTTCAGTCATCTAGGAATCTAAAATTATTGTTTTTTCTCAGGTCTTTGGCCTTTATCATGTCTACAAGAAGCACTATAAAAGATGCATGGTAAATCTTAGTGCCTCGCTGCCAGGCTGACCTTCCTACAAAGGCTGCCTCGTGCCATTCTGCATTTGGGCTCACGATGCTTTGGGAGGCATCCTATTGCGAGAAAAGAGCCCACTTGCAGAATGGCATAAGGCGGGCTCTGCAGCAAGCCTGGCTTCCCATTGGCTGGGTCTCCCTGTCAGAACCTGCAGAAAAAGGGGAAATGGAAAGGTAAATTATATGCTGCTGTATCCGGATGGGAGCTGGGAGTCTAGGATGGAGCAGGCCTTGGCTGGCTTTAGAGCCACAGCAGCATTTCAGATACCCTGGGGCTTCGGAGCTGGCTGAGGCAAAGTTTCCACATACTGATGGGCCCTGGGCCTTTCCCATCTCCTGAGACAGCCTGTATTTTGCTTAAACCATGCAATTACTTATGTCAATACTTAATGACTACAATTGTGTAAGCCGAGACTGTGGCTATTTAGAGAAGTGCTCATGTGGATATCTTGCTTAATGACTGCTTTGCCCAATGACCAAGATTCTGGAATTAATTGTGGTCATAATTCAAGGTCTACCTTTATTAGTACTACTAGTTGCCCAGGATATGTGTGTGTGTGCGTGTGTGCGTGTGTGCGTCATGTGTGCGTGAGAGAGATAGATAGATATTAAATATTTATTAATATCTACATTATCATTATTGATAATGATTTCATGCACACACAAACATATCTATGTATTTTTAACACAATCCTACATTAGTATTTAAACTAACAGCTGTCATGTATCATAAAAATACAGAGGATATTACTCTATAATTGTTCTGGCATTTGAATTGCATCTCAAAATGATTGAACAGTAATATTGGATCAGAATACTCAATTTTCAAAATGCGACTAAACTCAGAAGTATAGGAAATATCACAAATCTCCTCAGATGTTTTTATCTCATAATTTTGGTGACACTTTCAAATACGCTTTGTTTTTTTCTACTGATTTTCTACTCATTCTTTATTGTCAGTAGGGATGGGATGGAGGATAAAATTGCAAATCCTGGCCAGGATATTACAGAGAGAATACCCAAAAGTCAAAACATGTGAAAGAGAGTTTATATTTGTTCCATAACTGGCAAACTAACTGGTCAGTAGAAACAACAGGAAGATGGCATCCAAATGGTTTTAACCAGATGTTGCTGGATTCGCAGCCTGATAATTTATTTAGTCTTTTATTTTATTTTTTATTTAGTCTTAAACAAAACAAAAAGAATTCTAGAGAAAAAATTATAAACAATATAACATAAACCATTATAACAAATTCTCATACATATATATGAAACTACCGTATTTATTTGAGTATAAAGTGCAAAATTTTGTACCAAAAAAAAGAATCAAAGTGTGGGTGTGCGTTATAAACGAGGGCTGGGGTGGGGTGGCAGTGGCGGCTGGGGAAAATTTACTTGGCATGGTAGCCCCTGAAGCCCCCTTGGCCATGGTGCCTGGGGGGATTCCCGAGTCCCGGTCGCCCCCTTCCAGACGGATCGAAATCCTGCCGACTGGAGGAAGAGGGTGAGAGGCGGGTCCTGTGAACGGCGGCAGCAGCGGCGGCAATAGTCGCAACTCGGCGGCGGGTCGCCCTGGCTGGGAGACAAAGGAGGGGAAAGGTGGCAGGCAGCTGAGTTGCGAGTATTGCCGCCGCTGCTGCCGCCGTTCACAGGACCCGCCTCTCACCCTCTTCCTCCAGTCGGCAGGATCTCGATCCGTCTGGAAGGGGGCAACCGGGACTCGGGAATCCCCCCAGGCACCATGGCCAAGGGGGCTTCGTCGGAGAGCGGCGGCGGCGGCGGCAGCATCTACAGCGTTTCGGTCGAACCGCAGGACAAAAAGACGGGACCCCCTGCAGCCGCCATGTGCCAAGGAGCCTCAGTCGGGAGCAAAGGGGAGGCCGTGGACTCCTGCAAGTCAACCCTGGCCTTGCCGCCCCGCGAGAGAGAGACTTGGACCCAGCAGATGGATTTCATCATGTCCTGCGTGGGCTTCGCCGTGGGGCTAGGCAACGTGTGGCGCTTTCCCTACCTGTGTTACAAGAACGGGGGAGGTGAGCAACCTGCGGCCGTGAGGGCTGGGTGGAAGGGACGACGTGGGGGGGGGGGGGTCTCCAGGATTTTTGTCAATTACAATGCTTGGTGTGAAACAAAATTTTATACCGATTTTTAATCAAAAATTAGGGGATGCGCGTTATACACATGTGCACGTTATACTCGAATAAATACGGTATATACACCATTGTTATTAGATTTATGTCAGGGGTGTACACACCCCTGATTTATGTCCTACCTTTACTTTGTGCAACGTAAGCTAGTGTAGACAATGGTCCTGCCTATTTTCCCCACAGCAACCACCCTGAGTAAAAGTTACTGTTCCGAAGTTATGCAACCTAACTCTCCAGGTCTCTAGTCCAGCCATATTAATTGCTATATCGGTCCAGCTATACCAATGCAAGTAGTCTTTGACTTAAAACCATTTGCTTAGCAACCGTTCAAAGTTATTGTTAAGACCCGAGGCGTCAATAACTGAGGAGACGAAGGTCCAACTAACTTTTTATTAACAGAGAAAGAACTAACTGGAACGAACAACAACTAACCCGTCTGACAGCTATTTATACATGTAGCTGTCAGACAGGGAACCAATGGGTGGCTTGCTTTTCTCCCGCCGTTCAGCAGGCGCGCCTGAACCAATCAGAGGCGTTTTTCCAACGCCATCTGCTGGCCGTGCCTGGTGGAACACAACAGTTATGATGGACCCCTCCACACACAAAAAAAGTATTAAAAGCCTATTCTGGAGTGCACAGACCCCATAGTCAATTTACCACATTTCAGGTCCTTAGCAACCAGCACAGCTTTATGGCTGGTTTCATCATTCTCCAGTTGTGTGACCATGTTTTACTACTTTTTTGCCAGTTTACCAGCCTTTTGGGGCAGTTTCTAGCAAAAACTGCTCATAGGAATATCATTGATTTTTTTTTAACAATCGCCATGTTTACTTAATGACTGCCATGTTCATAACCAATTTTGTTGTATACATGTTGTACAATTTATTTATTTATTTATTTATTTGCACTTCTAGACCGCCCCCTCTCCCAAAAGGGACAATATGACAATAAAGGCTATACTGTTATTTAATGACTGTGGTATTCACTTAACAACCACCGCAAAGAAGGTTTTAAAAATGTGGTCCAAACACATGGATGCCTCAATTTATGACTGTCATAGTTCACAATGGAAATTCCAGCCCCCATTATGGTTGTAAGTCAAGGGCTGCCTGTAAACCAAGCAAATTCAGTAACCACAACCATATTTCAGGGTGTAATCATCTACATATAATCCCTGTCAATAGCAGCTCATTCATAATTCCCAAGTAACATCAGGTCCTCAACCTACTGTGTAATTGAGGCCACAAATTTATCTTCTTAGTGTTGAAGATTAATCATTTAGCAATAAGAAGGGTACAGAGAGTCCATTTCCAAGCTTGATAATATTCTTTAATAATCACAGAGAATGCCTTAATCCTGAACTGCCTTGTTAGTATATTGGATCCAAAGTATCAGGAATACAATTAGAGGTTTCAGCTGACTAATCTTATTAATAATTAGATAGGAAAATGATGTGCAGCTACAGTACTTGTTATACTGAACTGCTTTCTTAGCTTTGACAGTGCATTTCATTGCACTTAAGAATACTATTCCTTCAGACTTTACACTACAGATAACTCATGAATATTACGCAATCTCCCTTTCAAAAAAATATTAATTTATTCTGTAAACTGTTCTCTGCCATTACCTTAAAAATTTCCAATTTGTTTGAAGAAAACAGTTATGGCTAATGAGGACAGCTACATAATTCAGTAGTTAGCGAATGCTTCTTTCTGCCTCTAAAAGAGATAGGAAATTGCCTTCTCCTGAAGAAGCTATATTTCAATCCATCTGTACTTGATGACTTGTGCCCTGATTCTAACCTGTTCTGGGGGGAAGGTTGTTGAGAAGATGGCAATGAATCAGCTACACGAGTCACAGTGGCGCAGTGGTTAGAGTGCAGTACTGCAGGCTACTTCTGCTGCCTGCCAGCTGCCTACAATTTAGCAGTTCAAATCTCACCAGGCTCAAGGTTGGCTCAGCCTTCCATCCTTCCGAGGTCAGTAAAATGAGGACCCAGATTGTTGGGGGCAATATGCTGACTGTAAACCACTTAGAGAGGTCTATAAAGCACTGTAAAGTGGTATATAAGTCTAAGTGCTATTGCTACATATCCTAGAAGGAATTGGATGCTCTCGTTCAGCCAATGCACAGAGTTGCTCATAGGATAAAAACAGCAACTTTGTCACGACTTCAATAGAGAGGAACACACTTTTCGTGTTCTAGGGGACTTTTTTGTAGTGGTGGGGGTTGTAAGAGTTGATGCCATCAACTATCATATTCTGCTAGATCACCTTCAAGTGATGGGAATGGATGTAAAGAAATGAAGAGGTGAACTTAGGGTTAGGAAAGTAATTAAGGAGGGACTGGAGGTCAAAGAGGCTTGGCAAAAATTCCAAGAATGTTATTTATTGGAATAAGGTAGAAGAGCAGAATTTTGAAAACCTGCCTGTCCTACCTTATACCAAACAAAAATCAAGGCTGTGTTATTTTCTTTCTCATGCTTTCCCCTTTCGTGGGACTAGGTAATTTTTTCTGCAATGATTAATGGCTCCATCATTCTTCCCTATTCCCAAGATCAATCCTTTACTGTGGTCGATTGTTATATGGGGTTCCACTCTTATCTAAGTAGATATTTCCCATCAACAGTCACAAAGATTAAGTGGCTGAGACTTCATCTGCTTCATCTACTGAAGTGCCAGTTCAGTATTATTTCTTATGTTATTAACATCTATGTGAAATTGCTAGGAGAAGCTATCTATCAGTTCTTGGTAATTTGTCATCAGTATAATGATTACATTCAACTATGCATTGCCATCCTGGGCCAACTTGGAAATGTACCAAAATCTTTCTTTAGTATTATTTTTTAAATTAAGGATTTTGATTACAATACTACAATCAAATATAAATAAATCCTAAACATAGAAAAAAGAATAGTAGGAAAGAATAATAGATGCAAGAAAAAAAAAGAGTGAAGAAGGTATGGTAAACAAAAAGAAAAGCAGTATATAATGAAATGATTTCCAATCTTCAATTCACAAGCATAAACAAACTTAATAACTCATACCCTATAAAATTACAGACAGATATCTCTTCATCCCATATTCCATTCCTTACAGTTAAAATTATAAAACATCAACTTTTCAATTCTGGTGTCAGCAAAAAGTCCTTAAAAGATTGCTAATAAAAATCATTTTTAATTCATTTTAATTTTAACTGGCCCCTTAACCCATTTGTAATTTTCTTAGATCAAAATCTTATTTAGCTTATTGCTTTTTACTTCAAATTCTCTTACTTTCTTAAACTTGTAATTAAATATTCTTTTGTTCAAAATTGAAGCTAAACTTACCAGCAACTTTTCAAACTTGTTGTTATGAAGATCTCTAAAAGCTTTAAGATGGTTAATAGGCAATTCCCAAAATTAGAAAACTTAGTTATGCACTTCAACTCAATTATGCACTTCCTTAAAAGGCTCTGCTGTAATTGCAAGCATGATGGTTAATCCCTTTATCTATCAGCACTTCAAACCTTTATCCCTTTATCTTTCAGCACTTCAGACCTGTGGAAAACCATCTCCTGCATACTTCTCATGAGAAGGAGCTAACTGAGGCATAATGGGGTGATGTATCCTCTCTTTATTCAGAGAAATTCCAAAGAATTTGTCTACTTACCATTTCTTTGGTCTTTTGTCACTTTTGCGAAGATGTTTTAAGTTCGCAATGTCTATTCTGGACATCAGAAATACTACCAGAATCTTGAATTGGCCTGGATAGTATAGGGATCTGAATGGAGACAAACTAAATCAGATCAAGTTCTAACAAAATGCAGTTAACCTCAGTGTTAGGGTCATTCTCCTAGTAAAGAAAGAATGGTCAACGATTAGAGTGTTCTGTTGGAATTATATTTCCTGCTGGACAATAGATGGAATCTGTGGCCTGAGGATGTTTATCTAAATCCATCTGTTATGCTAGATATGGCTCTATTAAAATCAAGATATTCTAGCAATAGAAACTCATAGCTTGAGCTCAACCAAACTGGAATATTGCAACACATTCTATGCTGGGCTGCCTTAGAACTCAGAGGCTACAAGGTTCAAGCTGTGGTGTCCAGGCTGCTAGCTGAGATACTATGCTGGTACCTTATTATACTTATTCTAAGGTCACTGTGCTCTTTGCCAGTGAGGCCCAATTCATTAGACTGTTCATAACCTATAAAGTGTGATACATATGATTGCCCACCCAGTTGAATCATAGTAACTTCCTATTGGGTCTCCATCACCACCCAGAGAAATCCAAGGCCACGATAATATAACAATACTTATCACTAATAGTCCCGATACTCAGGAATATTCTTTCCCTGGATGTATGATGTTTCTCATCCCTCTTTTCATTTTGACATCCTAGCATGGTTATTAAATGGTCATTGTTTAATAAGCTGCATTTTATTTTAATTAATATTACGTTCCTTGTGTTGTTACTTTTTCTGGTTTTGCTGATGATTTGCACCAGAATCTGATTTAATGGGGCAGTATACAAAACTGTAACGTACGTACGTACGTACATACATACATACATACATACATACAATAATGTAAAGCTAAGGTATTGTATATTTTAAAATGATTTTTCTTGAAAGAAATTACAAATCGAACAGGACTCAGAAATTAGAGCTTGTTGTCTTTTTTATTATGTCTACTCCAAAAAAACAATTTTATGTTTGCTGTTGAAATACAGCATTGTACTACACATTAGTGCATATGCATGGGTGCTGTTTCCATGAAAAAATACCCCAATTGTTGCCATGAAAACAGAATATACTGTGTAAGACAAAATATTTTAAACAACTGAGTGTCTATTTTTTTCCTCCTTCACTTTCTCTCCCATGGAGAACTTTTGTTCTTTTTCCACTAAATAAATAAACAAAGCTCTCCACAAAACAATATCTAACCACCTGCATACTAGCAATAGCACAACAAAAATAAAGAGAAATCTGGCTCCAGTTTAATCTTTAAAATTTGACTGACAATCCCTGCAACAACCTAGTAGAATGTACTTTTGGCACTGCACGTTTATTCTTGCTTAAATAAGGAAACATGAAATTAAATGCTTAAAATATTTTACCAAGATGAACTGCATGTGGATAAGTGGGTGCTTCTGTTTTCAATTATATGCAAAGTCCTTCGAATATTTCATTGCCCTTGGCTACTATCATGCATTTGATTACGTGACCGATCATTTAGCAAATACACTAGGGGAAAATGTGGATGTTTAAATGTATGCTGCCATCTGCTTGATGTAGCAAAGCAGCAGTATTTTAAAATACTGGCAATGGTAACCTAGTGCTTAGTTTTACCAGAATAGCATTGTTTGGGGGATATCCTAGAAAGAAAGTTGCAATAGACTGGTAGCTGCTAAGAAGAGTTGAAATGCCAAGAGTACACCTCTAAAACAAATTTCACAAACAAAAGCAGCTTCCTGAAACTTTCCTTACAATTCACCATCTGCCAATTAGACCCTTTTAATGTAGCCTTAGTAATTTTCAGATCTGATATGT